>NC_081559.1:126251667-126302756 GCF_022355385.1 Mustela nigripes | reverse complement strand
TTTTTCATGTGTCTGATAGCCATTTGTATGTCTTTATTGGAGAAGTATTTGTCCATATCTTCTGCCCATTTTTTGATATGATTGTCTGTTTTGTGTGTGTTGAGTTTGAGGAGTTCCTTATAGATCCTGGATATCAACCTTTTGTCTGTACTATCATTTGCAAATAACTTCCCCCATTCCGTGGGTTGCCTCTTTGTTTTCTTGACTGTTTCCATTGAATAATCTCAGTCTTTTGGTATCGGTTGAGTCCTGATTTGTGACCCAGTATGTGGTCTATTCTTGAAAAGGTTCCATGTGCACTTGAGAAGAATGAGTATTCTGTTGTTTTAGGGTGGAATGTTCTGTATATATCTATGAGGTCCATCTGGTCCAATGTGTCATTCAATGCTCTTGTTTCTTTATTGATTTTCTGCTTCGATGATCTATTTCTGAGAGAGGCGTGTTAAGATCTCCAATGATTAGTGTATTCATATCAATATGACTATCTTGATTAACAGTTTTCTTATGTAATTGGCTGCTCCCATATTGGGGGCATAGATATTTACAATTGTTAGATCATCTTGGTGGATAGTCCCTTTAAGAATGATGTACTGTCCTTCTGTATCTCTGACTACAGTCTTTAGTTTAAAATCTAATTTGTCTGATATGAGAATCGCTACCCCAGCCTTCTTTTGAGGCCCATTGGCATGAAAGATGCTTCTCCATCGCTTCACTTTCAGTCTGGGTGTATCTTTAGGTTCAAAATGGGTCTCTTTTAGATAACATATGGATGGGTCCTGTCGTTTTATCCAGTCTGCAACCCTGTGCCATTTTATGGGCATATTTAGGCCATTTACATTGAGGGTGATTATTGATAGATACGTTTTTATTGACATCGTGTAACTTTGAAGTCTTTCTTTCTGTGGATTGTCTCTATATTTCTGTTCAATGCTATTCTTGGGCTTTTTCCTCCTTTAAAAAAAAGCCCTCTTAATATTTCCTGCAGTGTCGACTTGATGGTTGCATAGTCTTTTAAGCCTTGCCGGTCTTGGAAACTATTTCTCCATCCATTTTGAATGTCAGTCTTGCTGGATAAAGTATGCTTGGCTGCATGTTCTTCTCATTCAGTGCCCTGAATATATCTTGCCAGCCCTTTCTGGCTTGCCAGGTCTCTGTGGACAGGTCTGATGTTATTCTGATGGGCTTTCCTCTGTACGTAAGGATCTTCTTTGTCCTGGCTGCTTTCAAGAGGTGCTGCCTACAATTATAATTCTTCATTCTTACTATTGGGTGTCTTGAGGATTTCAAGAATCTGTAATCTTGGGGGGAAACCTTTCGGCCTCTAGTACATGAACGCTGATTCCAGTCACGAGGTTTGGAAAATTTTCATGAATAACTTGTTTCACTATATCTTCTAGACTTCTTTCTTTTTCCTCCCCTTCAGGGATTCCAATAATTCTGACATTGGAACGTTTCATGGCATCATTTATTTCCCTGATTCTGTTTTCGTGGCTTCTAAGCTGTTTGTTCCAGGCTTCCTCCTGTTCCTTTCTCTCTATCTGCTTGTCCTCCAGATCACTAATTCTATCTTCTGTCTCAGTTACTCTGCCCACTGGCGTCTTCTGCTCCAGTAGAGACCCAAACATGTAGAATTCTGATCTCGGGCTGATTTCGTGGGTGATTGGAGTTCTTTGGAAGGTAATCAGCTCACTTTAGGGTACAGGTTGAAAGGGTGCCTCCTCCTACTTCCCCGCCATCTTTTGTCCCCTAGTTCTTGAATAATTTTAAATAGATGATAGACAGAGGCATAAATAATGATAACAGCATTGATATACATGGCGACATAGATCTCTTTATCTATCTATCAAAATTTACCATTTATCAAATGTATTTTGATACACCGGCCTGTATTTCAATTAATATACTAAAATTTTTTATTCAAAAGCCATAGTTTCTAGCTTTATGAGGTCTTTTTAGTGCTTTTTTAGAGCCCCTCGAGTGCTTTTCCTTTGTTTATCTGTACCTATGTTCTTGCTCTAGTTCTTCCAGAAGTTCAGTTTCATGAAGTATGACAGGATTCTTCAACCTACTTCATCTCCAACCACACTACAGCTCTATCCACAAGAATGTGGTCTGGCTTCATGTTCAATAAGGCAGCCACATAATGGTTTGATATCACTTCATTTTCTAAAGTCTGGGGTTTTCCACTATAAGATAACATCATATGTGAAAATACACCCCAGGAAATACTGTGCTGCCCATTCTTAATCTACCTTCTTTTTAGTCAGTTATCACCAAGGGTTCAAAACACCAAGGGTTCCAGTTCTAATGGGGTTGCTATACTGTATGAGAGCTAAATGGGACATTTGGGACAATATTTGTGAAGGTTTCATCCCCCCCATGCCTGGCACAGAAATGTGTGAAGCAAATGTCCTTTCTCTCCCAACTTTCTTTCCTCTGAAAAAAGATTGATTGTATCAGTAGGTCATGAAATGTTTTAATCTGTGGAATGACTAGTGCAAATTTGTTTTTTTAAAGCTTACTCAAGTAGAAGTGTGAAGGGCAAGACTCTGCCTAAGGGACAAGTCACTTAAGACAAAAGAGGAAACGTAGTAGAGGAGCATGAGGCTGTAGACGTAGAAGTCAAAAATGTAAGCTACAAATAAATATTACATATTTCTGAAAATGATTATATAGATAACAATGAGGTAGTGAAGTTCTTTAAGTTTGAAGGAAAATGATCAAAACTGTATTTTAGGGACATGCTGTTAATTTAATATAAGGAAGATACCAAAGAATTGGAACTAAAGCAATAAGACGTTAGAATTTAATTGTTTGGATGATAAATGCTTAAAGCCTGATTTACAGTGATGAAACTGGCAGTGATAATAATGGTGTTTAGTAAAGTTAACTCTACAGAACACTTGGTCTATGCCACAATGTCAGGCACTGCTTTAAAAGTTATTTGTTTTATTTTATTATTTTATTCACTTGAGAGAGAGAATTAGAAAGAGAGCACGAGAGAGGGGAGGGGCAGAGGGAGAGGCAGACTCATCATTGAGCAGGGAGCCTGATGAGGGGCTCCGTCCTGGGACTCCAGGATCATGACCTGAGCCAAAGGCAGACAGTTAACCCTCTGAGCCACCCAGGTGCCTCTAAAAATGCATTTAATTTGCACAACAGCACTGAATACTCTTGGTGCTGCTATTATCCTCATTTGGCAGAAGATAAATAATGCAGTTAAATGTCTAAGTTGACAAGTAACAGAGAGCAACCAGGCTGGATTCAAATCCAGGCTAGCTCCAAACCCTGTGCTTAGTAACTCTACACCTGGTAAAACATTGCAAAGAGAAAATGACTGACTGGATGTTTGTGATCCAAGACCAGGGACATGCAACCCAGAGATTTCTAGTCTGGGGGGCACTGGAAAGAAGTCCTCAGGATTTTGATGTTTAGAATTATGATAACGTTCTCCTTCTCCTCTTAGCTTAAGCTTATTCTTCTCACAGTATGGACCCGCTTAACTTTTCTCTGTACTGTAATAACACTGCATCTGAAAGATATGTCCCACTTATTTTAAAATATTCTGATTTTGTTCAATCTGGTTGAATCCCTACACTTGCTGGGGTTTGTGAGAACTCCATTGTTAGTCATTTTTGGAAATCCCCCCCGCCCCCACTGCATCATATAGGTCCCAGGAAAATGAAGAAGGAACTTGTTTTCCAGTCCACTGTGCACTCTTTGATCATCTTTGTTTCTTCCATCCTCAATTGCCATCAGTCATGCTCTATTTGATGTTCACTATCCAGAATTGATACAGAAGGCCACCAATTTACCCAAAGCAAATGCATGTAAGAGTAACATGTTTATATGTGTCCCTACCACTATTCCCACACAAATTTTACTTCTGGATCCCTGAGTTTTAGGGGCCTACTATTCTTCCACCTGGGGAGTCTCCAAGTACCCTGTTCTTATCTTTTCCAAGGAAACTTCTTTTCTTTCCTTTAGCTCTCAGTCCATGGCCTCCCCATCAGCTTCCTTCCTCAGAGAACCTAGCTTAATTTTCCCATAGGTCTTGGGACAACATAGTCATCAGGGCAGATATAGTTCACTGATGTGCTTCATTGGTCAATAATGTGCTAGTCTCCTTGTTACTATCAGTTCCCCACAATTACAAATGTGGGTATTTCATATAAAAACCGAGAGCCCCTGTTCACAACTAGAAACATAGACTGGTGATTTCAGGGTTATCTTTCTTGCTTATAGAGTTTGAACAGCCTACACAAACAACCCTCCTTACTGCCCTGACATGAGGATCAGTCTGTTCTCTTTTTCATTTGACCTCTGAAAATGTTCAGTGTATCTTCAGGCCTAAAGCAACTCCAAGTTAGCAAAGCGTGGACTGTTAAGATATAAAGCTAAGTCTCTGAGAAAATAACTCTTATTCTTTTTTAATGAGCCTGAAACTAAGAAAATATAAGCACATTTATTTTCTCATTCAGATTATTCTTCCCTATTAACTTCTTTTTTTTTCCCAGCAAAATATTTTATTTTTTTAATTTGTTTTAATTTATTTTTTTCACTGTTCCAAAATTCATTGTTCATGCACTGCACCCAGTGCTTCATGTAGTACATGCCCTCCTTAATACCCACCACCAGGCTCACCCAATCCCCCACCCCCCTACCCTCCAAAACCCTCAGTTTGTTTCTCAGAGTCCATGGTCTCTTATGGTTTGTCTCCCCCTCCGATTTCCCCCAACTCACTTCTCCTCTCCATCTCCCAATGTCCTCTGTGTTATTCCTTGTGCTCCACAAGTAAGTGAAACCATATGATAACTGACTCTCTCTGCTTGACTTATTTCACTCAGCATAATCTCCTCCAGTCCTGCGAAGTTGATACAAAAGTTACGTATCCATCCTTTCTGATGGAGGCCATATCATGTATGGACCATATCTTCTTTATCCATTCGTCCACTGAAGGGCATCTTGGTTCTTTCCACAGGTTGGTGACTGTGGCCATTGCTGCTATGAACATTGGGGTACAGATGGCCCTTCTTTTAACTGATGCCATATTAGCTTCTTTGTGGACTCCTGCAATGATCATGTTCTGTCATCTCATACAATGAGCTAGAGTGATGGTGTTACTTACAACACCCCAGTGAGCAAGCACTACATCCTGTAAGTCAGAAGAGCTGTGAATTGTCCGCAAAAGACTGACTAGATAGGGGTCTGCTTAAAGAGGTAATATGCTAATGTGATTAATTGGATTCCAATAGAATCATCATTACTCAGGCAAAGCTGAAATGTCCATATTACTGAGGGAATATTTTTCATACAGTAATCTAATACGTTCTAAATTGGTCACACTATTTCCAGTATATCTTGAAAACACACTTGAAATGCCTTTTCTGATAGGGAACTTATATTTACAATTCAGTAATTGGTGAGAAGGAAAAATAATTGAAGGAATGAAGCAAGAATGAAGAAGCTTCAGTGGGGACAGCTCTTTGGTACGGATTTCATGTTCCCTATAAGGGCCACATGGCCTGTTTCCTACAGTAAAGTAACTGATTATATGAACACTATTGTTACATGAACTCTGCTTTCTCATGTCTTCCAGCTAATTTTACTGAGTTCTTCCTGTTTTTGTCAAGTGGTGCTTTGAAAGTAGAATCTTGGAAAATCTCAGTATAGATGTTTTAAAAGATAGTAAGTATACCAACACTAGCAATTGGCTTTATTCAAAGAAGTTACAGTCTCTCAACTCATAGTGTAACAAAAGAGCAACAAATTGAAATATGATCATTGCCTGGCATGATTAACGACGTCTACATTGGTCATTCTGAATTTATGGGAGTGTGACAAACTCCTTGTAATTGAAAGAATTTTCTTCACCCCTACAATAACACAATTATAATTTTAGTAATCAATGATAGAGAAAATATGTAATAATAAGGAATTATTATGAATTCATTAATATTTAGCAGAGTAGCGCAGCAGAAACGTGCTGGGCCCATGAATTCATTAATATTTAAGACTTTTGTAAATTATAACTGTGTATTACTTCATTGGTCAAATAATGTTTGAAAATAGATTATCAGACACTGTTTGGTCTACCTAAACACTTTTAGAAACTTAGAGTAATTTCGTGACATCCTCCTTCTCACCAGGAGTCCGTAAATCATAGATTGGTAGCCAACAATTTACGTAGAGCATACTTAGAGAGTTGAACTGTGTAAATGAGTCTTATTACCCAAATCAGAGTATGAGTGTGTGTGGGGAGGGGGTATAACCCTATTATAGGATGCACAACTCTGGAAGAACCTTTCAAGCAGCCAGCCATTACTTGTCAGTTTTGAGCAAATTTGGCAAATTGTCAGTAACCCACCAAAGCTCTCTTCTTGACATATTTCCAATCTGAACAGATTGTGAGTAGAGTTGCTTTAATTCAGCCTGTCACAGGGCTCAGTACTGTAAATCAAAAAGAGGCACAGCCTGAGATCACATGTGGGGGAAAAATGACGTACTTTGTAAAGGTGTGCTTGCTAAGAAAATATATATCAGCAGTTTTACAGACCTACCACTAACATTACAATCCATAGGTACTAAAAGCAGGAAAAAAAAACAAATACAAATAAAATGCTACTGTTTCTATTAGTGTCAAAAGTACATCTGTAAAAGTCTCTTGTCAGATCAAGGAGAAACAGTGGTTTTTGTTTGTTTGTTTGTTTGTTTGTTTTTAGATATTACTTCCAAATATATTAATCAACACCAAAAACACCTCTATGTATGTACTTTAATCTCTGATTTTTAGCTGAGATATTTTTCTCTTTTTTAAAAAATTGACAAATAGCGGACATACAATGTTACATTGGTCTCAGGTGTACGACGTAGTGTTTCGACAGGTCGGTGTCATGCTATGCTCCCCACAAGTGTAACTAACCATCTGTCACCATCCAGAACTATGATAGTCACATTGACTATATTCCCTGTGCTGTATACCATGACTTATTCATTCCATAACTGGAAACCTGTACCTTCCACTCCCCTTCACTCATTTTGCCCATCCCTCCGCCCTCCTCCCCTCTGGCAACCATCAGTTCATTTTCTCTATTTATGGGTCTGTTTCAGTATTTCTGTGTTTGTTTGTTCATTTGTTTAGTTAGCTGACATTTTTTTAATTTTAGGACTTTAAAAATAAGTGAATCCTCTTTATTGCACATTTATAACTTGGAGTTATTAGATTGTGGAGCTAGACCTGGGGTCAGAATTTTTAGTAACACACAGAAAGTATCTGGGTTTATTTTATTTTTTAAAAGATTTTATTTATTTATTTGACAGAGAGCAAGAGAGCACAAGCAAGAGAAGTGGCAAAGGAAGAGGGAGTAGCAGGCTCCCCACTGAGCAAGGAGCCCAACATGGGGCTCGATCCCGGGACCCCAAGATCATGACCTGAGCCAAAGGTAGACACCTAACTGACTCAGCCACCTAGGCGGCCAAGTATCTGGGTTTGTTTGTTTGTTTGTTTGTTTTTTAATTGTTAAGAATACTACTTTATTATGCAGGCTATTTGATAATTAGATGTATTTTCATTTACATTAAAAATCAGTAGTTGGGTATAGAGTTCTATGATTTTCAATACACATATAGATTTGTATAATGACTACCACAAACAGGTTGGAAGAGTTCCATCACCCCATAAAACTTCACTGTGCTTTTCTCTTGTGGTGAAACCCTCCTGCACCCCTAATCCTGGTAACTATTGATCTATTTTCAGTTTCTACAGCTTTAACCTCCTACAGGAAGCAAACTTTCAAGACTGGATTTTTTCATCTTCTGTATAGATTTAACATCATTCATGTTGTTTCATGTATCAATGGGTCGTTCTTTTTCATTGCTAAATAGTATTCTGTTGCATTGACATACCACTTTTATCCATTCACCCACTGAAGTGTTTTTTTGGTTGTCTCTATTTCTAGTGATTATGGATAAGACCCTATAAATATTCATACATGATATTTAGTGTGAGGATTAATTTTTATTTCTCTAGAGTAATTACCTAAGAATGAGATTGCTATAAGCTATGGCAGCATGTTTAACATCTTATGAAACTGCCTAACTGTTTTGCAGAATGACGATAACATTTTGTAAACTGACAAGCAAAGAATAAGAGTTTCTCCTGCTCTGCATCTTTGCCATCACGTGGTATTGTCACATTTTATTTTTCTTTCCCATTTTAGTAAGTATAGAGTAGAATCTCCTTGTGGTTCTCATTTGCTTTTCCATAATTGCTAATGATAGTGATCATTTTTGATGTGTTTATTTTCCCTTTTGAATAGTTTCTTTGATGAAGAGTCTGTTCTGACTTTGGTCCATTTTTATTTTTTTTATTTTATTTTTTTTTTAAAGATTTTATTTATTTATTTGACAGAGAGAAATCACAAGTAGATGGAGAGGCAGGCAGAGAGAGGAGGAAGCAGGCTCCCCGCTGAGCAGAGAGCCCGATGCAGGACTCGATCCCAGGACTCTGAGATCATGACCTGAGCCGAAGGCAGCGGCTTAACCCACTGAGCCACCCAGGCGCCCAAGACTTTGGTCCATTTTTAAAGTGGGTTCTTTTCTTCCTTATTGCTGGGTTTTCACAGCACTTTCGATACATTATGGATATAAGTCCTTTGTCAAATATATAATTTTTTATTTTCTATTTTATTTTTATTTTCAGATGAGTATATTTCCTTTATTGAAGGCAACAAAGCCCCCAAACTCCAAAAATGTAAAATCCCAGGGTGCTAGAAATACAAACTCAGCTCATTCAGAATAAAGCTCCTCCAGGCATGCCTGTTTAGCTCGGTTGGTCAAGCATCTGCCTTCCACTCAGGTAATGGTCCCAGAGTCTTGGGAAGGAGGCCTATGTTGGGCTCTCTGCTCAGCTGGGAGTCTGCTTCTCCTTCTTTCTGCCTGCCATTCCCCATTCCCCCCGGCTTGTGTTCTCTCCCCATCAAATAAATAAATAATATCTTTAAAATAGTAAACAAAAACACAATCAAGCTTGTCCAGACTCTGTTCACAAACGCTAGTGAGGTGCATGTCAGCACCAAGTAGGGGAGACCGGGACAGAAGTGAGGCCATGAGAAAGGATGGGAAGAGGGTTCCCCGAGGTCCCCTAGGGGTCACCCTCCACCTTCCCAGGGACACTGAACACCTGCTATACCCTAACCTTTTCACCCCCACCCCATCCCTGGCCAGGGCTTGGACGGCCAGTCTCAAATGGTTCTGTCCTCCCCTGCTCCATGCTCACTGGCCCAGGCTTCCAGCTACTCTTCTCTTCCTCCACCCTCTTCTCTGTGGTAGGTTAGGGCTCTGTGTGAGCCATGGTGAAGCTGGAGGCCCATGGAGGCAGGGTGGAGTTGGGGTGAAGACAGAAGAAGAAGCGCTGTCCAAGGATCCCCTCTTCACAGGATCCCAAACTGTACAACCAGCTCCTCTTCTCATCCTGTCCGATCTGAGAAAGTGTACTGCTCTCCTGTAGACCTGCTGTAAGTCGGACGGGGGAAGGGTTTGCTGGCCGGCATTTGGTGGGACTGGCTGGTGAGAGATGGTGGGGCAGCAGCTTCTTCCAGTGAGTCAGACTGCTGCTCAGCACAGCCAAGTGTGTGCTGTATTGCTTCGCTGGCTCCGTGTGCTCATGCTGTTCCGTGCCCTGAAAGTCCACAGCAGACATGCCATTGATGTTGCTGGCTGTCTTAGCAAGGCTGGAGGAGAGTAGGGCTTGCTCATCTGTGGGAGTGGGAGGCAGGCTATGGTAGTTACTCTCAGCTACATTGAGAGCTTTGGTGGGGGGCTGCCAGGGTCCAGCAGCAGCTTCCGTTCCTCTAAGTCCTTGTTTGAGTCCTCGTTCTGGCTGCTGTATCAGCATCCCATGGCTGGGGCACTGAGGACTTGCCAGGGAGGGACAGCATCTGTGAAGAGCCCTTCTAGTCACATGACCTGTGGCTACAATCCAGCAAGCAGTCACCTACCTCAAATACACAATTTTTTAAAAATTATTTATTGGGGCACCTGGGTGGCTCAGTGGGTTAAAGCCTCTGCCTTCAGCTCGGGTCATGGTCCCAAGGTCCTGGGATCGAGCCCCACATCAGGCTCTCTGCTCCGCAGAGAGCCTGCTTCCTCCTCTCTCTGCCTGCCTCTCTGCCTACTTGTGATCTTTGTCTGTCAAATAAATAAATAAAATCTTTGAAAAATTAAAAAAAGAATAATGTCTCTCATGAAATTAAAAAAAAATTATTTATTTACTTGAGAGAAAGAGAGAGAGTTTGGGGAAGGCCAAAGGGTGAGGGAGAGAAGCAGACTTGCAGCTGAGTGGGGAGTCTGATGCAGGGCTCAATTTCAAGGCCCAGAGATCATGATCTGAGTGGAAACTAAGAGACCAACACTTAACTAACTAAGCCATCCAGGCACCCCATCAAATGTATAACTTTTTCAAATACTTTTTCCCAGTTGGTAGGAGGGTTGGCTTTTGGTTTTTATAACAGTGTTTTTAGCAAAGAAAAATTATTTTAATTTTAATGAAGTTCAATTTGTCCCTTTTAACTTTCATGGAATTAGATATTATTTTTATGAATTTTTGCCCATCATAAGTTTCTAAAGATTTTTCTCCCATGTGTTCTGTGAATTTTATATATCTTTTACATTTAAGTCAATCACCAGTTGTGATTAAATTTTTATATACACTGTGAAGTAAAAGTCTATGTTCAATTTTTGCATTGGAATATCCAACTGTGACTTCACCATATGTTGAAAAACATTTTCATATCTCCATTGGTTTGTCTTTGAAGCTTTGTTAAAAAAAATAAGCTGATACTATCTATATATGTTTATTTTTAAAATTTCTGTTCTATTGATCAATGTGACTTTTTAAAAAAAATCACCATTACCTTCTTGACTACTGGAACTTTACGGTAACTCTTAAATTTTGATTGTGGGAGTTGCCCCATTTTCTTCTTTTTTCCATTTGCTTTGAATATCCTAGGGCTTTTTGTTTTGGTTTGGTTTGGTTTTCTGTCTTTTCATATAAATCATGGAGTCAGCTTGTCTATATCTATAAATCTCATACCAGAATTTTGATTTGGAATGCATTGTCTATACTAAATTAAGCAGATATAAACTCTATTGATTATCCCAATAATGAACACAGTATTCTCTCCATTTATTTAGGTCTTTGACTTTTTTTTTCAGCAATGTTTTGCATTATATAAATCCCATATACATTTTGTTAGATTTATATTGTTTGCTTTTTAGAGGAGGGGCTATTGTAAAAGGTACTTTTTTAAGGTTAGGTTTACAATAATTTGTTGTTAGTTTATAGAAATACAATTGATTTTTATAATTTGACTCTGTACCATGCAACTTTTCTAACCTCGCTTATTAGTTCATAGAGTCTTTCTTTTGTAGATTTGATGGGGTTTATTGCATAGAGAGTCATGTTGCTTGCAAATAGGAACAGCTTCATTTCTCCATTTCTAATTTGTATGGCAGTAATTTCTTTTCCTTACTTTATTTCATTGGCTAACACTTCTAGCAAAATGTTAAATAAGTGTGGTGAAAATGGACATTCTTGACTTTTTTCCTGATTCTGAGGGGAAACAATACAGTTTTTCAAAAGGAAACCTAACGCTACCTATAGATTTGTTATAGATGTTTTTATTCAGACTGACAATATCTCCTGCCATTCCTAGCTTGCTAACAGTTTGTATCATGAACTGATAATGACTTTACCTGATATGTTTTCTACATCTATTGATCTGTTCGTGTACTTTCCCTGTTAGGTCTTAAGCAGATTGGTAGAAAATGTAAAGAATCTCTTAAATGCACTTCGCAAATGTTAATTCTCTGTAAAATCTGATGATAGAAAACCAAAAGCAACTCAGCAAATATATTTCTATGTAGTTAAGGTAATAAGGTTCACATGTGTAAGTCTTTTCATTATAAATTTAATAGATATTTGGCACAAACTATGTATGATGGTTCTAATCTTCTGGGCTATCGGCCAAATCATGTCCAAAATGTTTTTGTCTTGGTCTATGAAATATTTTTAAAAAGTTGACTTAGAGTCTGGTATTTAAACTCCAGGAGATTTCATTTCCTTTTCTGGATGTCTAGTTTCCCTTGGAAGCTTTCACAAAACTAGACCTCATTTCTTCATGGCAACATCAGTTGGAGTTGAGTAGCAACTATCCCTGTTTTACAAAGGAGATATTTTACTATAGTACCCAGAATTCCCTGAGCTGTTTTGCTAATTTATGTTACACATCTCACAGCTATAGGCTATGGCTATGGGATTTGCAATTGCTGACCTGGAAAACTGGATAGCTTCCACGTTAATTTGTATCTTTTTAATGAAAAATGAGTAGAATCTACATACTGAGATACTATTTTGTGTGATAGAATGGCTATTTTTTTAAAAAAATGAATATATGGTATTGAAATGAGAAATTCTAAATATTTTGGAAGCAAATAGCAATTGACATGGACGGTTGGTGTTGTTATGGCCAGTGTATCAAAAATCTTAAAAATACTCATATCTTTGAATGGTTAATTCTACTTCTTGGGATTTACCTTAGGAAGATGATTATGGACATATATAAAATTTTAGGATGATCATCACTGAAACATAGGAAAAAAAATGGGAAGATGATATTATCAGGCTAGCAAAGTATTAATGACATAAAATCCTTCTACAAATTCCAGCCCTTTTCAAATGCCCAGAAAATGGCCTTTATTGTGTTGCCAAAGGCTTGAAATAAAACAAAACAAAAAACAAAACCTCCTGACTATGCATATTACTTGAGTAAAACCAAACAATAAGCATGGATGGACACAAAGAATATGCAAAAACTCCTTCCCCTCATACCATTTTCTGCCTGTGATTCAAGTCATAGGGTCTGTGCTATCCAGAAAACTCAGCATCTGCCTTCTTTTGAATGGGATCTATGTAGGGAATTAGCAAGAACTGAGGCCCTTTCATTTCTATCTTCAAACTCATCCAGAGACAGCAAATACAGAAGAAAACATGGTTGAATTCATATTTTCAAAAGAAAAAGCATAATGTGCATAATTGGAGATAGGACAAGCCTGGTGAAGAGTGCAGACCTCCAATTGATGTTGTACATCAATTATATGTAGTATTTCTGTAGTGGAGAACTCTATGTTCTCCCTCTCAAGAATAATGGAAGAACCATAGTACTAGAGTCAAAGAATCCAATGAACTCCAACAGACTCAATTTGGATAAATGTCAGCTGCATATAAGAAACTGAGCTGAGGTTGCAGTCATCAACTTCTATTCCGTGTCTAGCTTTGGGAAGGCCAATCAGAACAATCTTAAGTCTTGTATTTCAGAAAACCTCAGGCCCAGCTTCCTTTTTAGTTGAAGAAAACTAATCCAAACAGAAAAAGGTAACAGCATGGGAACTATAAAAAATTCTGAACCAGAAAATAACAGAAAAGCACAGCCTTGAATATTCAAAAGACCATAATTTTAGAAGTAATTTGCATAACATTTATGTTCAATAATTTTTTTTAATTAACAGAAGTGTTTATGTCTTTGAAGGTTGTTTTCGAGTTTTTCACATTAGACATCATTTCTAAATGCTGACATTTCAATCTTGGTTTACTCTTTGACCCAAAAATTGAATAAAGGAAAATTCCTTTTTGTCAGACTTCTGTGGCCTTTATTTACTTGGTATTATATGTTTTTGTTGTTTGCACTGCATTGTGGTCAGATTTGGAGTCTCTAAAATACCTATTTTTCTTATGTCATTTAAACTTTTTCCATGTACTACCTATTTGGTTCTTTTTCTAAATATATACAGTTATTTGAAAGTAACATGTCTTTTTTGCTTAGAAGAAACCAAGTGATACTGCATTATTCAATCCTCTATATACATTTTAATGTTTTTACTTATGTCAGTGGCAGTTTGTCACACAACAAGCACGTGAAAATTTCTTACTCTTACTTAATATTCAATCTTTCCACATCATTTTAATAGTATAGTCCCCAGAATTCAATTTCAGCCAATGCATGTTGATTACTGATATGCTTGTCTAACTCATTTAACTTTAACTCCTTGTGGCTATTATACTTCCTTATATTCACCTTCATTTATTTTTCTTATTTTATAACATTGACCAAGTTTTTGTTCACTATTTTAATGATATGTTACCCAGTTATTAATTTCATTGCATATTTGAGCATTTGGTTATCTGAAGTCATAGGTAAACATTACGTGTATTCTTTCCCCAAATATAACAAGACCTGTGCTTGTGCCTTTTTTATTTGAAAAATTTAGATATTTGCCATGTTTTTTCTCTCTTATCCTCTTTTTTTTCCTCTCTAAAACTAAACATCTTTTTTTTTCCTTATTCTTTCTTAGATTTTATCACCTAATAGTCATCTCCGTGTTTGCCGATTTTTTTTTGAGAGAATTGTTTCTAGTTTATCTAATTACAAATGCAATATCCATCCTGTTTTTTAAAATTTGTACAATCATGGTTTTTTAGTTCCAAGGGAATACGCTTTCTCTTTAGGGTATTCAGAGCAGCTTGACATATGTTTTGTCAAATTTTTTTTGTCAGGTTATTAAATTTTAATTTACATATAAAACTCACCCCTTAAAAATACAGTTTGATCAATAATTACCACTACCATCAAGATATTGAATATTTCCAAGATACCAAAAAGTTCCTTCATATCAATTTGTTGTCAAGTCTCTTCCCTCACTTGTTGGCTGGGGCAACCACCAACCCAATTTCTCTCTTCACAAACTGGAGTTCCCAAAATGTCATATAAATTGCGTCAGACTATATGTAGGCTTTTGTAGAAGGCTTCTTTCACCTCATATAATGCTTTGAAGAATTATCCATGTTGTTGCATGTGTCCGGAGTTCAGGTCATTTATTGATCTTCTCACATTCTTTCTGAACATGTGTATTCCATTGTATGGAGATACCACAGTTTTTTAATCCACTCACAGTTTATAGGACATCATTTAGATTTTTGTCTAGATTTTGACCATTATGAATAAAGCTGCTGGTCATATAATGGTCTTTGTGTAAATATACGTTTTCATTTATCTTGACTAAATTCCTAGGGAGAGGGTTGCTAGGTTCTGTAATAAGTGTGTGATTAATTTTATAAGAAACATGGTTGTATTATTTTGCATTCCTATTGGAAATATAACTGATTTCAGGTTGTTCTGCACATTCATTAGCATGCGTGTTGTCAGGTTTTTGTTTTGTTTTGTTTTGTTGCACTTTCAGCCATTGCAGTGGATGGTTAGTAATATGTCATTGTGTTTATAATTCATGTTTTAACAATAACTAATAAACAATGTTGAGCATGTTTTCACGTGTATGTGTGTTATTCATGAAACTATTTTGGTGATGTGTCTTCATGAAAGTCCAGTTGTTCCTTCCCATTTGTTGAAAACACTATCTTTTTAATATTGAATAGCCATTGCACCTTTGTAAACATCAATTGATCATATTTCTGTAGGTCTATTAGTGGATTCTTCATTCTGCTACATTGTTTTATCTAACCATCCTACTCAAAACCTAACTGTTGTAATTATTATAGTTTTCTTTGGGCCATACTTTTCAGCTTCTTTGTATGTCTTGTGATTTTTTTGTTGAAAACTAGATATTTAAATATTATTATGTGGTAACTCTGGAAATCATTTTGCCATTTTGCCATTCCCAGGGTGTGCCATTCTTGCTTGTTGAAGGCAGTTACTCATTTGTTTTGTACTTTTCTGAACCATTTTTGTAGACTTTTCTCCTAGTTTTGGGTGGTTACTGTATTCTTTTTTTTAAGATTTTATTTATTTATTTGACAAACAGCGATCACAAATAGGCAGAGAGGTAGGCAGAGAGCTGAGCAGAGAGCCGGATGCAGGGCTCGATCCCAGAACCCCGAGACCATGACCTGAGCCGAAGGCAGAAGCTTAACCCACTGAGCCACCCAGGCACTCGGGTCAATGTATTCTTTAGCTTGTTTTCAGCTAATGTTTTGACAGAGATTTCCTTGAATGCTAGGAGCTGCTACAACACACACACACACATACAGACACACACACACACACACACACATGCAGTCATGCATACAAAGAAATAAGCAAACAAACAAAAACAAAAAAAATTTCCCAGTCTTAGCAGAATGACTTTGAGCTGGAACACCGTTTTAACACTTAGCCCAGACATATATGATTCCAAATCAGTCTTTAGTTTCTTTTTGTACTGACCCAAGAGATTAGCCAAAAGTGAAAGCTTGTCATCTTCTCACATCCTTTCTGAACTCATGTCTTGCCCTGTACCCATGTGTGGCATACATAAGGAATGAATGTCTTCATTTCCCAAAGAAACTCTTCCCCAAGCTTTTCTTTCTCTCTTTGGGTGATGTACTGTATTTTTAAAAATTTTGTGTTTATATTTTATTCATGCTTCGAGTCCTATGAAATTCTTGAATCTGTGGTTTGTTGTCTTTCTTAATTTTAAAAATTTCTTAGCCATTTTCTCTTCAAATATCTTTCTCTTTTCTTTCTGGGACTTCAATTACACCTATGTTAGACTACTTTATATTTTCCCAGGGCTCTTGGGCTCTCTCTTCTAGTTTTTCACTCTTTACCTTTTAGTACTTTTAGTAAAGATAATTTCTATTAAAATGGGATTATTTCAAACGACCTATGGTTCTATGAATCCACTGAAAGTAGAAGCCATGGAAAGGCACTTGGGTGGCTCAGTCAGTTAATCGTCTGTCTTTGGTTCAGGTCATCACCTTGGCTTAGATCATGATGTTGGCTCAAGTCATGATCCTAGAGTTCTGGGATTGAGCCCAGAGTTCTCCCTCTCCCCCCACCACTGCTTACACTTTCTCTCTCTCAAATAAATAATTAAAATCTTTTAAAAAATAAAGTAGAAGCCATGGAAGAAGGATCACCATATGAGACCCAATCTTAAAGAGGAACCATTCACTGCCACAGAATCAATGTACCAACACAGGGAGGAAGAAATAAAAAATTGCCTCAACCACTTTCTCCTCTTGACCTTCAATCTCTTGTCAGCACCTGCTGGTGGCTAAATTCAACTAAAACCTTGTACAAAAGATGACTGAGTAATGTATGCTATGGGTCATGCTCCAGGGATAGAGAGCATCACAGGAAAGGATAGGCAATGGAGGAGGAAAAAATAGAATTATTCTTGCCAATCTGAAGATACAAAATAATGTATCATCATAGTTTCAGGTGCTTACTCCTATTATGCATGAGGTTGACATCCTATATGTTTACAGTCATTTTTATTTACTTTCCTGAGGTTATTATTTGCCAAGATTTTCTTTCTAACTGAAACAATGTTCTATTTTTATAAAAATATCTATGATTACCTAGAAAAAATGTTGTAAAATATATTTTCACATAAAAATGGGTAAATACAGATATGAATGTAAATAAAATAAGAGGAATAAAATAAACAAACAAATCAATAAAATAAGAGGGATACACACACACACGCACACACACACATTTTTCTAAGGTTACTGTGATAAATTACCACATACTTGGTGGCTTGGAGCAACAGAAATTTATTCTCTTGCCATTGCCAGTAATTGTTGACAATTCTTATCTTATAGCTTCATCACAGAGTCTCTACCTTGATCTTCTCTGTGTGTTTTTCTAAATAAAATAACAGTAGCAGGGATTAGTATATGAATATCTTTTGGGAGCCATTTTTCAGCCTGCCATTTATCATATATGCATCTCAAATACACCTACTTCAATAATTATGCTATTCAGCTTTTTTATTCCTACCCATATTTTTACCTACTTGATGTATTATAGCATGAGATGGGTGAATTAAAATCATGTATTTTAATATTTTGTTATTTGTCCTTGAATCTCCTATAATTTCTGCTTTATGGATATTGCCACTAAGTTATTTGGTGCATAAAAATGTATAATTATATCTTCATTATGAATTTCACATATTATTGCTATAAAATGTCCTTCTTATGATTTTTATATACTGTGCAAATTTCTTATATGATATTGAGACTCCCTGCATTATTATTTGAATTTATCTGTTTTATCACTGTCCCATCTTTAATTTTCAAATATTTTGAATCACTTTGTTTTAGATTTAGTTTTTTAACATTCTGTACAGCATGTAATTTTATATTCTGAGCAATATGAACAATTTTCCAAGAGATGAGTTTACACCATTTCATTTATTTACATAACATATAGATATTATCATAATTATAATATTTTATGTTATATTTTTATTATTTTTTAAAATTATCATGCACCTTTTACACAAATTCATATCTTTAAACTTACCTGCTTCTTGATCTAGCCACTGCTGTACCTGGGCACAAGCCTACATGTCTCAGCCCATCTCCAACTCTGCACCACTTGCCTTTTACAGCAAATTTTCACTGCTAATTTCACCATGGGACCTTGTTAGAAACTGATGTGTCAGAAATCTAAAGCCATTTGGTTTCTGTTTTTTTTTTTAATTAATATTTCTTAGCATTCACAATTGTACTGTTAAATATAATTATACCCATAACTTCATTTGTCCATTTTACCTGGTGTCTTTTTACCTGTGCAACTACTGAAGGTGAGGAAATTATTACACATGCACCACCTCTCACATTCTTTTCCAGACCTATTTTTAATGGACTCTTTTTGAGGAGGTCAAAATTTAATATTTTCACTTCCTGTTTTTTCACTATAATCTTTCTTTTTGTTTTGGTCTTGTTTCTACATGTAAGTAGACTCATCGTTCATGGCCAAACCTCTCTCTCTGTAATGTTCAGTCGTCTTTAGTTTGGCTGAATGTTGTCCTCTAGTAGATTTCCCAAAAGGGGATCAGAAAATACATTTCTTGTGTGTGAATGTTTACAAGTGTATACACAGCTTTTACATTTACATTACAAATTTCATGTTGTATAAGATTCTTGGGTCACTCTTTTCCTGGAGGATCATGTACATTTTTGGGTCAATATATTTCTGTGGAAGTCTTTATATATATTTCCCCTGTAAGTGATTTATTCCTTTGCTTAAATGCTTAAATAATTCCCTTAAAACTTCTTAAAACTAGAAATTTTTCTCCTAAAAAGGTTTTTCTTTTTTTTGTTTTGTTTTGTTTTGTTTGTTTCAAATTTAAGAACCTTTTCTTTAATTGTATATTTAAAAATCAGGGTCTGGGGCGCCTGGGTGGCTCAGTGGGTTAAGCCGCTGCCTTCGGCTCAGGTCGTGATCTCAGGGTCCTGGAATCGAGTCCCTCATTGGGCTCTCTGCTCGGCAGGGAGCCTGCTTCTTCCTCTCTCTCTCTGCCTGCCTCTCTGCCTACTTGTGATCTCTCTCTGTCAAATAAATAAATAAAATCTTTAAAAATCAGGGTCTGTTTCTCTGGGTAGTCCAACTACGTTATATTATATCTCTTTTGTGATCCGTTTCTCTAATTATCTCTTTAACTCAGATTAACATTTTAGTCATCTCTATTTTATTTTTCCAGGCTTTCCCATTTCTATTCTCTGTGGTCCTAAATCTATATTTTCAGTGATTTTTGTTCCTGCGTTCTTTCTATGGTTACCCATGTTTCTTTATGTTTAAGTTTTCCCCACTACATATTTCCTGACCTCTTCCAGCTAGCATTTCATGCCTATCAATTGTTTCACTGTTTCTTCTTTGTGCTCTTTAAATTTTATTTATACTTTTGTTTCATATAAGCAGTTGACTCTCTAAGGGTTTTTGTGGCGTTGTTGTAATTTTAATTTGCTGAAAAATGTTAGATCACAAGTTTCTTTGTGAAATTTTTTTTCTGGTATTTTTCATCTATTCTACAGCTTCTTGATTCATTTGAATATGTCCTGTGCTGTTTTATTTTTGATTCCCTATCTTTGAAGAAGAAGAAGAGTTATTTCTGAACCACCTATTTTTAGGAGTTTCTGGGGAAAAGGTCTATGGCTGTGTTCCATTCTGGCAACAATTTTCCTTAAGATGCAGGATTTGGTGCATGAATCCTTTAAACTTTCACTTTTCCCTATCCAGCAGAGATAAGCTGTAGAATTGTCTGCATAACAAAGTCTCCTTATCCCCCGTGTCACATAAATTGGCTGTTTCCAGAAAATGTGGCTTACCTGTGTTGGAGTTCCCATACATTCTCACCTCCCCTCCTTTTCTGTCTTGAAATTGATCCAGAGAAGCTATCTCCTAGGATCTGCGACTTCAACTCTTTTCTTCCATAGCAAACACACTTTGTTCAGTGTTTTATAGGCTGGACCAAAATTTATGATTTAAACGTAGACAAGTTTTGAGTAATTGAAATTCAAGTGGTCGCCAGCATCGTAGAGCTGGACAGTTCTGCTGTTGATACCAAGTGTTCCCCATCCTCATTATCCACCGACAAATGAAACAATACAGCAGGACAGGACCAATGAAGGCTACACTTCAAACCACTGCAGTGTGAACAGCTTAGATGGTGTGAAGAATATTCAGTTGTGATCTGATCCTCAGTTTTTCACCATCTTCCTTTTTCTGTTCAAACTTTTGGGATGCTAGAAATGGGAGAGAATAAAAGACCAGATAATTTCAATTCTTTGAGGGGGAAATGTGGATGAGCATGCCCATTCTTTATCTTGATTCACTGTTGTAATACAGAAGGAAAGGTGAAAATATCAACTCGACTTTTGTGAAATCATCAAAAAGGTATGGCATCTATGACTATTTATTTTTTCCTCCCATCATGGTTTAGGAAAATTTCTGTAAATATTATGTTCTAGTAAGTAAAAATATGTTATTCTAATATAGAGAACTTGGTGGATTAATGTGTCTTATTCAGGAGGAAGATAGTGATATGGCATTCTTTCAAAAATGTATAGAAAATTGTAAAGTTAATTTTACTTGTTTAGTTGTAAATGGCAAAAGAATTATAAATTGAATTATAAATTATAAGTTGAATTGTAAATGTTCCAATAGGAATAAAATAAATTTTTAAGAAATTCTTAAAAATATATAGTAAACTAATTTATTTGAAACCAGCAAATATTGATAGTTAAAAGAAGAAATTTACAATTATAATTACATGCTTCTTCACTGCTATATCAGAAACTTAGAAAGAAAGTAAAAAATCAAAGAGAACAGTGTTAGGGCTAATGACATAGTGAAGCAGAATTCAATTGTATATCTCTGTATCAAAATTTACACTTAATAAAACAAAGACTACATTAATTTTAGTAACATTTAGGCAATAAATTACATGGAAATCAATCTAACAAAAGATGTGAACTTTATTGAAACACAACAAACTTCATTAAGAAACACTTAGACAAATAAGAGGAGAAATATCACATTCATGGATATAAGGCAGAATATTACAAATATACCAAATTTCCAACAATTTTATTTCCATATTCAATGTCATCATTTTTTTCTTTTGTGAAACTTGGCAAAGTAGTGTTTAAATAAAAGTGGAGAAATAGTAATAAAAGTATTTTAAAGAAAAAGGAAATGAGGTTGAGATGACTTAGTCTCAAGATATTCTAACATATTTATTATGAAGCTCTAATTATTTAGAGATTATGTAATGGAAACAGGAATAGAGAAAGGGCACAAAAACATAAAAGTGCTAAGAAAAGGCCCACACACATACGGAATTTTGATATAAGACAAAGGGACAAGGCAGATCAATGGAGAATGTGAATATTCCAATAAGTGGCAGGGGGCAATTGAGTGCCATTTGCAGAATAAAACTGGTTTTCTGCCTCACATGTTACAAACAAGTCTATTCCAGGTAGGTTACAGTTTAATTATGGAAAAAAAAAGCATGAAGCTTTTAGAAGACACTATAGAATTATATATTTGAGATCTCAAGATGGTAAATGATTTCCTAAACAAGATGCCAATAGCAATAGTAATAAAAGAAAACACTAGTAAGTTTATGTATGACAAGCTGTCTTTTAATCAAAGACAACAAAGGAGGAGTGCAAAAAAAACAGCAACAGAATACAAGATATTTAAATGAAGGATTAGAATCAATATAATAAAACTTCTTCAAATAAAAAAAAGAAAGAAAACAATTGAAAATGCAGTTTTAAAGAGGGAAAAAACCTTCACAAAAGTGGATTTTCAAATTGGCAAAAAGAATATGAAAAATAGCTTAATACTCTTGCTCATATCATTGCCAATTAAGATCATGATGAGAGTGTACACTTATCAAACTAAAGTTGAAATAGCTGGCAATACCAGGTGTTGGTAAGAACACGGAACAGTCAAGCTCTCCTCCACTTTAGTGGCCAGGTGCACAAGTAGAACATTCTAGAAAAAAATCTGTGTCACCGAATGAAATTGAAAAATATACCTATGTATAACCCAGAAAATTCACTTCTAGACATCTGTCCAAGGAGGCTTGGACATGTACTTTGGAACATATCCATGAATGTCCATATCCATAGTATTACCATCAATAGAAGTGAGCACGGATGAAGTAAATAATAAATCGTTGTATAACTGCCAGCTTGGATCTCGCCAACACACTTCTGAATAAAGAAACAAGACACAAGAAAGACCACATTATTCTATTAATACAAAATTCAAAAGTGGGCAAATATAAGTTCTGTGGTTTACAGGTACATAATTATATGGTAAAATTATGAAGAAAACCTATGAACTGACTATCACAAAAGTTAAGATAGTGGCCCCTCCAGATAGATAGGGAGTTATTTTAAATCATTTTGGAGGAGGGACTTGAGGGTATTTGCTTGAGTATACTATATCTTGTCCATTTTTAGTTTATCATGCTACTTTGTCCATTTGTGTTTTATTTACCCTTTATAATATATGTTTATATTTCATGAAAACGAAAAAGCAAAATATTCACAATACCAATTAAAAAGACATGTCATGGAATGTCTGGGTGGCTCAGTCAGTTAAGTGTCTGCCTTCAGCTCAGGTCCTGATCCCAGGGTCCTGGGATCCAGCCCTGTATTGGCCTCCCTGCTCAGTGGGGAGTCTGCCCCCCACCCCTGCTTATGCTTGTTCTCTCTTTCTCTTTCTCTCTCTCAAATAAATAAGTAAAATCTTTTCTTTTCTTTCTTTCTTTCTTTCTTTCTTTCTTTCTTTCTTTCTTTCTTTCTTTCTTTCTTTCTTTTTTTTTTTTTTAGACATGTCATTGAAGACTAACCCTGAAGTTATATATGAATTTATGGAGCAAAATACAAATGTTATTTGGCTTCTCTTTAACATCTTTCAGTAAGTGAAGAGCTGGGCCAATTGCCAGTTGCAAGAGTCAATACAGAAAAGATTTACTTGTCCCACACATAATCTTTAAATTCAGAATAACTCTAACCACAATCCCAAGAGACTTTGCAAGGGTGGTTGACAAACAGGTTCTAAAGTTTACTTGGAAACATCAAATTTTAAGTAGAGCTGAAATCATTCTGGAAAACAAATACATTTTGGTACTGAAAATGTTACTTCCATAAAGAACAACTTTTGTTACCCTTAAAATGAAGTCAGAGACACTTCAAGTCCTTTATAGCTCACAGAATGTGAGAGAATACTTTCACCCTCTTTCTTCAAAAGACCTCTAGAGCAGGAAAATATAAAACTTCCTTTAGCATCCCATTTCCACTGTTAGTGACTTTCAGTTTTGGAAGTTATTTTTGAGGCCTGAACTAAATCCCTTATCCTTAAGCTTGTGTCTTATTTTGTCACCATTCTTTGTGCTCTAAGGCTTCAATTTCTTAAAGACTCTTACTAAATTCTCGTTACTGTTTTTCCCCTCCCAATGGAGGAAAAAAAAAAAAAGTGGCTCCAAAACTTTCCCTTATTTTCATACCTCTGCTGTTATCCAAAATTTTCTCTCTTTTGACTGTGTTTCTCTCAAACCTGCCTGGGGCAGGAAGGCTGTAAGACTGTGGAGAGAGAATAGAGAGCAGGGGAGGGGAAATTAGGTTTTGAGGAGTGTGTCCTGGTCCTGCAAGTTTGAACAGCATTATAAATAGGAAGGAGTGTTATAATAAACGATAATCTCATTTTCCAAGTTTGCTAAATTCAAACCAATGGCATGTTTATATAGCATAATGTATGAGTAGTGCTATATGGTTTCCTGTTTGTTTTCACATACATTATTCCACTTTATTCTCTCAGTAGCTCTTTGAATTGATGATACCAGCCACCAATGGAACGCCCAAGATACTCACATTTCTGCCTGGCTGACTGTAAATTCCGGGGTTCCCACAACTCCCTTTCAGGGTCAGTAGTTTGCTAGACCTACTCACAAAATTTAGAAAAACAACGGACTTACTGTGGCCACTTTATTATAAAGGATACAACTCAAGAACGGCGAAATGGAAGAGACGCATAGGGCAAGTTATGGGGTAAGGGCGATATGCAGAGCTTCAACTCTCCCAGAACCTTGATATGTTTACCAATACAGAAACTCTCCAAACTCCATGGTTTAGTGGTTTATAATGAAACTTTCTTTATGTTTATGTAGTCATGCTTGATTAACTCATTGGCCATTAGTAATTGAACTCAATCTCCAGGCCCTCTCTCATCCCTGGATGTCAGGGGTGGGGTGGAGCCAAAAATCCCAACTCTTTTTTTTTTTAAACATGTCTGGCTTTTTAAAATTAGAAACGTATATAATGTATTAAGAATAAGGTTTTATATAACTGAATATATGTTCTCAAGGAGAATATCAGTAACTTATTTTCTGTTTCTGGGGGGTGATGGAAAAGTCTTTACTTTTTAAAATTATTTATTTTTTTTTCCTTTTTTAAATTTCTTTTTCAATGTTCCAAAATTCATTGTTCATGCACCACACCCAGTGCTCCATGCAATATATGCCCTCCTTAATACCCACCACCAGGCTCACCTAATCACCCAACCCCCTCACCTCCAAAGCCCTGTTTCTTTCTCAGAGTCCACAGTCTCTCATGGTTCATCTCCCACTCCAATTTCTCTCAACTCACTTCTCCTCTCCATCTCCCAATGTCCTCCATGTTATTCCTTATGCTCCCCAAGTAAGTGAAACCATATGATAATTGACTCTCTCTACTTGATTTATTTCACTCAGCATAATCTCTTCCAGTCCTGTCCATGTTGCTATAAAACTTGGGTATTCATCCTTTCTGATGGAGACATAATACTCCATCGTATATATGGACCATATCTTCTTTATCCATTCGCCTGTTGAAGGGCATCTTGGCTCTTCAACCTGAAGCTACTTAGGAGAGTCATCTCATTAGCATGCCAAAGACACTCATCTCAAGAGATTCCAGAGGCTTAATAAGCTCTGTGCCAGGAACCAGAGACTTAATATTTTTTATTATACTCCCCTAGAACCTCCAAAAAAGAGCACAGCTCTGCCAACACACTTTGATTGTAGCCTATTGAGACCCATTTTGGACTTCTGCTCTCCAGACCAATTTGCATTGTTTTAAGTCACTAAATTTGTGATGATTTGTTAGAGCAGCAATCAGAGACTAATGTGCCATTTTATAAACATTTGCAAGAGATTATCACACTCCTGTAGTGAGGCAGAATTTCAAATATTAAAAACATGGGAAGAGTTTTTATTTTTGTTGTTTGTTTTTTAGTTGTTGTATTTATAAAAGGATTTTCACAGTGAAATTTTTCCTCTTGTATAGCTGTTTATATCAACGCAATGCAAAGTGACAGGATACTGACATTTGAAGGAAAATACACTATTTTCAGATCAGATATCAGCTGTCAACTTGGATAGAGTGTATTGTTTCTGATATTTTACAGCCCAGTTCACAAAAATTTTACATGCTTACAATTCAGTTCTGGTGTGAAAAATTTGTTGAAATACGTTGCATATGGAGTGCACAATAAGAACCTTTATAGACACATCCTGAATAGATTATATTGGGTCTGAATGAGAACAGACACATGTAAATATGAAATAAAAATGAGAGATTGAAAAATTACTGATTGAAGCAAGTGAAATTGGTAAATAATTTACATCAGTAAGTATTCTCAAACACACAAATAAGCAAGAATTTTGATTGTGGGTTCACAATTCAAAATTCAGTGTACATTTTTTTAGCTGGGGCTGAATTTATATGTAGCCAGGAAAAAAGGAAACAGAATGTTAATTAAGTGCTTTTTCTGCTGATTGAATTAGAACATTGTGAATTAACTATGAGAATCTACAAACTGTAGATATGTGGGGAAAATTCCCCTCAATATTAATATATATGTAGAGAGCAATTATTATATCTGCTAAAACTTATTTTTAAAGTATTTTTATATCACTTTCAAAGTGAAAATACATGCAAATACAAAGTATCAGATTATTGTTTTGATGAAAGAGACATAGATAAATTAGCATTTTCTTATCACTCTAAGGTAAATGCAGACATAAAGAACTTAAGTCCATACAGCAAGGTGTTAAGATGTGATTTAAAAAAATCAAATTAAAAAAAAATTAGAGTTCTTAATCTGATCTAAAGAACTATGGCTTTTGAAAGGGAATAAAATAATTAGGTTTAAATTATATTATTTTTCAGTGATAAGAGTGAACAATCTCCTGTTAAGTAAAATTTATTATTCTTATTAAAATTGCTATAATTATTTCTATTTATTTAAAATATTTTCTGAATTATTAAAAATATACAATTAACCTGTTTTTAAAAACACTTTAGGTTTCACATGGTTTTACCTATCAATACCTCATTAATCTTAACAGTTATTATTTAAGATAAAGGGGAATAGTTTTTCTTTGTAATTTTTTTTAACCTAGGAAACAAATGTTTGAGCTCTGATTTACTTTTTTCAATTTCAAGTTCATATGCTTAGCTCAATGCCAGGTACATTGAGAATACCCAATAAATGGTTTCTTTAATGTATTTTCACCTTACAATTTCTGGGTTTTTTTTTTTTTTTTCACAATAAGTCAAAATAATGTCACCAATTATCTAATAAACAGATTCAAATCATGTTGAAACCTAACTCTGACCTAGGTAATATTAGTCAGGAACAGTTTCACATCTTTGATAAGGGCTTAGAAGGACTTCAGTACGTGGTTGGCATTTTGTGCCTCACATACCTGTCCCTGGTGTCACAGTGAAGGGAATCTTGGCTTGGCAAGCAACCTCAGCCAGGAAAGAGATACCTTCTTTAATCCATGCTCCCAGAAAAGATAAAATTTTGCAATTTATAAAAGATTTAAAGGCATCATATGTGCACTGCTTTAGGACAACAGATGTCTCTTGTTAATTCTTTTTACCTTATTAATCCAAAATCATAGTTCCTAGATTTATCTGTTATCTCTGCTAGAAATATAGGAAACATGTAGTTTCATATCAATATCATTAAAATTATTTTCTTTCAGATATTTTCTGCAATATTCCAAAATAATCATCTCAAAAAGTTCCTTTATAAATATGTGAATAATGTAAATAATTCAGTACAGAGATTATACATGTTTTTCCACAACATAGGAGAATGAGGCCAAGAGAAGGACCAAAATGAATAGACACCCCATCAAATGGTATCTGTCTTTCTGAGCGTCATAAAAAATAAATTAGCCCCTTAACTGACGTTGGGAAGGTCAGATTTACAGAAACTCCTGTAACCATATCAGCATCAAGGATGGAAAGCCAGAGTTCTTTAATTCTAAAGAGAGCTCAGTAACAAATGCTTCCCTCCTCATTTTCTTAAATTTCTCCAATCTTCCATTCCAATGTCACCATTTAGGTTCAAGCCATCAGTGTCGTTGCCAACAGCCCCTAACTATCCTATTGGTTGATTAATTCATTGGTTGAATAAACATTTAAATAATTCTTAATATGAGCCCCACATTTTTCTAATTGTTTTATAAGTGCTAACTCAATTATTTAATCTTCTGAAAGGTGTGGTATGCGCTATCATTATTCCCATTTTACTGAGGAAGACACCAAGCACAGAAAATAACTTTGTTAAGGCACCACAGCTAGAAAGGTATCAAAATCAGGCTCCCAACTGGCTGGTCTATCTAGAGGATATTACTATTCATTGACTGCTACTTGTATTACTTCCAGCCTTCCCTTTCCTTCCCCTCCCTTTCCCTCTTCCAATCCATTCCCTATCTGAGACCAGGTTACTTTCTATCGATTTTGATTATGCATTTATTAAATACACCCTGTGTTTCTGCTTGTACCTGTACAAGTCACCAGCGTCTCAAGATATCCTCTGAGTCTTCCAGAAACTCACAGCTTAACAGAGGAGACTGACATCTTGATAAATGGTAGCATGCAGGTTACACATTTGATATGCCTGAATCCTATTACTCTATTTCTTTTAGATTTTTGATTCCTGGCATACACATTAAAGAATGGCAAGGGAAATAGAAAATGAGATACAATTTTATGAATATGGGCAAGTACATCATAACCCCAAAGATGTAGGGGTTTTTGTAAACGATGTTGCAGTAAGCAGCTCAGGCCTGAGGCATCTTCAACATAGATTTTGTCCATCACAGTATAAAGCAGATGTATAACTGGCCCCAGGTGCCCACATCTGGGCCACAGACCTGCTTCCTAGAAGTGAGTCAGGAAGAATAAGGATAAAGAGTGAATATGCATCATTTTCCAACATGTCTACTGCTAAGAGATAGTTAAGTATCAGAGTGACCAAGCTGCCCAGCCAGACCTTCTCCTTGGTTAAAGCCTGGCAACAGTAGAGCTGTCCTATTTATTCTGAGTGTGTTGAAAGCAGAGGAGGTTTTGTCCCTTTTGGGCATGGGAGGAAAGAGGATATGGGTCTTCTCCAGCAGTAGAGGGAGACACACAATCCCAAAGGAGCACTGAGTGCAAAACCACCTGACTCTGCCAGAGAAAATCAGACATTTCCCCAAAAAGCAGATTTGTAAGCTAAGATTTGACATAAATTTAATAAATAAGCCTAAATATTTAACAAGAAGACTAGAGAAGACCAACATATTTCTAGCAAATGGAAGCATGGGAACAAAGCTATACCAGTGGAAAAGAATATGAAGGGCCCAAGAAAATGCCACAGCCAAAGAGGGCTCTATTTTCAGGGTAAGATGAGAGCAACTGGGAGATAAAGGTCAGCAAGTGAATGAGTTTGAGAAGTGGATTAGAAATCTGGACTGAATCATCGAAGTCATTTTTCAAGTATGGACCATGAATTTCTGAAGTTCTGTGGAGGATTTTGAGGTTTCACAAACATTTTATTCAAATACCATTTAAATTGCTTTTCTAAAATACGTGACCAAAAATGACATATTCTGTCATTTAACCCCCTGAGGATTATCAATATAATAACTACAACCAAATTTTCTTATCATGGGGTATACTTTTGACTCTTTCTGTGCAATCTTATAAATTCTGATTTTAAAAAAATTGATTAGGAATTTTGCAGAGTTGTCCAAAGCAGTCTACTTAATTGATATGGGAAATGCTAAGGTATGGTAAAGCTAGTTTTAGAACTTACGGTAAGATGTATTTTTATTTTGTATTTATAAGTGCTACTTTCTTATGTTTGTGAGACAAAATGATTATGCATTTCTGCCTAAAAGTAGAAAATGTAAAATAATCAGAGAGCTATTTTTTATGTCAAGGAGAAATGATAAATCAACTTTGCTGTCTCCTGATCACCCAACTAGTGTTGGTCATAGTGACAATACAAAATAAAATCAATTTTTTCTGCTTCTACACAGAATCACTCACAGGCAAAAATACTATCATCCTATTCATTTGGTCCCGGGAGTTACCTTTAGTTGCGTTAAAATATCTCCCACACTCCACCATGTTTTATGCAGTGAATTTTCCAAAAGGGTTTCTATGATTCTTGCTAAGTAATAATACCATTCTGTAATACAACACAGTGTGCATGGAAATAAAGCTTTAAGTTTCTGTCTGCAAAAATAAATAACAATGTTATTTTTACAAACATGACTTGAACTTAAATTTGATCATATTCAAATACTTTAATGTATCACATGTGTTGGTAAAACTACATTATCAGGGTGGAGCTTATTAAACTTTCTGTTACTGACCCTGCACAAATGTCAAATGAGTCAGCTACTAGAAAATACAATCTGCTAATTCAGTCAAGACAAAAACACTCATTGTTCTTGCTTTGCGTGATATTTTCATATGGACCTATTATTTTGTGGGATGCTTGTCACACATTCAACTGTAGGAAAAAAAAATCCATAATGTGGGACAGTATTGGAATTCTTCAGATCTGGCCTATTGAAGATTAATGATGTTTTCATAGTTTAAATATCTTAATTTCCAAAGAACAAAAATGACATATGCTGATATTTTAGCATAAAGACAATATGTTTTACATATGTATGCAATTGAATAATATAAAGCAACTGTTAACCTCCAAAATTTATAAATGACCACATGAACTAGAACTCATGAATTACCATGTGTCTTGGTCAGCTCATGCTGCTGTAACAAAATACCATAGACTGGGGGGTGTAAATAATAGACATTTGTTTCTCACAGTTCTGGAGGCTAGAAAACCCAAGATCAAGATATCAGCAGATTCCCTTTCTGGATTGCACCTTCTTACTGTGTGCTCCCATGGCTGTTCCTCATGCATGCTTATAGGGAGAGAGAGAGAGATCTCTTTCTCGCACTCTTTTCCTGTTCAAATAAAGGTACTGATTCCATCATGAGGATCCCACCCTTATAATCTAAACTTGATTACGTCTCAAAGCTGCCCCTCCAAATACTATCACACTGGGGTTAGGGCTTCAACATGTCAATTTTGGAGGGACACGAACATCCAATCCATTAACACCAAAAGGCCACCCAGCACCCATATAGTCATCTCAATACTATTCACTGCCTACTCCATCTCACAGGTGATACAATGAGAAAGCATAAGACTGGAAAAAGTGTTGTTTCCTAGATGAACCCAAGGTTTGTTCTACTTTTTAATAGGTAGTAATAATAATTAAAGTGTTATCTTTTAAAATCCATTGTCAATGACATGCAAGCTGTCCGTTTTGTTAAGGTATGGTCTTTGAATCATGGATTTTTAAATTTTTATTAACATATAGTGTGTTATTTGCCTTAGGTGTACAGGTCTGTGAATCATCAGGTTTACACATTTCACAGCACTCACCATAGCACATACCCTCCCCAATATCCATAACCTAGCCACCCTCTCCCTACCCCTCACCCCCCAGAAACCTTTAGTTTGTTTTCTGAGATTAAGAGTCTGTTTTGCTTTGTCTCCCTCCTGATCCCATCTAGTTTCATTTTTCCCCCTTTCTTACCCCCAGACCTCCTGCCCTGCCTCTCATATTCCTCATGTCAGAGAGATCATATGATAATTGTCTTTCTCTGATTGACTTATTTTGCTCAGCATAATTTGTGGTAATTGCAGTAATTTATAGGATTTCTATCACTCCATCATTGGTTGTCTTCAGTTAAATTGCTTATATTAATATTTCAAGGGAAACCAAAGCTAAAACCCTTTATTTTCTAAAACCAAATACCCTTTCTTTAGGGAGAGCAGAGTATCTAAAATTTTATTGTTAGGATGTTTCAGTATTTAATTGTAACATCCTAAAAATACAATTTTTCTGAAGGGATTTTTAAAAAGCCTTGCAATGATAATTGAAAAATTATTTTCTAGGGTTATGAGTTTAACAATTTGAAATTGTTGCATAGGTAGACTTGGATTAAACATGGGAGGATTAAAAATGGATCATGTATGCTGGGAGCCAGATTATTCCCTGTTGAAGGAGGGATTGAGAGAAAAGCAAGAGAGAAATATGAGAATCAAGCATGTGATACTGCATTAGAATCAGAGACATTAAGATGAGCTCGGGTTCAGTTTATTTCAGATGCAGATAGATGGATACAGAAAAAAAGAGAGATACTTGAACACATTACACAGCTCTGTTTGCTAAGAGGGCCTTGAAGAAATCATTCTCCTAGAGTGTGCTCACGAAGTGACCAGATCTTGATTTCTAATACTGTTTTCAAATAAAGGAACTAGGACTCTTCAAAAAATGATTCTAGCACTTGGACAGCAGATATGCAATATACGAGATGACCCTGGAGCCTCTTGATATTATATATATATATATATATATATATACTGCAATATATATATATTATATATATATTATATATATTATATATATATTATAATATATATATTATAATATATATATATTATATATACAGAACTCATATATATATATATGAGTTCTGTGTGTGTGTGTGTATAGTGCTAAAACAAAACAAAAAAAGAAACCGAAGGCTGGGGCATGTTAAGGGAACACAAAGGGCCAACCTAAAGTGCCATTAATGGCCAAATTTGAGTTTTCAAACAGAAGAGGCTCGCCAAGTACCAGTTAAAATTATGGCAAAAAGACAGGCACGGACTGAGGCATAAACCAGCAAAGTGCTGAACTCCAAAAACAAAGAAAAAATCATGTTAAGTTTCTTGAGAATAGCTTGTCATCAGATTTCTCCTTTGTAATACTGGAAATCGGAAGATGGGTAGGAAAGGGACAGACAGCGTCCTTGAATACTGTGTCTAGCCAAGCATTTATAAATAAGTAAGGAAGAAGTAAGACCACATTCAGATATTTCAAATTCCCAAAGCACATCACTCATCACAATTGGTCCTCCCCACTTCAGGGGAAAAGGAAAAAAGGGTGGAGGAAGAGTCCAAAATATTACACCCAAATAATAAAAAAAAAAATTTCAGAAGGTACTAAAGATATCTATAAAACAGGATTGGGTAACGAATCTTGTGAATTTAAGTCAAAATAAATTTTGATAATGTATTTGCAGACTATAAAAGTCTCTGCTATAAATAAAGTTTAAAATTATCTGAGAGACTTGGTTGCTGACTCCCACCGAAAGGTAGAGAAAATGTGAGCAGTTGAAGATGAAACAAAATATATTACTCTTTCTTTCAAGTTTCTAGATCTGTTAAATTATTTAAACTTCAAGATTATAAACTGCTATGTAAAAAGACCTATTCTCATTCATGACTACTTATCTTTGTGATTCAATATTTTTTCTATTCTGTACAACCAGAAGTCTGAAATAACTCCATTCCATGCTGAACTGATACCAGTCTTCACTCATTCCTAGCTGTCTATTGAATATTATCAAAAATATATTAAAATTGTTAATATTCTTTAAAATAGTTTCCTTGTTCTTGTGTTCTTGTTTCATAACATAGTATATATTGCAAAGTTGAATTTGGAAGGTCTAAACTACTGAAACAGTGACTCTTTACTCATTTTAGATGTAGGTGTCTTTTATTTAGGGATTGTCCCTTAAGAAATGTTTGAAAATTATGACCGTAGATAGACGTTGAGTAGGGAAGTCACATTAACAGAACTGTGGTTTAGAAGAAAATAATGCTGGTGGCAGTGTGGTGAACTGCTGGAAGAGGAGAGAAAATATAGGGACATAGTAGGAGACCTTGAATATCCTGTTAAGAGTTTTGATTATCAGAGCTACTATTTGTTACATACTTGCTGTGTGCCTGGGATGGTGTCCTTCAGTGGATGGATAGTCCTACACTATTCATCCTCTCATTCTCATGCATAGCCAGGCAGGTGTTGTTAGTGACCTCTTGTCAGTGGCCTGCAGTGGGGTAAGTGACTTGTCCAGTTCATGCTCTTCCTATGCTATAGCACGGAATGGTTTCCCAGCGATTTCACAGTACTATGTGTGACTTAAACAAACAGATAATTCTTTCAGTTATGTTATTTCCTGCGTTTGAAGCACCCTAACACTTAATTCTGGGAAGCAGTGAATAATTCATATGTATTTGTGGAAAGCTAAAAGAATAAACAAAGATAATCAAATCTCCCAGAATTTCCACCATGTTTTAGGTTATTTCGAAAAATAAATATTAACTAACCTATATGCTTTTCTAATACCCTTTTTTCTTCTTGTTGTTTCTCCTTGAAATATGAGTCAAATTATATTGCAAAATCCACAATTCAGAAGACTGAGGAGGAGTTGTCCTTCTCCATATATTCATAGAGTAGTACTTTCTTCTTAGTAAGCTGAAACTTCAAACACAGGTTTTGGATTGAAAATTTATCTTAGTTTTTTTGAAGATAGTAAAGTGAAAAAAAAAATCCACCCATTTAAATGCAGGAAGTCTTTAAGCACCCCCTTTGCTGTCCCTCCCCCCATTCTTCCTGTGAAGCATCAGAATAAACATCCCACGTTTGAACTAAATCACCCACTGTGTGTAGCTGATATCATAAGCACAGACATACATTCCTGATAACCAGGGCTCTCACACCTTATCAGAACATTCTCATCTGAAGCGTGAGAATATGGGGACCCAGGCTTTTTGCATGTGGTCATATCGATTGGGGTAAAGAGAAAAAGGGCCCGGTTGGGAGAGGGGTTGCTTATCCAGGTTTGTTTAGGCTTCACTTAGCTTAGATCTATTAAGGTCTAATTCATTATGTGTGTTACCTGATTGTGAGAAAAGCAGCTGAATGTTGTATTTCTTTGTGATGCTGACATTTCCTTCACACAAGTTAAAATTAAACCTTTTATTAGTTCAGGGAAGGCTGAGGCAGGAAACAATAGAAGCTCAGAGAGAGTAATTATTTCTGTTCTATTGTGTGGGATGTTTGAGCTTTTGATTAGTTGCACTATACAGTACTTAACAGCTCACCAATCTTACCATGATTAACAATACGCGAGAAGTTTTTTTTTTATCCTGACAGTGCGCCGCACACCCCTGAAATGTTGGCTTTCTAGGTTTCTTGGTGACTTCAATCTTGTTTTAAAAATACCTCTCATTTTCTGGGGTGTTTGAAAACGACCATACTATCAACAGCATGGAGTAGAAAGCAGCAGGCATGGCAAGAAGGATCACTATAAAATGGATGCAAAAAGCTGTGGGTTGTACACCATTAAGCGTTCTCAGTGTGTTTCTAATGAGCTTATGATGGCCTCACCGAATTACTGTTTCTACTCCAGCCCAGTAAATTACAGTATGCCCAAATTAAATCAGTGGGACTCAATAGAAGCCAGTCTTCATCAGGGTCCACATTTGTAAGAATTAAAAAATCATACTTAATCCTATTCAATCATGTGCATTGTCTCCAAAGCATTAGGCTCAATTTCTTCCCCCAAATATTTGGGTCTTAGAGTTGCTTTATGCTTGAGCAGCAATTTTATTTCTTTCCTTATTTTCTACAAGTGCAATTCTTATTCCACGTCTGGTCATTCCAAACCACTTGCAGCGTGAATACTGAAGATGAGTTCCAATTCAATAATCACTATTGAGTAGTAAGGTTATCATTATCACATCTGTATACACTAGTTACTAAATATGTGTGGTTTTCTCTCTGATTTCAAAGTGTTCTAAAAGCTGGGATTTGGTAAATTATATGTCATTAGTTAGCAATAACTTATGTCATTTGGGCTAAAAATGTTTTTTTAAAAGCCTTGAGGAGAGACTGTAACACGTTATCTGCTGTGTGAATGAACAGAAATGTTGTATAGATAAAATAAGCCACGCCACATAGATCAGCTTTCTAGAATTAAAAAAAAAAAAAAAAATGCTACCAAGTTTGAACTTGGAGAAATAAGATTTACAGAAAAGTGGGATAAGCGCTGCTTTTTTATTATTTCATGAAACTATTACATCAGGTAATTTCTACTTATAACAGCTCTTGTCTAAGGGTTGATGAAACCTTACGTGAGTACTTGACAGGAATATGTATTCTGCTGCTGTTGGGTAGTACATTCTGTATATACCTGTTAGGTCCATTTGATTTATAATGTTTATATTTACAGCTTCCTTATTGATTTTTTTATCTAGATGATCTATCTATGTTGATAGTGAGGTATTAAAGTCTCCCACTATTATTATTTGATTGTTTATTTTTCCTTTTGGCTCTGTTAGGTTTTCCTTTATAACTTAACTGCTCCAGTGTTGGGCCCATAAATATTTACAATTGTTATGTCTTCTTGATCTATTGATGTCAAGATATACCATAAAGCTATAGTCATCAAAACAGGATGGTATTGCCATTAAAAAAAAAAAAAAAAAAAGACAAGCAGAGCCCAGAAATAAACAATAAACTCCAGCATAAACGTTCAATGAATATTTGACTAGGGAGCCAAGCATACTCTGGAGAAGAAACAGTTTTTTCAGTAAATGGTGCTGGGATAATTGGAGATTCACATGTAAAAGAATGAAACCGGACCCAGGTCTTGCACCATTCATAAAAACTTGGTCAAGACCTAAAACCATGAAAAGAAGAAAACACAGGAATAGTGGTGCTTGACATGGGTTTTAGTAGTAAATTTTTGGATAAAATAACTAAAGCACAAGCACCAAAATAAAAAATAAATGAGTGGGACTACATCAAACTAAAAAACTCCTACACAACAAAAGAAACCTCAACAAAGTGATAAGCCATCCTATGGAAAGGGAAAAAAAATTGCAAAACATCATATCTGATAAGGGGTTAATATCCAAAATATACACAGAACTCATACAACTCAATGGCAAAAGGCAAACACACAAATAACCCAATGAAAAAAATGGGCAAAGGATCTTGAAGAGACATTTCTCCTAAAAAAAGATGTTCAAGAAGCCAACAGACACATGAGATGATGCTCAGCATCACTAGTCATCAGGTAAATGTACATTAAAGCCACAGTAAGACATCACCTCATGCCTGTTAGAATGGCCATGAACAAAAAGACAAGAGAGAACAAATGCTGGCATGGATGTGGAGAAGAGAACCCTGTGCCTTGTTGGTGGGAATATACATTGTTGTAGCCACTGTGGAAAACAGTATGGAGTTTCCTCAAAAACTTAAAAATAGAACTATCTTATTATCAGCAATTCCACTTCTGGAAATATTATCCAAAGACAATGACGGAAATACTAACTGGAAAATGTATCTGCATCCCCATCTTCATAGCAGCATTATTCATAATAGCCAAGACATGGAAACAACCAAAGTATCCACTGATGGATGAATGCATAAAGTTATTATATATATATATATATATATATATATATATACACATATTTCTACACACAATGGAATACTATTCAGCTACAAAAAATGAGGAAATCCTACCCTTTGCAACAACATGAAGGGAACTTGAAGGCACCATGCCAAGTGAGACGAGTCAGATGGAAAAGACAAACGCTGTCTGATTTCCATTTTATATGGCATCCAGAAACAAAACAAAACAAAAACTCCAAAGTTATGGAAAAAGAGCTCAAACTTGTGGTTACCAGAGACAGAGGATGGGGTATGGGGAATGAGAAGAAGGTGAACAAAAGATACAAATTTCCAGTTAAGAAATAAGGACTAGTCGGGGTCTGGTTGGCTCAGTCAGTTAAGCATCTGCCTTCGGCTCAGTTCATGATCCTGAGGTCCTGGGATCAAGCTCCAGGTTAGACTCCCCACTCAGCAGGGAGTCTGCTTCTTCCTCTCTCTGTCTGCCACCCTCCCTCTTGTTTGAGCTCTCTCTCTTTCTCAAATCCATAAATAAAATCTTTTAAAAAGGGAAAGAAAAGACTAAGGATGTAATGTAAGCCATGATGACTGGTGCTAACAGTGCTGTTTGATATATAGGAAGATTGTTAAGAGAGTGATCCTAGGAGTGCTCATCACAAGGAGAAAACATTTTTCCTTTTTCCTTTTTATATTTATTGTATCTATACGAGAAGATGAATGTTAGCTGAACCTATTGGAGTAATCATTTCACAACATATGTAAATCAAACCACTGTGCTGTATGCTTTCAACTTACACAGTGATATATGTCAATTGTTTCTCAATAAAACTGAAGCAAAGGGGCGCCTGGGTGGCTCGGTTGGTTAAGCAACTGCCTTTGGCTCAGGTCACGCACGATCCTGGAATCCGGGGATCAAATCCCACATCGGGCTCCCTCCTCGGCAGAGATACTGCTTCTCCCTCTGACCTCTCCTCCTGCTCTCACTCTCTCTCTCTCACATCTCTCTCTCTCTCAACTAAATAAAATCTTAAAAAAAATAAAAATAAAACTGAAACAAAAAACAGAAAATTTCCCCATTGCATTACAGATAATAAAAGGCTGAGCTAGAATTAATACCCAGAAGAAAAACAACAACACCAAAAAACAGCAATTCAGGGGCACTTGGGTGGGTCAGTGGGTTAAAGCCTCTGCCTTCGGCTCAGGTCATGGTCCCAGGGTCCTGGGATCGAGCCCTGCATCGGGCTCCCTGCTTGGCGGGGAGCCTGCTTCCTCCTCTCTCTCTCTGTGCCTGCCTCTCTGTCTGTTTGTGATCCCTGTCTGTCAAATAAATAAATAAAATCGTAAAAAAAAAAAAAAAAAAAGTAGTTGGCTAAAAAACAACAACAACAACAATTCAGTTTCACTTTCTTTTGTAATTCTCATTGGTTTGGGTTACACAGGAAGAAAAAAAAAAAAAAATTCCCCAAAGAGCGTTTAAATGGAATTGACTCTCAGTTTCCATTCACTAAAACCAGACAGCATAATCCCTGCCCATTAATGTATTAATTGGTTATCCCGTTACTGATGGAGGGTCAAATCAGGCTACTTAATTTATAGTGGGAAATAAAATTCCTCTCTCCTTTCCCACAGAATCCAGACATCATCCTGCCCAGCCTCCCCCCATCTGGCTCCAACCTCTCTCTGCTTTTCGCAGAAAGCAGCTTAACAACAAGACTTTATACAGTTATAAATAAATAATCCAGGTTCTCATTCCTAAAATGGAACGCAAAGCGCAGAGCTGGTTTAGAAGCTGGCATCGTGTGTCCTGTGTATGTGAAGCATCAGCGTGGATTAGCCCAGACAGGAGATCGGAAAACCATGAAGCACTTTTGAAACCTTGATAGGAAGTGACTCTCTCTGGATGCAGATTTATTGATACTGACAACATTGTTTTTTTCTCAATTTTTAAAAAAGTGAAAGTACCTTGTACATGGAAAAATACCAAAACCAAATGAATAATGAAAAAAGCAACAGCTCGGTAGAACTAAATGTCCTAGAGCCTGAAAGAACATGTGTGTGTGGTTGGAGGGTGGCAAGGGAGAAAAAGGAAGAGAAAAAAAAAAAAAAAAAAGAGGGTTTGAGTATGGAGGAAGAAAGGAAAGTTTAAGTACAAAATGCTTTCAGTAGAGTTAAAAAAAAATAAACATCCTATATAATTTACAAATGTTTGCAAAAGTCCAGTCCTAGGGCTCATCTACTCCATTAAAAGGAAAGGTCCCTCATACATTAACCTGAAACCCCGAATCCTGGGAAACCCCATCTCACAGTGACTTTACATATTCATGTAGGCCAAGTAAAGAGATTGATGTAAAAGTGAATCCCCTCCAAAAAAGAAAGATAGATAGTTAAAAAAAAAAATAGCCTTAAAACACATAGCAATCATCTCAGATGTCAGTCTCTTCATTATTAGTATTTTTGGGGGTTTAGTAAAGAAAAAAGAGAGAACTTTTACCGAGCCTTCCCACATTTATTTGTGATTAAGTAAAAAACAGAGTCACTGAATGGCTGAATTACAAGAAAATCCCAGGACTGTAATTCACTCTTTCTCAGTATTGTCCAACACTCCCTTTACTGACACCACAGGGAAGAGAGTTAGAAATCACACCGACGCTGAAAGTGAGGATATTAAGTGCAGGGCAGGGAGACTGGTCTGTGCCATTCCAGTGCTGCTTTCCCAGAGGAGGGTAGGCACTTTGGGCATGAGATAGTAAGGTGGTTCACACATCTGAGCAGCTCTTTCTGGACCATGCTCTTTCTGGACCATGCTCCAGACTTCTTGAATTGGCTTTTTGTGCCGCACAAGTTTTTCCTTCGGTTTTTATGATTGCTTGTCTCAGTAAACACACTCTGGAAAAGTAGACCTTCACCTACATCCTTCCCTTGGGATCAAACTCCCAAGTTAATCTTGTCCTCATCCGTGCAGGGATAGCATAGATCCTTAAAGGAGCGAAACACTGTCTTGGAACCACCATGTTTAACCCAAAGTATGAAACCACAGTTACTGCAGGAAAGATGACACTGCTGGTTGCTGTCTCTGACCCAAGAATGGCCATGACCATCTGCACAGTACAATCCTTAAGGACAAAAAAAAAAAAAAAAAAAAAAGCTAAAAAAAAAAAATGTGGATATGGAAAACATGATTAAAATGTGCCATTTCCTGCCCTTCTCTTCCCAGCATGTGTAAAACTTCCTTTGGAATTTCTCATGGGCATAGACTGAGTTCCTTGCCCCTGGCAGGGACACATTAACAACCGATGATCACTCCCATGGCCTGTCATGGACTGTGAGGAGACCATGGAGGGAATATACCACTTAAGAAAAACTTCAGGGGACCAGAAATATTATTCATCAAATGTCAGCAAAATATTGGAATGGCAAAGGAATAACAATATAGAGGACAAGCAGTATTTTCTAAAAAAAAATGAAGATGCAATGAAAAGGGCTTAGCAGTTGCTGCCAAAGAAACACCTTGAGAAGTGATATGAGACTTTGAAGGTACAATACTTGTTAAATTTGTATATCTATTATAAAATTTGGGGGAGTTTTGGTCTGAAGCTGTGCCTGGGCAAAGAGAGAGACTGTCGCTTAATTCAGGGTCCAGAGTATACAGAAAACTGCTTTCCATACATGAAAAAGTAAATAAGCTGGTGGACATACAAGCCGGGGACTCTGGTGGCCTGCTCTCCTCACTCACAGGCATCTTGCCGGAATCCTGAGCTCACTGCCAGTTAAGAGTCTCTGAGTCAGTCAGAGGATTGGACTTCATTCTTGGACTCTGAAATACCTGATGCAGATTAGCCCCTTTAGTAAAAATAAAAAGCATTCACAGGCTTGGTGGGGACAGCAGCTCCGACACAGAGAGACAGGGCCAAAGATGGATGGCTACCATAATGATGACTGGGGGCTAAGCCTAGATTTTACAAAATGGGAAACCAAAAGATCCCATAATGCCTGTCTACCACATCCTTCCACCTCCCACTGAAGCACGAGAACTAGATTCTTGTCTCCAGGAGTCAAAGAATGAATCTCATGGACAATGAAAACTGAGTAAAGTGATAAAAGTTTATTAAGTGAAAATACAGAAAAAGCTCTCAAGAGAGAGAGGGGTCCTGACAGTGTTGCTCCAAAGAGGGCCTTTAGGGTTGGTCTTTTATAGAAAGCTAACCAGGGAACGTAAATCCTTTTACCATCTCTCTGGGTAATGATTGAGCAAGGACTAGCGATAACACCTTCAAAGGCTTACTTCCTTTTTAGGTCTGGTTATTCTTTGTTGGTCACAGGTGATTATCATAAAAAAGACACCCGCCCCCCACATCTAGGGCAAGATGGTCCTAGGGCAAGGTGTCCTGGTTTATTTCCTTATCTCTGCTTTTCTGATGCCTCCATCTTTTGGGATTTCTGTGAGCCTGATCACAGAGCCCCATCTACCTCTCCTAACCTACCTCCACCTGTCCCTTACTTGCTGCCACCTTTATAAAATACGCTGGGATCAAGCGAGGCTTTGAGGGATCCGAAGAAAACGACTTCGCTCTCTGAGTTTAGTTCCTTCCTCTGTAAAAATCTAAAAACATACCTGCCTCATATGGATATTTAAAGCATTAATAAAATAAAGACATGCAAATATCCTGGTGTTATGCTTACCCATGGCGGGTTGGCCAGCATTCATTCATCTCTCTCACCTCAAAATAGAGCCCTTATTTTAGGAGAGAAAAAGAAACCTTCCTCTCTATTCAGAGCAAGTCTCTGGCACTTCTCAGAAAATGAATTTGGTAAATGCGATTTTTTTTAAACATACTGGATAACAATATAAATTTATAAAAGATAAGAAAAGCTCAGCACCACCAGAGGCAATTTAATACTCCGTTTCAAAGACAACATGAGTTTGGAACTTTGAAGGAGAGAAACTGGTGATACGTAATTTAATCTAGTTCTCAAGTGCTTACATTTTAATTTGGATTGTTTAAACATCACTCATGAGACTACAGGGACTTTAAACCATATCACAAATCACAGAATGAAGCACTTTATTTTTCAGGCAAGTTTATTAAAGGTAGGCAGTTGAATGACAAGTAACTAGAGTAATCATGAAAACATTTTTTCGTGATGAAGATGGATGGTGATACACTTGCTTAAATCATACAGTTAGATCAGCAGGATATACTTTTTAGGAAGATATCATATCTGGAATGACCCTCCCTCTTCAAATAAGACTAGTTTCTGATTTAGAGAGAGCTTTGAAATCTATCCTCTGGTGCATTTGGTGGTTAAAAACAAAAGTTGAGACAAATTGATGTAGGAAAGAAGATGTTAGGGTTCGAGACTGATGGCCAAGAAAAAATTCTTGAGACATCTTTGGAGCAAAAAGATGATTTTTTATTAAAGCATGGGGACAGGACCTGCAGACAGAAAGAGCTGCAGCGGACCATTATATACTTTCAAGTTGGGAGGGGGTTAGGAATAGTGTAAGTCTCTAAGGAATTTTGGAAACAAGGTTTCTAGGACCTTGAGGGGGCTAGTTATTGTTGGGAAAAGTCACTTATTACCCTCTAATAGAACTTCAGTCTTGAGAACCTTCAGGTGTATATCCGAAGGCCATATACTTGGGGGATGATTGCCAACACATATCTTCGGAGTTGAGAGACAAAGGAAATTTCTAAAGGAATTTTTGTATGTTAAAGTAGACTTTACTTTATGTTACTTTAGTTACTTTAAGTTACTTTATGTTAAAGCATCCTGGGGCTGGGGGAAGGGGTGTGCGGGGGAAGGGTGAGGCTAGGATTGTCTTTTTCCCATAGCAAAGGATTACTACTGAGACAGTTGAGTCCCTAGAAGAGTGTCACTCTGCCTGTTTCAAGGTCTTGTAAATGGGCTGTATGTAGTAAGGAAATTTAATAATTTTTCTTCTGCCTTTGTTTCCCACATCACATATCATAAGACATGTCTAGGATAACTGCTTAGAAAAATAACTTATTAAGGGAGAAAACAGGCAAACATGTAATTGTCGGTTTTGTCTCCATGTAGGAGTACCTCAGAGAGAAGCTAGTTTGCTTAATTCAAATTAAGTGATCCCAGTGTGAGGCCATTTATGTAAAAAGACAGATACATGTGACAAAACATTTAAATCTGACACACATATAGATATATAAATGCCAAGGAAATAGAGATTATGAAAGAAATGTATCAAACCCTATAGCTTTGGAAAGGCACAGGCACTTGGTGTTGGGAAAGGAGGAGGACTACAGCGAAGCAATGGTTGGATTCGACTGAGAGGAGGTAGGGGTTTATATCTGAAAGCCAGAAATCAGCTTTTTTGACTCTAGGTATAAAACAAACAAACCAAAACACTTCAGATATCCTCAGCAAAGGAGTTAAGAAGCTTTCATTTTAGTAATCAAAATCATGCACAAAGTTGGAAAAAGCAGATTCAGTATTGCACTGTGAACCTTCCTTAGCTATTTTGTAAGAACGAGATTGCTTACATTGTAAAGTATGAATAGTCTAATAAGCTAATAGTTTTTGATGAAGAATAGCATTAGTAGAGTAGTGTTTGCAAAATAGTGAGGGATTTGTAACAAAGTTTGTCCTTCTAATCTGTAATAACATAAGAAAAACATAGGCAATGTAGTAGGTTTTTCATAAACTTATTTCCTTAAAAGGCAGTTCTTTATTCTCAGAATATTTTCTTTCTATTTGTGTTATAAAAGCTCTTTCTTTATAAAATGGATGGTGCTAGAAAATGGTAATCTATTTTTTCCCCTAATAGTCTTGCTTAATGAAATAGAACTTGGGAAAACTTTTATTAGTACTTTTATTAGCTGTCTGTGAACTAAGAATTGTTCTGGTGGATTTTATCATTATATAAAGTCTCTCTTCACCTATAGCAATGCTGTTAGCCTAACCATTCTGTATGCTTAGGATAGATATATTAGTTTAGTGTTAACCCACTATGACTTTTCCCATTCTTTTCCTTTCAACTTTCCTGTATTCTTAATTTTAAGTTGTGTCTCTAGTAACAGCATATATTTGGATTTTTTAAAAATCACTATGCTAGTACCTATCTTTCAATTAGACTATTAATTATATTTACACTTGATATCTTTTCTGAAATATTTGTGTTGAAATCTACATTATCCTACTCGGTTTCTAGTATTCTATCTCCTATTGATTCTTTTTTCCCTCTTCCATGCCGTCTTTTAGAAAAATGTCAACAATTTTTGTTCCAGTGTTCTCCTGTATTAGACGTTGGTCATCCTTTCCTTTTCTCCCCCCATTTAAGCTGTTACCATAGAGATCAGAACACTCATTCTCGACTTATTAAAGATTACTATAAATTAGTACTTTTTTAGTATCCTAGATAATGAAAGATCTGAATATTTTAAATCCATTTACCCTGTTGTGCTATTGTTTTCATGTAATTTATTTCACCTACATGACTTAGTTCAGCTTCTACCTTCTCCCCTCACCCCAAAGAGATCCTAGAACAAGAATTAGCTTTCAGAGTTTATTTGGAAATTGGTCCCAGAAGGAAAGTGATCAAGTGGGGAGGGAAGAAAAGTCAACAAAGTCTATCTTAATGATCAGGTCACTGTTGGGAGGCTTAAATATGTTCAGGGCTGTACTGGGTTGAGTGGATCAACCATTCATGCTGCTTCCACTGTTTATTACATTCTCAATGTCTATTAGTCTATTTTTCAGTACCAAAATGTGCATTTGACTTTGTTTTTTAAATTAATTCCAGTTTTCTGGTAAAATCCAGATGATGAGATGAAGAATTTTAAAGAGACCTGTAGCATTTTAAGCTGTTATGCTCCAGCCTATTTCTACCTCCAGCATTGGCACCATGTGTTTGTTCTGCGTCTGTTGTCCACTTTTCCTCTTTATTTTCATTTGTTTGGTTCTACCATTGTGTGAAGCTCTGGATTATGCTATCTTCCTCCAGAGAGCATTTGCTTTTCCTCTGATAAACAGAACAAACACTGATCTCCTTCAGCTATTCAAGTGTGTGTCTGAACCACTATAAACCCTTTGCTTTGCTTCCTAAGTTGTGGTTTTTCACCGGGCTTGACTGAATCCTGCACTATATTCCTTTTTAACAGGCCTTGAATTTTAGTTTTTCTTTCCTTTTCATCTGATTACTGAAAATTTTGTAAATTCTGCTCAAATTTCTGAACTGAAGGTTTCTAGTTTCCCACTTGATGCAGTTTAGAAATCAGAAAGTGCCAGAAAGGGAAGAGAAGCAGAGAAGCTAGGACTCACTTTAAAACATTTCTTTTTTCATTGGAAGGTTGGGCCCTAAAAATCTTGTATAAAATGGTTTTCGTACTCTTAAAATAGCTATTTGCTTCTTTGCATGTATTCAGTTTTGATGTATTTGTTTTTGATGGAATCACTGGTTTAAAGCAAGCTGTTCTCTCACAGCCAGAAGCCAGATTATTGTGTTAAGGTGAAAATTCTAATTTATTGTATGGTCTTAGTGAATAACACCAGCAGTAAATGTTGAGAGTCTCTGGGGATTTTTGTTTCCCTGTAATTAGTAATGCCCTTAGTATAGATGCCATATTTTTTTATGAAGGTGAAAATAACAAGGAGGAAAATGTGTATAAGCCTCAGCAGCTTAGGAGTGTAAAATCTACCCTTTTTTATCTTTCCCCGAATTACTAAAGTGTCCCAGGTGATGATCTCTTTTAATCAATTAACAATTTAATTATTTCAATTAAAGCTAAAGTTTTAAAATATATATTAATTTTTTTGTTCCTCTGTGCTCAGAGCTATTCTAAGCACTAAGAACTAAGAGCTAAAAATGGGGAAGGTTGAAGTGAGCAAAAAAATAGATATATGATAAATAGTCCCTATTACCAGTGAGTTTATAACCATTTGGATGGAAAAGACTAACAAGTATAAGAAATCAGTGAACAAATAAAATGTGAATTACATCACATTGATAATAAGTGTAAAGGAATAATAATATGAAAAAGATTCACAGGGACAATATCTAATGAGGTAATAGGGCCAATATTGTGATAAAGTTACTTGGTAATTTGCTACCAAAATTTCTACTAAGATTAGTTAGTCTCATATATTTTATGATATCCTCAGAGGAAAAGAGCTAATTTATGCAACATGTTTATTCTTATAATCCATCATAATCACCATTACAAGTCCCAGAATGAGAAACTATACATGCATGTCCACACAGAAAATATTCTAGTCAATGAAAAGACTCTAGGAACAAATTCTCTTTTTATGAGGTTACCATTCTCAGGCAAAGAACAGATTAGGAACATTTACTAATAGAATTGTTTTTATTTTTATGCAAATATGATGTGAAATTAGTTTGTTCATGACACTTTTCACAAGGAAACTGGACAATTTTGTGTGCTGGTATTCTGTTTTGTTGTTTTGGCTAAAGATATCAAAGGACTAAATTGTCTTAAGTCATTTTTAAGATTACACACTTTTATTTTCATTTTTACTTATGATTTTACTCCAAAGAAAACTAACAATAATAATACATCAATGTTATTTTTTTTAAATCACAATAAGAACATGAAATTTAAATAGTGGATGCTTTATAAAAAGTATCAGGTATTTTTATGATACAGTCATTATTTTTAACAGAAAAATCTGTTTATTCTGAAGCATAACTAGGTTGGATAGCATGATAAAAACATCAGTTATAAATGAATGCACTGACACAGCATAATGCTAAGTGCTATAGTAAAAAAGTGAGATAGAGTTTATCTATATGTGAATATATATATATATGTATATATATATATACATATATTACAAAAATACCACAGTGCTTTAAGAACCATAATAAAATATATGAAGCACTGCTTTAAAGTCTAGTTAATACAAGTAACAACTATTATAAGACATAATGGGAAAAAAAACTTTAATAATAGCTGAAGTACTAAAGACAAGCTTAACAAGTAATGGACACCATTTATAAGAAGAAAACTTTAAAATACTGAACAACACAAAAGAAGATTTTCATTTAAAGCAGAAAGTTCTGCCATATTCTTGAATAGAAAAAATCAACAACATAATGAAGTCAAAGCTCCCAATATTAATCTTATCAATTGGTTGGCCAAATTCACACAAAAATTCTAGGAAAAAAAACATAATAAATACTGCCTTTGTAATTTATTAAACCACATTATGAAACTAACTATATGAAAACAGAGTGTTATGTGCTTATAACTAGAAAAAAAACAGAATAGAAAATGCACCTAAATCTATAAGGCATTCTTTTCATTTGATAAAGAGAGCACTTCAATTTAAGTTAAAAAAAAAATTAGTTACTAAGTAAATTAAACTGAGTCAATAGCAAGCCATTTTGGAAAAAAAAAAAAAAACACATAAATTTGAACTCCTGCCTCATATACAATAAATTCCAGATGGATCAAAGAATTATAAATGAAAAATTAATCATAAAGTATTGGTGGCAAAAAACTCAAGCACATAGAATTCTTTTATAATCTCAGAATGGTGAAAACCTCTTAACCATTGCAAATAACTCTAGAAGCCTTGAAGTAACATATTGGTAAATTCAGCTATATAAAATATAGTTTTTCTACCTGAAGAAAAAAAATAAACAAATCAAAAGGCAAGTGGCAGTGCTCGCTTCGGCAGCACATATACTAAAATTGGAACGATACAGAGAAGATTAGCATGGCCCCTGCGCAAGGATGACATGCAAATTCGTGAGAGACTATGGACTCTGAAAAACAATCTGAGGGTTTGAAGTGGCAGGGGGGTGGGAGGTCGGAGTACCAGGTGGTGGGTATTATAGAGGGCACGGATTGCATGGAGCACTGGGTGTGGTGAAAAAATAATAATAGTGTTATGCTGAAAATAAATAAATTTTTAAAAAAGGCAAGTGGCAAATGGGGAAAAATTGCAACTTATATCACGAATTATTCATTTTCCTAATGTGGAAACATTCATACCAATTAATAAGAAAATAATTGAAAACAGATGAAAATTTGCAAAGCACATGAAAAAGCAAATTACAGAAAATGATATACAAATATTTAACTCCTGAAAATATGAAAAGACACTTGATCTTATTTATAATAAGGAAAATATACAATTATAATTTTGTAAGATATAATTTTCACTTACACATTTTGGCAAATATTATAAAATTTGATAACATCGAGGTACTTTCATACTTCTTGCTAGAAGTATAAGTTGGTACAATAACATGCAAGGCAATTTAGCACTATTTAGAAAAAAGTTTCAAAAATAATGATTATCTTTTGCTCTTATCTGTATTCTGCTATTGGAAATTTATCCTATATATGTATCCACACATGTTTAAAATAATTTATGCTTAATTACTCACTGAATTACCTTTTGATATTGCAAAAATTTTGAAAGAAACTTGTTTTCTTCACTAAAGGAATGGTTAGGATTATTGTGTTACTTTATTTAACAAAGCATGTTATCAAAAAGAATTAGAACTTCAAATGTCTGAGATATATTTTTATATCTAGATCAAAGATGTCTGAGATATATTTTTAAGAGAACAAAGGAGATGAAAGTTGTTTTTTGGGAAAACTACTTGTTTGGGGCTGAATTGTGATCCCCCAAATTAGTATGTTGAAGTTCTAAACTCCAGTACCTCAGAATGTGTCTGTATTTGGAGATAGGGCCTTTAACAAGGCAAAGTAAAATTAAGTCATATTGAGGCCTTAATCCAATCTAGTTACTATCCTTATAAAACAGAATTTGGGTGTAGGCAAAACACACAGACCTAGGGACAACCATGTGATGACATAGTGAGAAGGCAGCCCTGCAAACCAAGGAAAGAGGGTTGAGAAGAAACCAAATCTGCCAACACTCTGATCTTAGACTTCTAAGTTCTAGAACTGTTGTTTACATTTCTATTGCTTAAGCCACTCTGTCTGTGGTGTTTTATTATGGCAACCTGAGCAGACTGATATACTACATTTGTGTAAAAATAATCTATATTTATATACATATGTATTTGCTTGTATATGTATAGAAAATATCTTGAAATATAGACAAGCTGGTTGCAGTGTTTTCCATGGGTAAAGTAACTGTGTTGTCAATGACAAGGTATCAGAAAAAGACTTTTAGAAAGAGGAATGCAACCAGAGGAAAAGTTTGAATAACAGCTCCTGTCCATTTAATTAACATGGAAATTCATTTAGCCATACAACACCTTGACTAGACATCCATAAAATAGGGTGTAATATGGTCACTGACTGACCTCCTAGTATCTAAAAATGAACATATAAATAGTGTTATATCATTTGAGAAGTTTTTATCCACTTTAGAATAAGTGACAACTGGAGGACAAAGAAATATATGAACAGTGAGTAACTAACCAAAGTATTAGTTCTATGTGTCATGGAAGACTGAAGTTCAGAAGTGGCTGAGGATGAAAACATGTGTTAGTTCCATCCTGAGAAAGGAAAATAAACTGTGAAATAATCTTATTGATTATGGGCAGATGGTATAAAGTTGGTAGAAGAGAGAAAGGAAATAGGAATCCCCTATTTTATTTCTGTTCTCCCTGTCAAAGAGAATGCTCTTAAACCTGGAAAGGGTGGAAAATATATTGGGTACAGGGAAATTGAAACTGAAAGATAAGTGAACAGAATGTAAGAGAGCATCCAGCTTCTCAAAATGAATCCACTTTTCTGTACCCAGATGAACTGTTCCAAGGTACCAAGAGAACTTGTCGCAGAGAGCCCTTGGCTACCATCAATAATCATTAAGGAGATAGTAGAGAAGAATAAATGTCATCCTGGTTTTAAAAAGTTTCATGCAGAAAAATGAAATTGGACCATTTCCTTACACCACACACGAAAATAGACTCAAAATGGATGAAGGACCTCAATGTGCAAAAGGAATCCATCAAAATCCTTGAGGAGAACACAGGCAGCAACCTCTTCGACCTCAGCCGCAGCAACATCTTCCTAGGAACAACGCCAAAGGCAAGGGAAGCAAGGGCAAAAATGAACTATTGGGATTTCATCAAGATCAAAAGCTTTTGCACAGCAAAGGAAACAGTTAACAAAATCAAAAGACAACTGACAGAAGGGGAGAAGATATTTGCAAACGACATATCAGATAAAGGACTAGTGTCCAGAATCTATAAAGAACTTAGCAAACTCAACACCCAAAGAACAAATAATCCAATCAAGAAATGCGCAGAGGACATGAACAGACATTTCTGCAAAGAAGACATCCAGATGGCCAACAGACACATGAAAAAGTGCTCCATATCACTCGGGATCAGGGAAATACAAATCAAAACCACAATGCGATATCACCTCACACCAGTCAGAATGGCTAAAATCAACAAGTCAGGAAATGACAGATGCTGGCGAGGATGCGGAGAAAGGGGGACCCTCCTACACTGTTGGTGGAAATGCAAGCTGGTGCAACCTCTCTGGAAAACAGCATGGAGGTTCCTCAAAATGTTGAAAATAGAACTTCCCTATGACCCAGCAATTGCACTATTGGGTATTTACCCTAAAGATACAAACGTAGTGATCCAAAGGGGCACGTGTACCCGAATGTTTATAGCAGCAATGTCCACAATAGCCAAACTATGGAAAGAACCTAGATGTCCATCAACAGATGAATGGATGAAGAAGATGTGGTACATATACACAATGGAATACTATGCAGCCATCAAAAGAAATGAAATCTTGCCATTTGCGACAACATGGATGGAACTAGAGCATATCGCTTAGCGAAATAAGTCAAGCGGAGAAAGACAACTATCATATGATCTCCCTGATATGAGGAAGTGGTGATGCAACATGGAGGCTTAAGTGGGTACGAGAAGAATAAATGAAAGAAGATGGGATTGGGAGGGAGACAAACCATAAGTGACTCTTAATCTCACAAAACAAACTGAGGGTTGCTGGGGGGAGGGGGTTTGGGAGAAGGGGGTGGTATTATGGACATTGGGGAGGGTATGTGCTTTGGTGAGTGCTGTGAAGTGTGTAAACCTGGTGATTCACAGACCTGTACCCCTGGGG
>NC_081559.1:126214773-126251567 GCF_022355385.1 Mustela nigripes | reverse complement strand
AAAAAAAAAAAAAAAAAAAAAAAAAAAAAAAAAAAAAAAAAAAAAAATTTCTAATCATGGATGTGTGATCAAAGTAGAGAAAATCTCTACAATTAATATTTGTAGCTTGTGGAATTGCATTATCCAAGGGGTTTTGGTGAGTGGGTATTAACTAGGGGGAGATCTCTCTTTCTTCACTATAAACTCTTATCTTCAGCCCAGCTTTGTTTGGAATCATAGAAGTCATAGATATGCTTGGAAAATTTATGAATCATGTAATACTTTATTGAGTACTGTACTGAGCTATGCTTGTGCCAAGGATAAAATAGTAAGTAGAGAGGAAGGGGAGGCTTAGTCCTTGCCATTGGGGCATTTGTAGTATGAAAGAAGGAACAGATAAATATACTTAAGTACAGTACAGGAATTGTCAGAGGAAACTCCAAGAGTTTTTTATAGGATAAGTTTATTTTTAAAAATATTTTATTTATTTTAAAGAGAGCACATGAGTGGGGGGAAATGGCAGAGGGAGAAGGAGAAGCAGACTCCCTGCTGAGCAGGGGCCCATGTGGGGTTCAGTCCCAGGACCCCGAGATAATGACCCGAACCAAGGCAGCTGTTCAACCAACTGGCGGCCGAGATGCCCCAGGATAAGTTTAATATGGGAAATCTGGCTGAAGGTGGTGCCTACAAGACTTGTCTGGAAGCTGTACCTGCATAGTAAGGACTGATTTTACTTAACTCTATACTTACTTGAAGATATTTGGGGTGTGGAATATTCTGGAAGATTATGAGAATGTGGGTTGAGGATGAAGCTTCTAGATGGTGCTATGAGAAAAAGTACAGAAAACAAGGGGGTTACATAGTGTGGAATCTCACCTACTCCATACTCATCAGGCAGATGACCTAATTTAGTGGAAGTGAGGTTCTGCCTGAATCATGAAAGTAAGTAAGAGGAATCAGTGGAGAAAAAGGCAAATGTTGTAGATAGAAAGAACAATACCTACCATGTTATGAAGGCAAGACCATGACATCTTAGAATATCTAGAAATGTAATATGATTAGAGAACATAGACTGAGATTGAGGGAATATAATATGATGAGCCACGAAGAATAGCCTTGTTTACAAAGGTCAAGTCTGAACTTATCCCTGGAATGATGGAAGCAAATGTAGGTTTTTAACACTAGAATGAAACATACTCAGTGTGTTTTTAGAAAGGTCCCTTGGACTGAAGAACAGATTGGAGATGCTACATCTGGAGGCAGGGAGCCCACTTAGAAAGCTGTTACAGGAACAGGACATATTGGCGGCTTTCCTGGGGAAGAAGAGGAGTGGAGGAATGGTAACATTGGTAGAAATGTAGGATCTATTGGCTGGGTTGCATGGGGTGAAAGGGAGGAGTCATATTAAATTGCAATGTTTCCAGCTTGGGCTCCTGTGACATTCATTGAGTTAAGACACAAAGATGAAATGTACACTTGAAATTTGAAGGGTAGATGAAGATTTGGCATGGTAGATGGTGAGAAACATATATATGCATAAAGACACTGATGTGCCAAGATATGGAAGTAACCTAAGTATCCACCAATATAGTTTAATGGATAAAAAAGATGTGATATATATGTATCCTATATTGGACTATTATTCAACCATAAAAAAAGAGTGAGATCTTGCCATTTGTGACAAGAATGGACCTAAAGTGTATCATGCTAAGTTAAATAAGACAGACAGAGAAAAACAAATACCATATGGTTTCACTCATATGTGGAATTTAAGAAAAAAACAAATGCACAAAGAAAAAAAAGGGACAAATGAAAAAACAAACTCTCAAATACAGAGAAAAAATTGGTGGTTGTCAGCGGGTGAAGTGGAGGAGGGAATGAGGGAAATAGATGAAGGGGATTAAGAGGACACTTATTTTGAGCACTGAGAAAAGTACAGAATTGTTGAATCATTGTATTGTACACCTGAAAAAAATATAACACTCGATGTTAATGATACTTGAGTAAAAAGAAAGATAATGATATGAGAATCAACAGTATACAGATCAATTTATTATTACTATTATTTTGTTTGTCCTTGCCTTTAAGATATGGTGCAAAACATACATATGCATAGCAATGTTTATGACCCCCTAACATCCTTCTTTGGATTCTAGATTAAAAACCTTTGTTGAGGGAATAAATAGGATCAGTAGAAGGTGTGTGTATGTTAAAATGGATGAAGTCTTATCATGGGGCCCTGAGGAAAAATATACAGAGAATAATAACTTACAGGATGACTAAGGAAGAGAAGTTAAGGAGTAAAAAGTAAAACCAGGAATGTGTGTTATGGAAACCAACTGAAAATATTTTAAGTATGAAAAACTTGCTAAGTGGTGTAAAAGATGGATTTGATAATACATCAAATGAACAAATGGGCATATCTATATTTTAAGCAGCTAGAGTGATACAACAAATCCAAGAAGAAGAAATTTAAGTATTATTAAATGCAAAATCTTATACTTGGATCCAAATAAACAGTTGAAAAATGATAGAAAAGCAGCATTTTTATTTAACTGAAGTACATGGAAGATTTAAGACTTGTATATATCAACAGAACAATCTTTGCTCACAATAATGTATATAGAGTGAGAATAATAAGTAATAGTCCCATTCTTGGTACTAAGTAGCAGTAAATAGTTTAAAATTTTCCTTTGTAGACCACAGATAGGCTAGAAATATAAATATCTTAGAAACTATAAATGGATGCTATGAATAGAAAGGATGGCTTTGATTCATCAATTCAGTAAGAATTCCTAGTAACTACTTCTGGCTAGAAGTGGCCGCTCCTTAAATAGGTATGTTGGTCAACACTGTGGAAGGAGTTTAAGCAGAAGTTAGATGATCAATGTCTGCAATATTCAAGAGATTAATTAGGCCATATTTAGAGGGTTGGATGAATTTTAAGTTTTATTCTGGTTATACTATTTTAAGATTTGAAGATTTCTACCAAGCTTTTGTAGTATAAGCTTTAGTAAAAAAGAGAAAACTATGTGTTCTCCCAATCATTTTATTATAATGTACATCATATCCTTATAATACATTTTATTATTGTACCCTCTAGGTTTAGTCTTTCTTGGACTGTAGTGATTTTACAACCCTAATAAACTTTATATAAGAAGTTATATTATGAGTATTCAAGTGTTGAATTTTCTTTTAAAGATTAACCACTTGGATGTTATAAAATAAAAAGTAGTTGCTAAAGCAATTGTTAATTATGTTAAAAAAAAAAAGAGCGAATATGTCTGCTTGTCCTCAGAACATACAAGTCACAGAGAGATGCTTATTAAAATAATATTTAAAAATTTTTTTCACTTCAGAATTATATGATACAAGTGACTATCATCAAACTCTTAGTACTTTGACTTGATCATTGCTTTGAAAATCTTAATGATATTGGAGATACAACAATTTTAATTAATAAATAGAAAAGAAAGTTTCTATAAAAGCTGAGGCAAACAATTTATTAAACAGTAATAACACCAAGAACTTTCCCCCTTGTTCTGACAATATTATAACACTGCTGAGAAAAGTGGTTTGAAAACGAAAATCAAGAAAACTTCTAATCACAAGGTAGAATTTGTACAAAATGATCTGTATTTAATGTGTAATGTTATTCATACATGGTTGAAGAAAGTATGCTCCAATCCTGACTCTTTTCCCTAGTTGCTAGAGAAAGGAAGGCTGTACCTGCTTTGGAGCTTGTCTCAGAATGTCTACCCACAAAATTTTATTCCAGCCAGAATTCTAGTGCCTTGTGATTTTGCCAAGAAATAAGGGAGAAAAGATTCCTAAGGTGGCTATTTCAGTGCAGCAAAGAGAAGGAAAGGCTGTATGTTTTCTATGGCCCTGTGTAATTCAGATCCAGGATGACTCATTCCTTATAAGTGAGAATACGCTTAAAAACTTAGCCCATTTTCTTCTCCTTCAGGCTTTAGTGTCCACATCAGCCAAACCAAGCAAAGAGTTCACTTTGAAAGAAATCTCACACAGACAGCAAAACTTGACCACAAAAGACTCGTTTGTGAAGAGATTATCATCAAGGCAGCTTGTGGTTATGATTTGGGACAAAACAGATTCATAGGAGTCATAGTTCTTTTAAACACATTTTTAAACTTGGACCATATAAAAATTGGTATCCTATTTCACACCAAAAAAACAAAAAGTGTATGAGACTATCTTCAAATAAACTCATTGATATGCAAGTAAGTAATTAGATATAAATATCATGAACTGTAATCAATATTATTATTTTAAAATGATGTTTTATGTATACAAAGGCATGTGCTATATTAAGCATGCAACCATGGTCTCTAATACCATTCCCACTGTAGATTGCCTCTACAGACCAAGGGGCAATCCCAAGGCTGGGCATAAACTTTTGATGCCAGAAAGTAAAGAACTGCTTAAAAAATGATAAAAACATATGAAACAGAGAAGCCAGATTGAAGGGGCTCCCACTGCCCAAATACAGGAAAATTTGAGCACCAAAATAATTAAGAACAGTGAAGAATGTTAAACCATTGGAAGAAAGAAGAATCTATCAGTTCATATCAGTAACAAAAAGATTATTGGTGAGTACACAGATGATAGATCAGGTAGATATATGATAGATAGATAAATAGATATAGGTAGGTAGGTAGATGGATGATAGATAGATGACAGATTGACAGGCTAATAATGATAGAAGGGTGAGTCAAAAACTAATGGTGGAAGGAGGGGTAAACTTTAAAAATCATGATTTTGTATCTCTCATAGTAAAAATTGGATCAAGCAAGAATTAGCAATGGATGATCAAAGTAAGAGGAAATTCATATGAAGAGCAGGATATTTACATAGTTATAAAGAATCTCCCCATAGACTGGTGATTGGTAATAATACGGTACAAAGATCAGACAAAATATTGGCATAATGCTCAAAAGCAACATCACCAGCGAGAGGCAGATGGACACTCAGTGCCACCAGATGTGATGACGCTGAGACAGGCACCACATCACTTAAGGGTCTTTCCAGTCATGACCATAAGAAAACATTGATGAAGTCAAAATGAAGAATGGTCTATTTAAAACTAAAGCAAGTTTATTCTTCAAAAATGTTAATGTTGAAGAAAACGAGAGACACAGAAAATATTCCAGATGAGAGGGAACTGAAGAAATACATTAACTGCATGCAGTAACTGATTTGAAAGTTGACTGCATAAAGAGGGAAAAACATCCCAGTAAGCAGATTGCTCGGTCAGCTGGCAAAACTGGAATTCACACAGTAGATTATACAAAAGTGTTCTAGCAAATTGATCATCCTACTGTGGTTAGGTAACAGAATCTCTATGTTCTTAGGAAATGTGCATTGAAGTCTTGAGGGGTAAGGTATATGCAGCTTAGGTTCGATTGATTCAGAAGATAAAACATTCATGATACAGCAAAAGGGGTAAGTTGTTAATAATATTTTGGGTACAAATTTAATTTGAATAAAAGATGTATATGTACGGGAGTTCTTTGTAATGTTGATATTTTTGCATTTTTGTACTATACTTTTTGCAAATTTTCTTTAAGTGTAAAACTATTTTTAAATAATCGTTTTTTTAAAATGCTTATGCTAGATCTTTTAGGATAAAGAGGTACAATATGTAATCATGTTGTCCTGTAATCCAAATCCTAATTGGGGTGGGAGATCTAACACATGTATGGAAAACTACTACTGAGGATGGTACATGAAAAAGTAATTTCTATAAAATACTTACTTTTCTTATTGCTTTTTGAATACATACTCCTTTTGACACTGTTAACTTTCAGAATAAAACAAATATAACTCTGATGCTATTTAAATTAGTGTCTTTCCATTAAATGATTTTATAGTTAATTTGCTTAACCCTGATGTTAAAAGTGCATTAAAAAAAAATCAAAGTCAGAGAAATGCCTCACTTCAATGGTAGTCTCAGGTATTCATAATGTAGTGTTCTATTTTTTAGAATGTACTTGAGAGCATAAGCATGGAAAATTTACAAACATTCCTCACCAAAGCCAAATGTGGAGAGTGGAGGATGGGAAACAATATTGATTAAGATGCAAGGACCAAAGTTTAACACTTACTCAGCAGCCATACTTTACTTTTGAAGAACTACATTTATTATGGTGGCAATCCACATAAAAGCAGCAAATAGTCCTACAGAACAATGCTGGAAAAAAGAAAAGATATGGAGCAAACTTCTCTGTAGTGAGTCTCTTACAACCTGGCTCTGTTTTTTTCTCTACTATTACTGGGGTCACCATTCAGGATAACTAGCACATTCCAGATCACCCACATGATGTGCCAGTCTTTGGGTACCTTGATGTTTTCATGACTAATGGTAAATGGTAATTCCACAGTTCAGTTCTACAATCACCCTCAAGCTACTTTCAACTCCTGTGCCCCTTCCTTCTTCCAAGGGGAGAAATATACACAACTCTGCTGGCTGGTTTCATTTTAATCTGTGCCTATGGAGCTTAGTGAGTCCTGAGTACTTCTCTGCATTTTAAACTATCACTCCCTAATCAATTGACTCTCCCAACTGCCCAATGCCTCTTTCTTTCTTTCTTTCTTTCTTTCTTTCTTTCTTTCTTTCTTTCTTCCTTCCTTCCTCCCTCCCTCTCTCCCTCTTTCTTTCTTTCTTTTCCACATATTTATTTGACACAGAGATAGAAAGCACATAAGCAGACGGAGAGGCAAAGGGAGAGGAAGAAGTAGGCTCCCCATTGAGCAGGTTGTTGCACGTGGGGCTTGATCCCAGGACCCTAAAATCATGACCTGAGACGAAGGCAGACACCCAACTGACTCAGCCACTTAGGTGCCCCCAAAAGCCTCTTTCTTGATACCTCCTCTCTCTCTGTAAGCTCATTATCTTTACTTCTATAATCATTATCTCCTTTTTTTAACTGAGAAAATATAGGTAATTAGAAGAGGTCTAAGTAACACCAAATTTGCCATTGTTTCTGCATTTGCCTTCCTTCTGATTTCAATGGGTTTACTGGTCCTGATCCTCTACTATACACAGGATGCCTAATCTACACTAGGACTTTGCTCCTGCCATTATCCCTCTCTCTCCTCCAGCAATAAGTTTATCCTCTCTACTGCCACCTAATCATCCTGACCCCACATCTGTCTTTAATCTCAATCTACCTCTGCATATGTCCTTTTCTATTTAATCACTTTCAGTCCCTGAATTCCATATTTATATTTGACAGCAAACATTTGACACCTTATTTGTATTTCTTATGGACATTTCATGCTGTCAAAATAGATATTTTGATCTTAACCCTCCCCATATTGCTTTCCCCTTGTTATTTTCTTTCCCACCAAATGATACCATCATTTCATATCGTTGCAAGGGATAAAAGTCTGAAAGGCTGGATTGTTTCTTTACTTCCCCCAATCCATCCAATCTGGCCACTTTTAACTAATTTCTATAGTTACCGCCATGGTCTAAACTACCATCATGTCTTGATGGATATACTTAAGGATGGGCACAATTATCATGACCAAAAACATTTTTGATGCCTATTTCATGCAATAAACTAACTTTTTGAATAAAATATATATAGCAGGGTAGAGAAAATTCACTCACTTTGTAGTAAGTGGTAGGGATCTTAAGTTGTAAATATAGTTTTTTACCTTAAGGACTTTCAAAGTAATCACCGAAATAATAATATCCACTAGTAGTTTCTACTATTCCCCATACATGATTGACTTGGTGCTTAAAGTTTGAATAAATTATCACATTTATTCTTTACAACACTATTTTAAAGTAGAGATTTTTTTTATTTAAAGGCAATGAATAAAGACTCAAAAAGAATAACTAATTCACTAAAGGATTCCATAGCTGGTAAATGCTGCAACAAGCCATGCTCACGTTTATTACCACAGCAAAGTAGCTCTTTCATCTCACACTTTCACTTTTTAACATACAAAGTTTCATTGCAACAGAAGAGACTAATAGAAATGCAGCATAACTTGTGGAGACTTTGAGAATAGAAAAAAAGCATAGTCTGAAGCTCAGAGCATCAGTATCTGGTTAGTGAGAAGACTATGAGGAGGAAGTGTTCGAGTTCAGCTTTGAAAGAAATAGTGTATGACAAAGAACTGGGCCCCAAAGTAGAATGTAAACGCACACTTGTGATGGTATGAGCAAGTCAGCAGCTCCTGCAGTAGCGAAGTTAGACCAGGAAAGATGATGAAGCAAAATCTTCTTGACCTTGAAGGACAAGTCCTAGAGTTTATACATTAGTCTACAAGAAATATATGAACCAGTTTTTCTATAGTGAACAGCCTTAAAATGTCAGGGCCTTGCAAAAGCAAAACCTTCACTTTCATGTTCACAAACCTGCTGGTCAACTGTTTCCCTGAAATTGATTAGGGTAGACTGAACCAGGCTTGACTTTAGGCTTCCAGTTCAGGATCAGGTGTGTTCCACCTGTGGTTACCTGGGGAATGCATTTCTCATGACGGATCACTGGCAAACAAGACCTCAGGGGTCACATGTGATGCCTCCTAGGCTCTGGCTGGGACCTGGCTGGCACACTCTCACTTCTGCCCCATTCCATTGCCGAAACAGGTCACATGGCTAAGCCCATAGTGGGAGACACTGCAGAATTCCGGGGCAAAGTGGGAAGAATGATGAAGAGGGGATACTAATTCTCAGGCCATGTACAGCATTTAAGGTATTTGAGAAGATCCTTAGAGAAAGCAATCATGACAGAAGATAGAGGTAGGGCTAGAAGAAGAGACTAGAATCTAAGAGATCAAACGGGAAATTACTGTAACAATTGTGAAGGAGGTGATCAGATCCTTGGCTACTACAACTTCAGCAGGAAAAAGAAAGAAATTAGAAGGGAAAAATACAGTACGGTAGCAAGGAAGACCTGGTGGGACTGGGTGACAGCCTAGACATTGGGAAAGAAGTAAATTCAGCATGACTCAAGGATCTGTTGGCAGAAAGTTTTAAAAAGGGAAATAAGGTGCTGAATTTGGAGGAAAGATGATGAATTTGTTTTCTTGCTTTGTAATGAGTTCTGGTGCTATCTTAGAACTAACCTCTCCCCCTCCATAAAAGGATTAATGTAGGAAATGGGAAAGGTTTCTTTACTTCTACCTCAGGGCAAAAACCTAGGCTGCCCTGACATGCTTTGCAGTAGGTCTATGGCAGGAAGTTTCTCTGTTTCTATCAACTTTACCTCTAGAGGTTGTGGACATGAAATGTGTGTGGTACGTGGTGGTAAATACTCCTATGTGTTCCTTGGGCTCTCTGCTTACACTTCCCCATCATGGGGCTCACTGCCTTTAGTGGCCAATATCCTGTTGCCTCTCAGCTATACCATGTCTTTATTCACTTTGTACCCCTGGTATCTCCAAAGGAGTCTGGTTTTTCAGGATTACATTTTCCAGCTTCTACCATAGACAAAGGCAGGGAGAAGAGAGGTTTAATGTGCGCTGAGTGAACTAGCTCATTTTCCACATTCAATACTAACTGTTAAAATTTATTGCTAAGAATGTAAAACTCTGAGTTGATTTTCACTGATTTATTTTTTAATCCTTTGACAGACAAATACAGCAAAATGGCTAGGCTTGCAAAAAACATTCTGAAAATTGAGTCAGATATTTAATATTTAAATTGGAAAAAGTGTCAGTTCTAGATCCAGCGGTATAAAGAATGAAAACAATTTTCAAAGACAGTGAAAGGAAAGCCTCTATGGCTACTGATCACCAGGACAAAGGAAGAAAGATGGTAAAGAGAAAGGCAAAGCAACAAGAAAGCTAGGTTTATTTTTAGTGTATCTTTTCTGCAGAAGGAAATGAGGACATTTTTTATAACAAAGGCCATTTTATAAGAGATTGGATGGTGTCCTTCCTAAAGTTACAGAATCACTTGAGAAAAATAAAGTGTTGGAAGTCACCAAAAAAGTGTAACACTAAGTGAAGATTTTTTTAAACAGAATGCAAAAAAAGTAAAGATACATATATTAAAGTTTCTTTGAAGAGTTCTCTGAGGAAAAACAATTTAAGTCACCATTACAGATAACATTAATGCTTATGTATGCTGATCCTAGAATATCATCTTAAAGCATTATCTTAAAAACTGAGTACAAGAATACAGATGTATGCATTTTTTAAATATATCAGGATATTTTCTTGAATGTGTTTAGTTTGTATGTTTAGGCTAGTCAAAAGTAAAACTGTTTACTGTGATTCACATTTATTTTTCTTAAATTAGTAATTAATTTTTAATATTCTCCGAAGTATTTTTACTAATAAATATTTTACAATTTCCCCCTTTATTCTGTATTGTATTTTTAGCTGGCAGAGAAGAAAAACAACTTGACATGTGGATCAAAAGCAGAAACTAAGTGTCTCCTTCCTTATTTCTTGTATTTTCTCTATGACTCTGAGCCTATGCTCTAAATAATCCATCTTTATTCGAAATGTGTATAAAATACATTCATAGGAAACCTATGAATCACTAATTAAGTAGACATAGTTATGCTTTTTTAACCAAAAGAGGTGAATAATAAACCTGGCTGCTTTTACAATGAATGTGAAACTAAATAGATGGAATTTCCTGCCTAGGTAAAGGTTTGTGGGACACATAGAAATGAACAATTGAAGTGTTGTAAATTTTGTCTCTAAAACACTGAAATCTGAAAACATTCCATTTTCTTATCTTGATCCATGCTTAATAGCACTTGGGTTTCTGCCAGATGACCATGGCATTATTTCCATCCCTGAAACTCTGGCAAGTCTGTGTGGGACTTACAACTTTTTCCCAGACTTTCGTTTTTCCATTTTGCTGCTACTTGGTGACTGGGTGTTTTTTCTGAATTTTAGCATCTTGGATGTGTGTCTAAGGATGACGAAACTAAGGATAAAAACCATACACAATTCTGATCCCTCAGTCATACCCACTTGACTTGGGATATTCCTTCAGCAATTAAGAAAGTGTTATTTATTACTTTTTCTTTTCATGATGTATAAATATATTTCATTTATTCAAGAATAAATAACTCAAACAACCTCAGATATAGAGCAAATGTTTAAAACATTAAGGGTACTATACTCATGCTTCTTTCTTTGATTTGTAATGTTTAGGTTCAATTGGTTTGACCAATTTCACAGGGTTTTTTGGGACAAAGTCCCAGTGTTCATATAATCTTTTCATGTAATGCTTTTCTTCATGATTGATTAAGAATTATAAAGTCCTCAGTAACCATAGTACACTTCTTTCTCTGCTTTTAAAGCAATCCCTCACTTCTTTTTAAACCAGCCTGAATGGATTTATCCTTTGGAAGAAAAACCTACATTATGGAGCAAGACCTTATTTTCAAAGCACAGGGGTAGAGGGCAAACCTAAAGACAGTGTCAGACCAACCCGAATACAAATCCTGATTCTATCTACTACTTGTGTGATCTTCAAAAAGAAAGTCCATCTGCCTGAACTTCATTTTCTTTCTTCATTTGTCAAATTGGGATAATAACTCCACTTGAATGTTTATTACTGGACATAACGAAGTAAGTCCATTCATGAAGTACCTCCCATACTGTATGTTCCCAATGACACTGTTTTCCCTTTTCTATTTTATTCTTGTAAAAAAAAAAAAGTCACTCCAAATAACAAAGTTACCCTTATGCCCATGTAGCACTATGTCTTTCTCACACAATTCCCATGGAAATCCTTAGTCTAAGACTGTGCAAATGAATAACAGATTTACTGTTTATTATCACCATTTTGATTTTTATGTCTGGAAATTTATTTTAAAATAAATAGCATAAAATTTCTACAAAAACATAAAAATTTTAAATTGCTCTTGACAATAAAAACACTGTCCCCCAAGCTAGTGTAAAATGCTGGTTGAAATGAATCATCTTTCCTCAAGTGTTCCTAGAGTGAAGGTAGTAGACAAACATTTGTGATGTGGGAAAATTCCTTAAACGCTGCATCTCAGTTTCCTTATCTATAAAATCAAGATAAAAACAGTACCTTATCACATAAGATTGTATAAAGATTAAATATGATAATGAACATAACTGTTGGCACATTCAAAGTTAATTTCTTTGTTATCATTACCATCATCACCTTTACCATTTTCTGATTGGTTAGAATCCAGGCTCTTCCTGATTTAGGAAAATTTATCAACACTCTTAACTTCCCCTTTCTCATAGCCCAATAGAAGGAATACTCAAACCCCAGGCCTATACAGCACTTAACACTGTACCTGGTGGAGAATAAGCACTCAAGGGATCCCTGAGTGACTCAGTCAATTAAGCATATGACTCAGTTTCAGCTCAAGTCATGCGGCCAAGGTTGTGAGATCGAGCCCTACATTAGGCTCCGCGCTGGCGTAGAGTTTGCTTAAGATTCTCCCTCTCTCTGTGTCCCCCTCCAACTTGTGTGCCGTCTCTCTCTCTCAAAAAAATAAAAGAATAAGCACTCAAAAACATTAGTTGTATTATTGTAAATATTCCAGATACATGGATTTATTTCTACAGCTGAACTTTTCATGAAAAATGAAAACAGAAAGAGTTTTCTGTTGATCTGGGCTTATCTTGTGGTTAAATTGTTTTATGTCCTCTCAATCTCTTCTCATCAGTTCTTTCTTGAAAGAGGCTACTCCTATATTATGTTCTATCTGATTCGGAGGTGTTCCCATTCACCTACATTGGACTACTCCATCCCAACCTCCAGGCTCCAGTGCTTGAATCCATAACTGCAGATCTTTACAGCATTACCACCCCCAGCTCACACCCAACCACCCACACCCAGCCCTGCAACAGCTTCACTTTCCAACATTCTCAAAGTACTATTTTCAATGTAAAGGGTTTGCAGATGTCTTTTCATAAACTTATTCCTAGGCATTTCTTGGGTTATTCAGTGTATCTATTTCTTCTTCAGCAAACTTTAGTAATTTATGTCTTTCAAGGAATTTGTCCATTTCATATTATTGAATTTTTTGGTATAGAATTTGTTGTATTATTCCCTTCTTATCTTATTATTATCTCTAAAAACTATATAATTAATCCTTTTCTCATTCCTGATGTTTATAATTTGTGTCTTGTCTCTCTTTTTTTTTTTTTCCTCCTTGATCAGTCTGGCTACAATTTTGTCAATTTTATAGGTATTCTCAATAAGCAGCCTCAGATATCTTTGTTTTTCTCTGCTGTTTTTCTGTTTTCTATTCCACTGTGGCTATGATTTTTTATTGTTTCTTTGTTCTACTTATTGGGTTTAATTTACTTTTCTTTTTCTAATTGCTTAAGGTGGAAAGAAGCTTAAATCAATTTTTTGAGACCTTTTACTTCTCTAATATTAAGACAGTTCTTGTGATACATCTTCCCAAAAATATTCCGTTAATATATCCTGTGTTTTTATTTTCATTCAATTCAGAATATTTTTCCTATATATATTTTGACTTTTACTTTGAAAGTATGTAGTGTGGAACTGTGTTATCTTGGGTCCATATATTTGGGAAATTTCCAGAGATATTTCTATTATAACTATAAATTTGTCTATTTCTCCTAACTGTGAGTTAAACTATTTCTCCTTACATTTCCATTAGCTTTTACTTCTATATTTTTAATCTCTATTATTCAGTACATAAAAGATACCTTTTTCTTTATTAGACAACCTACTTTATCCTTATTAACATTCTTTGCTCTACCCACTTTGTCTGATGAATGTAGTCACTCCAGTATTCTTTTGATTAATTTTAGCATCTCCTATCTTTTCCATGCTTTTATTTTTTAACTTACTTGTGTCTTTATTATTAAAGTGTGTTTCTTCTGGGGAGCATAACATTAAGTTTTACTTTTTGTCTCTAATGAATCTGTCTTTTAATAGGAGAATTTAAACTCCTGTGATTAGTGGTATTGTTAAGTTATCATTTTGCTCTTTGTTTTCTATTTTATCCATCTGTTCTTTGTTTCCTATTTCCTCTTTTTTTGTGCTTTCTTTTGGGATTAATATATAATTAATAACATATACTATATATTGTATATAATAAAATAACATACATATATAACTATAAGGTATAGATATAGTAATATATAAGAATAAATATATTTTATTTATTAACACATGTTAATACATAATATCTCAGTCAGCCACATGGTTACCCACAAGAATAAGCAACCGATGCACCTACAACCATTCTGTACCCATATGACTGTTCTGGTTTTCACTTTCAGTACAGTACTCAATAAATTATATGGGTTATTCAACACTTTTTTATGAAATAAACTTTATGTTGGATAACTTTGCCCACATGTAGGCTAATGTAAGTGTTCTGAGCATATTCAAGGTAGCCTAGGCAAATCTATAATGTTTGGTGGGTTAGGTGTAGTAAATACATTTTGACTCATATTATTTTCAGCATATGATGGGTTTTTCATGATGTAACCCCATCCTGAGTAAAGGAAGATGTATACAATAATATTTATGGAGCATCTGGGTGCTCAGTCCATTAAGTAGCTGCCTTTGGCTCAGGTCATGATCCCTGGGTTCTGGGATAAGCCCTGCATGGGGCTCCCTACTCAGCAGAGTGCCTGCTTCTTCCTCTCTCTCTGCCTGCTGCTCTGCCTATTTGTGCTCTCTCTCTCTAATAAATAAGTAAGATCTAAAAAAAAAAAAAAAAGACTAATATTTAACCAAATATCTGGGAACTATGACTTAGCCAAATTGACACATAAAGTTAGCCATCTCAGACTCTATTTTCACTCTTTTGTTGGCTAATGAGTAACAATCTTTCTTTTATATTTTAGTGATTGCTTTAGGAGTCACATTAAGCCTCTTCACCTCTTGCCAGGCTCCCTTCAAATTCATACTACATCATATCAGTTGTAGTACTAGGCCTTTAAAATAACATACTTCCAGGATGCCTGGGTGGCTCAGTCAGTTAAACATCCACCTTTTGATTTTGGCTCAGATCATGATCTCAGGGTCATGAGATCAAGGTCTGTGCTCAGTAGGGAGTCTTCCTGAGATTCTCTCTCTCCCCTTCCTTTCTCCTGCATGCTATCTCTCTCTCTTTCTCTCAAATAAATAAATAAATAATTTTTTAAAATACATTACTTCTATGACTTCTAATCTCTTTTCTGTTATTTTCATACATTTTACTTTTACGTATGTTGTTTCACCCATACATTGTTATTACTTGTTTAACTATTTAATTAACTTTTAAGGGGTTTTAAATAATAAGAAAATAACCTTGAGCCATTACCATTTTTAATGCTCTTCGTTCCTTTGTGTTGATCCATATTGCCATCTGGTACTTGCTTATTTCTGTCACGGGACTTCTTTCAACATTTCTGCAGTGTTGGTCTTCCAGTGTTTCTTTCAGTTTTTGTATGGCTGGAAAAGTCATTATTTTACCTTCATTTTTGAAAGGTATTTTTTGCTGGGTATAGAATTCTTGGTTGACACGTTTTTTCCTTTTCTTTTTCTTTTAATACTTTACTGTTGTTTTTCAGTATCTTGTAACTTTCCTTGTACCCAACAAATCTGCTCTTGTTCTTACCCTTTGTCCCTTTAAATGGAATGCAGGATTTTTCTGCCTGCTTGTAAAATATTCTCTTTATCATTATTTTTGAATATTTTTCCCTAGTGTACATTGGTGGAATTTTCTTCATGTTTCTTGTTCTTATGGGTTTATTAGTCTTCTCCAAAGATAAGTTTAGAGTTTTCATCAAATTTGGAATGTTTGGTCATTGCTTCTTAATTTCTTCCCCCTCTTCTGGGGGCTCTAGTTACCTATACACGATGATGCTTGAAGGTATTCCATAGAACACTGATGCTCTTTTCATTTCCTAATTCTCTTTTTTTTTCCATGCTTCTTTTTGGAAATCTTTTTCTATGTCTTCATGTTCATTAACTTATTTTTATTTTGTAATATCTAATTGGACCTTAATATTAACCAGTGTATTTCCATCTCACACATTATAGTTCCCATCTCTGGAAGTTTAATATCAAGCTTTACAAAAATGTTCCATGTTTCTAATTAATTATTATAATAACTTTTAATGTCCTCACTTTCTAATTCTAATGCCTGTGTAAATCTTCAATCAGTTTCAGTTGACTGACTTTTCTCTTCATTGTGGGTTGTATTTTCCTGCTTCTCTTCATGCCTGGTAATTGTTAACTGAATGACAAAACCTGTGAATTTTACCTTATTGGTGCTGAATATTTTTGTATACCTATAAGTGTCCTTGAGCTTTGTGTTGGGTCCCTGGTAAGTTATTTGGAAACCATTTGATCTTATCTGGTCTTAATATTAGAATTTGTTGCATGGGAATAAACAGTCTCAGTTTGGGATAATATTCCCTACCAGTGAGATAAGATCCTCCTGAGCGTCCTTCTCAATATCCCATAAATGGGGAGATTTTGCCACTGTTGCTGGAAAATCATATCTCAATTTTTAAAATTTGCATTCATGGGACACCTGGGTGGCTCAGTGGGTTAAAGCCTCTGCCTTCAGTTCAGGTCATGATCTCAGGGTCCTGGGATAGAGCCTCGCATAGGACTCGCTGCTCAGCAGGGAGCCTGTTTCCTCCTCTCTCTTTCTCTCTCTCTCTCTCTGCCTGCCTTTCTGCCTACTTGTGATCTCTGACTGTCAAATAAATAAATTAAAAAACATTTTGTGTTCTCTTGCTTTTTATACTTTACCTCATACTTTTTGAAAACTGAGTAACAAACTTGAAGTTACTTGTGTAAGGCCAAACTGCCAACATAGTTGGATTAAGGTCCCCAGGAGGGATGCCTGGGTGGCTCAGTCCAATAAGTGTCTGCCTTCTGCTCAGGTCATGATCCCAGAGTCCTGGGATTGAGTCCCACATCAGGGTCCCTGCTCAGTGAAGAGCCTGCTTCTCCCTCTGCCTCTGCCCCTCTCCATGCTCACACTCTCTCATGCTCTCTCTCTCTCTCAAATAAATAAATAAAATCTTAAAAAAAAAAATTCCCCCAGGAAATCATCATCTTTTTGGAGGTTCTGTATTACAGAATGGAAATAAATAAGAACCCTTTCTAGAAAAGTCAGATCAGAGCAGTACATTTTTATGCAGTAAATTGTGAATCTTAAACAGTAGTCCTTATGTCAGCATTTTGCACATCATTTTGACTGTCTGAAGCTAATTCATTAAAATGGGGATCACTGGGAGACATTTTAGAGGCTGCTTATTGCAACCACTGTGCTGGTCTTTCTAGGAAATATGGTCAGCTCTTTCAGTAATTAGTCTCCATCCTTTCCTTCAAGAAATTTCTTCTTGCGGTTTTTAGAATTTAAAGAATTTTTTGTGTGTGTTCAATTGCTTGACTTTCCTTTTTGGTTTCCTGTGATGAAAATATGTACTCCCATATAAAGAAAATTGAAAATTATAAACAGAGACTGAAAAATACCTTAACTGCTCAATGGTGAATAAGTAAAGTCCATTCTCACATTTGTTGTTCCAACTTGAAAAAGAGAAATTTAATCATAACACAGGTAAGATAAGATTGATTTTATCTATTGGCCTTTACACAATTTATGTGGATAGTCACTTTAAAAGAGGGTCAGCTGGCATGTATGGATGCTGAGATTTCTGAGCAAGTATTATATGAAATACTTTGCTTTGAAAATGGCAATGAGATAACCTGATATGCTAAGGCAGCCATAGCATATTCTTCAGTCATGTTTTGGTATTGGATGATGAAGATGAATATATTTGTGACAAACGGCAATGGCAAAAAAGAAGTTTAACATCTCCTTTCCCCATGATTTTCAAACTGAAGGTATTCCATAGAACACTGGGATACCTAGAACACTATCCTAATGATTGAATGTTCATTTCTTTTAAGTTAAGGAAAATTTAGTGAGAATACTTAGGCATTTAAATAAAAAAGATTGAAATGATTTGAATATTATTTTTCTATTTATTTTATCACTAGACCATTTTAATACTAGAAAGCGAAAATTTATGTTCTATCTTTCCTTTATGGCAGTGTAGACTCACATCCAAAAACCACTATATGACCCTAAAGAACAACTGTAATAAAGTTATATAAACCTGATCATCTTTCATCCTGATAATATAGCTCCTAGTACTCCCAACTTTGTGTTAGTAATAGCAATTAATGAGGTATAAAGTCAAGTTGATTCTAGAATCCTCTGTCTAAGGAGTGGTTATCCTAAACACCAGACTCTAAGACACAAATGATCTACTTAAGACATTCTAATTTTCTTAACAAAGTAATAAATTTCTTGATCAAGCATGAAGCCATTTTAGAGATGAAATTTAATGGTACCAAACTAAATTATGTCCATATTATTTTTAAATGATAGTCTACATATATATTTTCTCCTTATCCTTTTATTTGTTTAATGCATATAAAGAGAATGCACATCATTAAAGCTGAGCTAAAAGGGAAGAAAAAGATAAGAAGTATGCATATTTTTCTTTCAATTCAGTCATTTTAGATAGTTTAATAATGGATTCAAGTGTGCACCAAACAGAATACATACTCACTTCTGAGCCTCTGTGTGGATACATCTCCCAATTTTTTCTTTTTTTTTTTCTTCCCCTTTTCCTTTGAGCCAGAGTACTTCTGACTGGCTAGACCCAAAGGAATGCTAATGTGAAATGAGAGTCTCACGTTCCCCCACCCTCAACTCTACTCATGCTCTTTTATTTTTTTCATTTTTTTTAATTAATTTTTTATTTTTTATAAACATATATATTTATCCCCAAGGGTACAGGTGTGTGAATCACCAGGTTTACACACTTCACAGCACTCACCAAAGCACATACCCTCCCCAATATCCATAATCCCACCCCCTTCTCCCAAATCCCCTCCCCCCACCAACCCTCAGTTTGTTTTGTGAGATTAAGAGTCACTTATGGTTTGTCTCCCTCCCAATCCCATCTTGTTTCATTGATTCTTCTCCTACCCACTTAAGCCTCCATGTTGCATCACCACTTCCTCATATCAGGGAGATCATATGATAGTTGTCTTTCTCTGCTTGACTTATTTCGCTAAGCATGATAAGCTCTAGTTCCATCCATGTTGTCGCAAATGGCAAGATTTCATTTCTTTTGATGGCTGCATAGTATTCCATTGTGTATATGTACCACATCTTCTTGATCCATTCATCTGTTGATGGACATCTAGGTTCTTTCCATAGTTTGGCTATTGTGGACATTGCTGCTATAAACATTTGGGTGCACGTGCCCCTTTGGATCACTACGTTTGTATCTTTAGGGTAAATACCCAATAGTGCAATTGCTGGGTCATAGGGAAGTTCTATTTTCAACATTTTGAGGAAACTCCATGCTGTTTTCCAGAGTGGCTGCACCAGCTTGCATTCCCACCAACAGTGTAGGAGGGTTCCCCTTTCTCCACATCCTCGCCAGCATCTGTCATTTCCTGACTTGTTGATTATAGCCATTCTGACTGGTGTGAGGTGATATCGCATTGTGGTTTTGATTTGTATTTCCCTGATCCCGAGTGATACGGAGCACTTTTTCATGTGTCTGTTGGCCATCTGGATGTCTTCTTTGCAGAAATGTCTGTTCATGTCCTCTGCGCATTTCTTGATTGGATTATTTGTTCTTTGGGTGTTGAGTTCGCTAAGTTCTTTATAGATTCTGGACACTAGTCCTTTATCTGATATGTCGTAGGCAAATATCTTCTCCCATTCTGTCAGTTGTCTTTTGATTTTGTTAACTGTTTCCTTTGCTGTGCAAAAGCTTTTGATCTTGATGAAATCCCAATAGTTCATTTTTGCCCTTGCTTCCCTTGCCTTTGGCATTGTTCCAAGGAAGATGTTGCTTTGGCTGAGGTCGAAGAGGTTGCTGCCTGTGCTCTCCTCAAGGATTTTGATGGATTCCTTTCGCACATTGAGGTCCTTCATCCATTTTGAGTCTATTTTCGTGTGTGGTGTAAGGAAATGGTCCAATTTCATTTTTCTGCATGTGGCTGTCCAGTTTTCCCAGCACCATTTATTGAAGAGGCTGTCTTTTTTCCATTGGACATTCTTTCCTGCTTTGTCGAAGATTAGTTGACCATAGAGTTGAGGGTCTATTTCTGGGCTGTCCATTCTGTTCCATTGATCTATGTGTCTGTTTTTGTGCCAGTACCATGCTGTCTTGATGATGACAGCTTTCTAATAGAGCTTGAAGTCTGGAATTGTGATGCCACCAACGTTGGCTTTCTTTTTCAATATCCCTTTGGCTATTCGAGGTTTTTTCTGGTTCCATATAAATTTTAGAATTATTTGTTCCATTTCTTCGAAAAAGATGGATGGTACTTTGATAGGAATTGCATTAAATGTGTAGATTGCTTTAGGTAGCATAGACATTTTCACAATATTTATTCTTCCAATCCAGGAGCATGGAACATTTTTCCATTTCTTTGTGTCTTCCTCAATTTCTTTCATGAGTATAGTTTTCTGAGTATAGATTCTGTGTCTCTTTGGTTAGGTTTATTCCTAGGTATCTTATGGTTTGGGGTGCAATTGTAAATGGGATTGACTCCTTAATATCTCTTTCTTCTGTCTTGCTGTTGGTGTAAAGAAATGCAACTGATTTCTGTGCATTGATTTTATATCCTGACACTTTGCTGAATTCCTATATAAGTTCTAGCAGTTTTGGAGTGGAGTCTTTTGGGTTTTCCACATATAGTATCATATCATCTGCGAAGAGTGATAATTTGACTTCTTCTTTGCCGATTTGGATGCCTTTAATTTCCTTTTGTTGTCTGATTGCTGAGGCTAGGACCTCTAGTACGATGTTGAATAGCAGTGGTGATAATGGACATCCCTGCCGTGTTCCTGACCTGAGCGGAAAAGCTTCCAGTTTTTCTCCATTGAGAATGATATTTGCAGTGGGTTTTTCATAGATGGCTTTGATGATATTGAGGTATGTGCCCTCTATCCCTACACTTTGAAGAGTTTTGATCAGGAAGGGATGCTGTACATTGCCAAATGCTTTTTCAGCATCTATTGAGAGTATCATATGGTTCTTGTTCTTTCTTTTATTGATGTGTTGTATCACATTGACTGATTTGCAGATGTTGAACCAACCTTGTAGCCCTGGAATAAATCCCACTTGGTCGTGGTGAATAATCTTTTTAATGTACTGTTGAATCCTATTGGCTAGTATTTTTTTGAGTATTTTCGCATCTGTGTTCATCAAGGATATTGGTCTATAGCTCTCTTTTTTGATGGGATCCTTGTCTGGTTTGGGGATCAAGGTGATGCTGGCCTCATAAAATGAGTTTGGAAGTTTTCCTTCCATTTCTATTTTTTGGAACAGTTTCAGGAGAATAGGAATTAGTTCTTCTTTAAATGTTTGGTAGAATTCCCCCGGGAAGCCGTCTGGCCCTGGGCTTTTGTTTGTTTGGAGATTTTTAATGACTGTTTCAATCTCCTTACTGGTTATGGGTCTGTTCAGGCTTTCTATTTCTTCCTGGTTCAGTTGTGGTAGTTTATATGTTTCTAGGAATGCATCCATTTCTTCCAGATTGTCAAATTTATTGGCGTAGAGTTGCTCATAGTACGTTCTTATAATAGTTTGTATTTCTTTGGTGTTAGTTGTGATCTCTCCTCTCTCATTCATGATTTTATTTATTTGGGTCCTTTCTCTTTTCTTTTTGATAAGTCGGGCCAGGGGTTTATCAATTTTATTAATTCTTTCAAAGAACCAGCTCCTAGTTTCGTTGATTTGTTCTATTGTTTTTTTGGTTTCTATTTCATTGATTTCTGCTCTGATCTTTATGATTTCTCTTCTCCTGCTGGGCTTAGGGTTTCTTTCTTGTTCTTTCTCCAGCTCCTTTAGGTGTAGGGTTAGGTTGTGTACCTGAGACCTTTCTTGTTTCTTGAGAAAGGCTTGTACTGCTATATATTTTCCTCTCAGGACTGCCTTTGTTGTGTCCCTCAGATTTTGAACCGTTGTATTTTCATTATCATTTGTTTCCATGATTTTTTTCAATTCTTCTTTTATTTCCCGGTTGACCCATTCATTCTTTAGAAGGATGCTGTTTAGTCTCCATGTATTTGGGTTCTTTCCAAACTTCCTTTTGTGGTTGAGTTCTAGCTTTAGAGCATTGTGGTCTGAAAATATGCAGGGAATGATCCCAATCTTTTGATACCGGTTGAGTCCTGATTTAGGACCGAGGATGTGATCTATTCTGGAGAATGTTCCATGTGCACTAGAGAAGAATGTGTATTCTGTTGCTTTGGGATGAAATATTCTGAATATATCTGTGATGTCCATCTGGTCCAGTGTGTCGTTTAAGGCCTTTATTCCCTTGCTGATCTTTTGCTTGGATGATCTGTCCATTTCAGTGAGGGGAGTGTTACAATCCCCTACTATTATTGTATTATTGTTGATGTGTTTCTTTGATTTTGTTATTAATTGGTTTATATAGTTGGCTGCTCCCATGTTGGGGGCATAGATATTTAAAATTGTTAAATCTTCTTGTTGGACAGACACTTTGAGTATGATATAGTGTCCTTCCTCATCTCTTATTATAGTCTTTGGCTTAAAATCTAATTGATCTGATATAAGGATTGCCACTCCTGCTTTCTTCTGATGTCCATTAGCACGGTAAATTCTTTTCCACCCCCTCACTTTAAATCTGGAGGTGTCTTCGGGCTTAAAATGAGTTTCTTGGAGGCAACATATAGATGGGTTTTGTTTTTGTATCCATTCTGATACGCTGTGTCTTTTGACAGGGGCATTTAGCTCATTAACATTCAGGGTAACTATTGAGAGATATGAATTTAGTGCCATTTTATTGCCTGTAAGGTGACTGTTACTGTATATGGTCTCTGTTCCTTTCTGATCTACCACTTGTAGGCTCTCTCTTTGCTTAGAGGACCCCTTTCAATATTTCCTGTAGAGCTGGTTTGGTATTTGCAAATTCTTTCAGTTGTTGTTTGTCCTGGAAGCTTTTAATCTCTCCTTCTATTTTCAATGATAGCCTAGCTGGATATAGTATTCTTGGCTGCATGTTTTTCTCGTTTAGTGCTCTGAAAATATCATGCCAGCTCTTTCTGGCCTGCCAGGTCTCTGTGGATAAGTCTGCTGCCAATCTAATATTTTTACCATTGTATGTTACAGACTTCTTTTCCCGGGCTGCTTTCAGGATTTTCTCTGTCACTGAGACTTGTAAATTTTACTATTAGGTGACGGGGTGTGGGCCTATTCTTATTGATTTTGAGGGGCTTTCTCTGAACCTCCTGAATTCTGAAGCTCGTTCCCTTTGCCATATTGGGGAAATTCTCCCCAATAATTCTCTCCAGTATACCTTCTGCTCCTCTCTCTTTCTTCTTCTTCTGGAATCCCAACTATTCTAATGTTGTTTCATCTTATGGTATCACTTATCTCTCGAATTCTCCCCTCGTGGTCCAGTAGCTGTTTGTCCCTCTTTTGCTCAGCTTCTTTATTCTCTGTCATTTGGTCTTCTATATCACTAATTCTTTCTTCTGCCTCATTTATCCTAGCAGTGAGAGCCTCCATTTTTGATTGCACCTCATTAATAGCTTTTTTGATTTCAACTTGGTTAGATTTTAGTTCTTTTATTTCTCCAGAAAGGGCTTTTATATCTCTCGAGAGGGTTTCTCTAATATCTTCCATGCCTTTTTCGAGCCCGGCTAGAACCTTGAGAATTGTCATTCTGAACTCTAGATCTGACATATTACCAATGTCTGTATTGATTAGGTCCCTAGCCTTTGGTACTGCCTCTTGTTCTTTTTTTTGTGTTGAATTTTTCTGTCTTGTCATTTTGTCCAGATAAGAGTATATGAAGGGGCAAGTAAAATACTAAAAGGGTGGCAACAACCCCAGGAAAATATGCTTTAACCAAATTAGAAGAGATCCAAAATCATGAGGGGGGAGAAAGGGGATAAAAAGAGGTTCAAAAAGGAAGAAAGAAAAAAAAAGAAGAAAAAAAAAAGAAAATAATTGAGTTAAAAAAAGAAAACACCAAGAAAAATGTAAAAAAGAAAAAATATATATATTAGATAAACTAGTAAAAAATCATTAAAAAAGAAAAAGGTAACAGTTAAAAAAAATTTTACCCGAAGGCGAGAAAAAAAAAAACAAAAAAATGAAAAATGAGAAAGAAAAAAATTAAATTAACTGCAAGACTAAAAAAAATCACAGGGAAAAAGCCATGAGTTCCGTGCTTGGCTTTCTCTTCCTCTGGAATTCTGCTGCTCTCCTTGGTATTGAAACCGCACTCCTTGGTAGGTGAACTTGGTCTCGGCTGGATTTGTTGTTGATCTTCTGGGGGAGGGGCCTGTTGTAGTGATTTTCAAGTGTCTTTGCCCCAGGCGGAATTACACCGCCCTTACCCGGGGCCGGGGTGAGTAATCCGCTCGGGTTTGCTTTCAGGAGCTTTTGTTCCCTGAGCACTTTCCGTAGAGTTCCGGAGGACGGGAATACAAATGGCGGCCTCCTGGTCTCTGGCCCGGAGGAGCCGAGAGCCCAGGGCCGCACTCCTCAGTGTGCCCTCAGAGAGCAGCGTCCAGTTACTCCTGTCTGCCTGACCTCCGGCCGCGCTCCGAGCTCACCGAGCCTGCAACCTTGGTCAAGGTCACCCCGAGCTGCGAGCTTACTGTCGGCTCTGTCTCTGTAGCCGGCTTTCCCGTTCCAATACCCGCAAGCTCTGAGACACTCAGACACCCCCGATCCTTCTGTCACCCTGCGGGACCTGAGGCCACGCTGACCCTGCGTGGCTTCGTCCCGGTTTAGCCTCTGGAGCGATGTCCCTCAGCGGAACAGACTTTTAAAAGTCCTGATTTTGTGCACGGTTGCTCCGCCGCTTGCCGGGAGCCGGCCCCTCCCCCCGGGGTCTATCTTCCCGTCGCTTTGGATTCACTTCTCCGCAGGTCCTACCTTTCAGAAAGTGGCTGTTTTTCTGTTTCCAGAATTGCTGTTCTTCTTCTCTTTGATCTGCCGATGGATTTTCAGGTGTTTGCAATCTTTAGATAAGCTATCTAGCTGATCTCCGGCTAGCTGAAGCAGTCTCAGCCTGCTACTTCTCTGCCATCTTGACTCCTCCCCCCTACTCATGCTCTTTTAATGAACAAACACCTACTTGAATTTCAGGCTCTAAGTTTTCAGAATCTCCTATGACACAAATATCAGCCTTAATTCATTTACATAGTTAGAAAACAAGTGTTTGGAGCACATGAGTGGCTCAGTCAGTTAAGCGCCTGCCTTCAGCTGAGGTCATGATCTCAGGGTCCTGGGATGGTCCTGGGATTGAGCCTTGCATTGGACTCCCTGCTTAGTAGGACCTGTTTCTCACTCTCTGTGTGTGCTCTCTTTCAAATAAATAAATGAAATCTGGGGCGCCTGGGTGGCTCAGGGGGTTAAAGCCTCTGCCTTCAGCTTGGGTCATGGTCTCAGGGTCCTGGGATCGAGCCCCGCATCAGGCTCTCTTTTCTGTGGGGAGCCTGCTTCCCCCCCCCCTCTGCCTGCCTCTCTACCTACTTGTGCTCTCTGTCAAGTAAATAAATAAAAAATCTTAAAAAAAGAAAAGAAAAAAAAAGAAAAGCTAATAGTCTTAAACAAGTTTATTTTAAAAAATTAAATAAGTAAATAAATGAAATCTTTTTCAAAAAAGAAAAGAACACAAGTGTTTGATTCATATTTGTTTCTGGAGAATGTCTAATTAGGTTTATAGCTTTAGAGCTCTAATAAATATCCTAATTGCACCAGATATTTTTGGTGTACATTTTTAAACATTTTTGCAGTTAAGCAATATTAAACAAGTTGTTCATTCTATCTAGTATTTGGCCACTCGTGTATTTATAGACAGTTGCAAACTCACACACTATTTTTTGTTATAGAATTTAATTTCTCTCTTACAGCAAATCCTATTTGGCTTTTTGTTTTATATTTGTGATTTTATACAATGGTTTGTAATTTTTTAATTGGAGTTTGTCCACACATAACAAAAATTATATCCAATAAATTCACAAATATCTTCCTGGATCTATTGTAAGGCTCTAATAAAAATAGAACTTTTAATTGCAACCTAAGTAATTTCAAGGATTTTTCTATCTTTTATTCAAAAATAGCAGTTGATTTCTCAGGTTATTGGATAAAGATAATATCATAATCAGTGTACAGCGTAAGTGTGGACTTCTATATCCACCATATCCCAGAAGACACTCTGTAGTGGAGATGAGATATATATATATATAGTTTCCTTCATATGATCATCATAAAGTGTTGATGAGTGTTTGAAGCAATAAAGATGGACGTTTGGTTCTTAATAACTAGGGGACAAAAGCTGGCTGGCTTTTCTAGACTTAGTTTGCTACTGCACTGTTACAGTGTATGTGTAATACAAGAATGTAGTAGTTTACGTATACTTCATGCAGAAAAATATTTTATGTTGTAAATCCAGTGACTTATGACAAATTCACTTTTGATATTTATAGCTGAATCAGTGCTTTATGCTTGGCTAGTTACCCGATACCCTCCCCCCAGTGCTTTATGAACTGCAGTAATTTTTAAAGTTACACTAAAATAATTCTAGTTTCAGCAGAATAGTAAAGGAAATTTGATGTACTTAATAACCATCAAATATTTTAACAAAAAATTTACCAAATATCTGTCACTTCACTAATGTGGCTGTTAAAATATTTTTAAATGAAATCTGGCAATTGTATATCCACCCTCTAAAATTTATAGACCAAAAGCAGAAGAAAATGCTCCAGATAATGTCACAAACCTGGAGCAAGATATAAGAGCCGCACTGAAAAAAAATGGCACAGACTTTATCAAAACAACAAAGAAAGAACAGTAAAAGTGAAACTTAACATTCCTTCAACAATTCCTTAAAAACAAACCGAAACACTTTATTGGGAAGCTGAGTAGCAACTAAAAGTATACAAGGTGATTTAAAGAAGTAATAAAATGGAATTTGAAAAAAAATTATAATCTGCATGAAGACATAAACATAATAGAGGAAACAATGAGGAGAAATGTACTCTATAATAAACAAATGAAAGATAATAAGGGCAAATGAAATAAGGCTGAAAAACAATTGAATTTGATAATGGCTTGTCTGGTAAACCTTACTGGAGGAGATACATTTTTGACCTAGACATTGATTGAGAGAAGTATTGGAATTTTATGGGCAATAGGACATAATAAAAATAACCATAACAGGCATAAGGGTTATTAATTCACATTTGGAATATTAAACATTTATTTATCCATCTCATTTGTTCTGTACTTTATCAAGTGGGGTTCTATCTAGAGCATGTGGGTATAATAATAAACAAGATCCACATGGCCTGATTTCATGGGCCCTATAGTTTTGTGAGGTAAAAAAAACCAAAGGGCAAATGTTATTAGTTTCCTATAGCTGCTATAGCAGATTATAGAAATTTAGCAGCTTAAAACAACCTAAGCCCTGTAGTCTGTAGAGCTCAAAAATCCAAAATGGCCTATATGGGGCTGAAATCAAGATGTCTACAAAACTTTGTTTCTTTCAGAGACTCTAGAGGAGTCGAACCCATTCTATTCCTTTTCCAGCTTGTACAGCAGGCCTACACTCCTGACTCAGAGCCCCTTCCTCCATCTACAAGATCAACAGTATAGCATCTTCAAATCTTCCTTTCTCTCCCTCTCTCTTTCCCCACCCCACTGTTTCCATTGTCAAATCTCTGTCTTTGACACTTCTGTCTCCCTCTTGTAAGGACATTTGTGATTACACAGAAACCACCCGAATAATCAAGGATAGACTTCCCATCTTAAGATCTTTAACTTACTTCCACAAAATTCCTTTTGTCATGTAAAGTAACACATTCACAGATTTTGGCAATTAGGACATGGTTATCTTGGGGGAAGGGCATTATTCCACCTACCACAACCAGCAGTTATGATAAACTTGGTAGACGGAAACACAGAGGGAGTTCAAGTGTAATGGGAATACATGGCATGACCACATTAAGAACCATGAATAAAGTACATGGAAGTTATACATTATCTATAACAACTATAGGTGGCAGTTCAATAACATAAAGAAATAAGAATGAAGCAAACTATTTTAAGAGTTATGTCCTGGATGCACTAAAATTTTGTTAGTGTCTATTGGAGTAGTTGGCGTATGAGACAATGTGAGATTGTGTGAGGACATTCGCTATGGAAATTTAGAAGATGAGATCAGCCCTCCTGGCACTGCCTATGTGAGTGATGAGGGAACTCTACACAGTGGGTGTGAAGAGTTGGTGCTGAGGTATTCCACTAGGGAGGCCATAAAGCAGCTTCTTGGACATATGGCACTGTAATCAGAGTGAGAAATTGGCCCAAGCTAGGTAAAATTGGGAGTCAGCTATATCCAATTGGTAATGAAAGCACGAGCCTGGAAGAGTTCCCCAAAGGAATGTAAGTAGTAAAAGAAGCAATGACAGCCAAGGCCTTCCCTGAAATTTTGAGGATATCAGAGTTAATGTGGAGGAAAAGAAAATCAGAAAATAGGCAGCTTTTAAGAAACCAGAACTTTCTCTAGAGTATAAAAATATTTATATTTATATAAAAATCCACCTTTAAGAACTGAGTGTGTCTATATTTAGCAAAAGATTTATAGTGATATTAATGTTGGCCACATTTTAAAATGTTCAGTCAAATGCAGGAGTTTATTGTAGTTGCAATTTTACCCTCTGCTTAAGTCTTTAGAAAGAAGTAAAATGTGTTAGGAAAAGTTTCATGTTGTTTGAGGAAAAAGTATCTGTATTATAATAATAAGCAACAAAATCTCTTCCTTCTATTATGAAAGACAACCTAAGGGAAAATAACAGTCCAATTTGGGTAGAATTTCTTATCTACATCTTAATCAATGACTCTATACTATTAGTACTCCTGTATTCTTAGAACAGAGTCAAAAACGGAATAAGTCCTTGGTTCTAAAAGATTCCTTCAAAACATGCTGGAGGCTTTTAAAATTAAGTGTATTGTACCTTTCTGGCTGTACATGTGGAAATTAGATTTCACCTTTACAAAAGCCAAACTGAAGCAATGACAGCCAAGGCCTTGAAATAAAAGTGTGATTTTTTTTTTTTTTTAAGGTTTTGAACAGACTGTGTTTAGACTCTAAAATAAAGCTTGGGAATATCTCAGGTAGGATTGATATTTTGATCCAAACAAGGAGAGAGAGAGAGAGAGAGAATGTGCATGCGCAGGTAGGGCAAACAAACACTGTTTTCTTGTGTGAATTATACATAAGGTTAAAGATCCATTTAGTGCAACATGTAACTATATAAATAATACAGAATTCCTGTCCTCTTGTTTATTATTATCTTCCTAACATGAGTATGTGAAATAATTTCAAATAAGATAATATACTTTAGAGGACAAAACTATAATTCTAATAAGCTTTGACTCTATCACTAAATAGTGTACTGACTTCTGGATCAGAGAACTATTATTTATTAGTACACACTATCCTCCAGGCACTATCAAGCAATTTAACCACATTATCTCCTTTTATGTTCACAGCAAAAGTTGCTGTGGGTCTCCTCTAGCTTGCTGCTTGGTTTGCACTGCCCAGCAATGAACTCTTAACTTTGTACAAAGTGTACAAAGTGTAAGGTCATTATATATCTGGTTATAGGTATCAAATTTTTAGAGTAGTTATTGTAGAAATATGCTTGTCAGCCTCTATCTGCCCCTATTCCAACCTCACCCAAGCTTCTTTGTCTCCTTACATTTTCTGAGCACCCAGTGAAAACTCAGATTCCCATTCCTGCTAGTCTGCCCTATCACTACTAAGAAGATCACTTGCCTGTTTCTGGGACTGACTTGACGTCTTGCCCATTGGAATTCTTCATTAGTTTGATCTTCCAACTTCAAAACCTATTATCTTGATTCATTCCTCAAAATAAAAAATGGTGTAACCCTTACCAATCCACACATTTAAGTCATCCTGAGTTTCCTTAGTTCTGACAGACTGGCTGGACTCCAAATTTGGCCCATACTTTTTTTCTCTCAGATTCTGTTTATGACTTTCATGTGTCTGCTGCACAAGCCATAGCCCTCTCCAACTCCCTCTTCTTCTCTGTTCTGTCAACTAACAACAACAGGTCAAGGGCCATTCATCAGTTTTGCCAGTCTTTCAATATATAGAGTTTGAAAATAGCCTAATATCTTCTGCTTGATCCACAGGTGCTAGGCAACAACAAGCAGTCAGAAAGTCTGGGTTCAATCTTTGACCTTGCTACTGAGCTGTGTGATTAAGAGTAAATTCTTTAGTTTCTCAGAGTTTTAGTTTATTCAGTCCTAAACTGGGAAGGATAGACTTTCTAAAGAAATAAAGCCTACATGAGAGGATGTGTAGATGGCTTAGCTCACTGTCTAACACAGATAATTAAAAGAAGTATTTCTACTTCTTCTTATTATTATATCATTGAGCTGAACTACCTTCCCTCACCTTTATACTTCCCCTTGGATCCTTTATTCCAAGTATTCTTGATTCACCTGTCTTTTACTCATTATTTGCCTTAGAATTAGTAAATTTTGTTCAGTGAAGTCCAAAGAAGAAACAGGCCCGACATTCGAGCTCATTAACTGTGACTTGTCACTTGCTGTCACGTTTCTCAGCTGTTGGGTGCTGTCCTCATTCTTCCTAGCTTCCAACCGTCCCATGGATCCCTTGGCCAACCTGGCCCACTTGCCATAGTCCTTTTAAATATACTCTGAATTCTGGGAGCTGTATTCCAGTATGCTTTTCCAGATTGAGACTTCCCTAGATCCCCACTATTATTCCAACTTTATCCAACTGAGGTTTATTTATTTATTTGCAACTGTTGCTGCATTTCCACATGGCCCAGTGCTCTGGAGTGAAGCTACATTCTTTCTCGTTAAAACTGGGTCTCCTCTAGCTTGCTGCTTGGTTTGCACTGCCCAGCAATGAACTCTTAACTCTGTACTGGGAGCTAGTGCTGTTGGTGACAGAACACACACAAAAACAAGGGTGGAAATCCACAGAGACAGACTGTTTAGCTGCTGCATTAATGAAAACAAATCATCCAGTTTGGCAGGATGCCATCTTTTACACTGAGGGAGCATGTTTTCCACTCTAGTGTATTTGAATACATTATTTTTTTTTCCACGTATATGTTATGACTTTTAAGACATTCTTTGGAAAACATAGAGATAAGTTTGTCTTTTACCTTGAACTGGTGTGTTCCACTTAAGAACCATGTGCTGAATTTGCAACCAAAGAGAAATTCTAAGAAATTCAAGTACAAGCTAACTGTTGAAGAGCACAAATGCTGGAATGGAGGGGACATATTTCAAAACACAGTCAACACAATTTCAGTGTCATTTAGAATGAGTTGAGGTTTCCGTTCCTGCTGTTGCTGTTGTCTGCTTACATTAGCTGGGCTTTCTTCTGGACTCATTAGCAACGCCTGCCATGATCTTCTTAATAAAAGACGCAGAAACAAATTTATCATAACATTTCATACTCATAAGTTTCTAACTGATTACAAAAAACTAATCTATTAAAAATCAAATGTGCTACCGGTAGCAATAATTCTTTTGAATGATTGTCCCACCTTAATGAACTCATCCTCCATAATTGATGTACTTTCAAATAAACATTTTTTAAGTTAATCTGTAGGAAGTTAAAAAGCTATATTTAAAATAAGACCTAAGATATCCATATGCCAAAGTAGGGAACTTTAATCCTAACGTGTATGCTTTTAAACAATTATAGTCATGCCATGAAAATCTCCTAGTAAGTTACATCTTAGCATAAGTCACAGTTAACCAAAATTATTTCTCCTAAGTAATAGTATCTGTAAGGAGATGATTATTTTTCTTTCCACCACCAAACTGTATATCTTTCAACTTTTAGTATCTACTTAGAGTCCAATGCTTTTGATTTAATCATTTCACACTCTTTAGAAGAATTAGCTTTTGTGGATTTCTTAAACACCTGGACATGCTCAGACTCCCTAGCCAAGTGTAACTTCTTGTTAAAAGACCATGATTAAGCAGTAGCTGTTTAAGTAGGTTTCAAAAAACACACAATACAAGTTTCACAACCTGAGGAGTAGAAAAGTAGAGTCTGTCTCCTTAAATGGAAACTATAAGAGGGTTAGGAACTCTAGAAAGCATCCTGTGTCTCAGGTAAAAATCAAATCAAACCTAAAGGGAGTTATTTTCATCCAAATGCAAGGATGTTGACAAAGTAAATCTTTCAGTCTTCTAGAACACAGCCAAATTGGAAGCTAATTTACTGCTGGCTGATGTCAGAAGCAATCTAACTTGTCCACCACAGAAGCTACACAAAGAACATTATTCATAAGTGAACTACCTTGATAAGAAGCCTTCCTCAGAGCATAATTAGGAAATACAATGGCCAGAATCACAGCTGGAGTTTTAATAATAAAAGACAGTAAATTCTCTTTATAACTTTCATGACATAAAAGTAAAATATAACACAAGAGATCAGATAATTCCAAACTGATGTCACCTCAAAGCAGCTAAAAATAGCAAATTCTTTTTGTATACTGAAAAAAAGTGACAGTGCATTCCAAATAAAGTTTATAGAGATCCAAATGAAATCCCATTTTTGGTCCACGGATTCAATCAGTAATTACTACACAAAATTGCCAAATAACTTTTTTCCAGAATATTGATAGACATTTGCAATTTTGGTTTGTTAAAATCTCCAAAGAAAGATAATATTCATTGTGTCCTGAATTTTGGTCTGACTCTCACAAAAGTTACAGTAATAGTTTCTGAGTTTTGGAAGGTGCTATGATTCCAGTACTCATTTCTCAATAACAGGAATCAGATATCTGTATTCAGTATGCCTACAGGTTAACTTGGAGCATTTCTTTTGGTTCTGAAATCCAAAATATTTTCCTAAGTGTTTTTGTGTTCAGACTTCTATCTGTTTCCCCTTCCTGTGGTTCACAAATCCTGAAGTTTAGGAAACACAGGAACTATACTCGAAATTTTAATAAGACTGATTTTTAAACTCATACTAACATGGATCTTTTATATAGATTTGCTCATTTTATAGTCACTGAGAGAATTCTGATGTTAATTCTGATCCTCAGATCTTCCTGGACAATCAGAAGTTATTGAGTTTTTACTTACTTTTTAAGTTATGACAATCGCTATCATGCTGACTTTTAAACTGTTCATGTCGACTATTTTGCTTATTAAGAATCCATTTGGAGTTTTAATACTTCACAGAATGAATTAGTTATATAACCCAATTCAAAAGATATAACCCAATATAAGGACAATATTTCTTAAAAGTAATTTTACAATTCAGACAACTGGGTTGACATCCTGGGTCTTTAACCTTCTTGGAGTGTAATCTTGGGCAATTTATGGAGGGAGGACATAATTTGTCTAAAGCGCTCTTACTATTCTTAGAATCCCTAACTCACTCTAGGGGGTTAGGTGAGCCCGGTGGTAGGTATTAAGGAGGGCACATATTGCATGGAGCACTGGGTGTGGTGCATAAACAATGAGTCTTGGAGCACTGAAAAGATAAAACAAAATTAAAAAAAAAAAACTCAAATTTTTAAAAAGCAGTGCTTTGTTATTTAGAAGAACTGACTATTCCAAGTAACTCCCAGATCTGGACCCATTCGTGATACCATATCTACTTTTATATATTTTTCTTTATGTACTGTTTCTCTGAGGAACAAATAAAAGAATTGGACTAATAGCTAGCTTTCTAGCATTACAAAGATGTTTATCACAATGCAGCTCTCTTGAAACCAAATTACATTTGGACAACCCTAAATATCTCCTGCATATTGAACACAAAATGGGACTAACCCCAAGAAGCAAGACTAAAGGAAATCCTTTCAAGTTTTCCCTTGATACACCAGAACTCTGGCCTCATGCATAGGTAGCTAGAGAATCGCTCAGCAGAGCAACCTGGGATGTAGCCATGAAGCATGGAATGACTCTCTTTGATCTGAGGATTTTGCCAGAACTGTGAGCCCGACAGTTCAAGTTGTTCATTGGACAATAGTTATTGATGGTCATCAAAGGATCATCAGTACTTATTCACACAAGAAGGCCCCTACTGTGCTGCTTTTTAAACTTACATCCATAGATCACAGTCAGAGCAATACTTAGAAGATAAGTTCATGATACAGTTAAATCACAAATTATTAGATAAAAAATTGAGGTGTCAACATAGACTCATTTTCTCATTTTATAATTATTGTGAGAATTCCCTGGGTTATTATGTTCTGATATGGATAAATTCATAAACTTTGGAGATTTCCAATCTAGGAAATCCTGACAAGGGTTGTTATTTGGGAGTCAGTAAGACAGGTGGGAATTATGTAAAGATATTCCTGTAAATGGCACAATCCCAGTTTTTACATGAGAATGTCAGTCCAGTTTTCACTCTCAGGAAAAAGACTACAAATGTATGTCAGTTATATAAGGTAGAACAAATTACTCCTAAAATTAATTTCTTAAAATGGCATTTTATTATGATCATGGATATTGTGGGTAATGACTTCAAACGAGGCCTGCAAGATGGCCAATGATATGAAGGGACCCACTTTAGAAGCCCAGTTCTAGGGGGTAACTAGATGGCTGGGTGTGAGAATATTCTGTGGTGTCTTCACTCACGTCTCATAGGAGTGATGCTGGTTTCAGTTAGAATCTTAGCTGAGCCTGTCAACTGGAACACATTCTTGTGGCTATTTGGTCTGCATGGCCTCACAGCATGTTGACTTTGAAGTATTCAGACTCCTTACTTGGCAGCCCAGCATCCCAACAGTGAGTGTCCCAGAGAACAATAGGAAAGCTGTGCCACTCTTGCATGATTTTAAGAGTCATACAGCATCACTTTCACTGAATTCTTTTGTCACAATGGGTCACAAGTATACCCAGATTTAAGGGGAAGAAATATAAACAGTCTTTTTTTGATAAAAGTGTCAGAAAATGTGTACCTGTTTATTGAAACCACCACAGATCCAACAAGGGCCCAAGGCTGGGACATGACTGGGATGTTAGGGCAGATTCCAACCATCATAAGCAAAAGAAAATCAGAAAATACAAAAGAAACTGCTCTGTAAAAGACAATGTCAAAAGAATAAGAAGATAAGCCACATACTGGGAGAAAATGCTGGCAAAAACATAATTTATAAAGAACAATTTCCCAAAATATACAAGGAACTCTTAATAAAACAAACAACTTGATTACAAATAGGCTAAAGACCTAAACAAACACCTCACAAAAGAAGATATACAGTGGCAAATAATCACATGAAAAGATGCTATACCATCACATGTCTTCAGGAAAATGCAAATTTAGACAACCACGAGATACCACTACACAGTTTTAGAATGGCCAAATCTAGGATACTGACAACACCAAATGCTGACAAGGTGGATCAACAGAAACATTTATTCATGGCTGGTGGAAATGTAAAATGCTATGGCCACTTTGGAAAACAGTTTGACAGTTTCTTACAAATAAAAACATATTCTTACCATATGACCTAGCAATTATGTTCCTTGGTATTTACCCAGAGGAGATGAAAACTTACATCCACAAAAGAACCTGCACATGTAAGTTTATAGCTCCACAAGTGCCAGAATTTGGATTTAACCAAGATGTCCTTCAGCAGAAGAATGGATAAAAAAACTAATACTTCCAGACAATGGAATATTATTCTGCACTAAAAAGAAATAGACTATCAAGCTGTGAAACACATTGAGGAAATGTAAATGCATAATATTAGTGAAAGACGTCAACCTGAAATGGGCTACATACTGTAAGATTTCAACTATATAATATTCTTCAGAAGACAAAATAATGGACAAAGTAGAAAAAACAATGTTTGCCATGGGCTGCCAGGGAGAGAAGGATAAATAGGTGGAGTGCAGAGATTTTTAGGGTGGTGAAACTACTCTGTACTATAGTATCTGTATGATACTATATAAGCAGATACCTGTCACTTTACATTTGTCCAAACCTATAAGATATACAACACCTAGAGTAACCCTAATGTAAACTATGGACTTTGGGTGATTATGACATGCTAATGTAGCTTTATCAATTGTAACCAATGTATGACAAAAGGAATGGAAAATCCAATTTACATATTTAACCAAAAATATTGATAAAATACCTACTATGTTTCTGACAAATGTAAGAAACAGAATCAACAAGGTCCCTGGTTTCAGGAATCTCACATTTTAATAAGACATACAGTAAACAAAATTTCAGATATATTAAAATGGTTAAAATTTGTGATTAGTGAAAAAACTATAATCTTGTTGGATACATATCTTTTAAGAATTATACTATATAGATAGGCAATTTCCACTTCCAGTCAGGTCAGGAATAAGAACACTAGAATACACTATAATCTAAAATAAAACAAAACAATACAAAAAACAGACCAGATGATGGGGCGCCTGGGTGGCTCAGTGGGTTAAAGCCTCTGCCTTCAGCTCAGGTCATGATCCCAGGGTCCTGGGATCGAGCCCCACATCCGGCTCTCTGCTCAGTGTGGAGCCTGCTTCCCCCTCTCTCTCTGCCTGCCTCTCTACCTCTCTGATCTCTGTTTGTCAAATAAATAAATAAATAAAATCTTTAAAAAAAAAAAAAGAAAGAAAAAAACCAGACCAGATGAAATAATGGCTTTCAAAATGCTCATATCAGTTAACAAAAGATGGAGATATTTGAGAGACAGTAAATAAAACAATGTGAGATCTATGATCGTATCTGAATGCTCTCCTCCTCCCCCTCCTCCCCCTCC
>NC_081559.1:126209043-126214673 GCF_022355385.1 Mustela nigripes | reverse complement strand
GCACCCTCCTCCTCCTTCTTCTTTTTAAGTAGGCTCTACACCCAGGGGCTTGAACTCACAAACCTGAGATTAAGACCTGACTGAGAACAGGAGTCAGACACTTAACTTGTTGAGCCATCCATGCACCCCATTCTGCATACATCTTGACAGAGCTTCTAAGCTAGTGGAGGGAACTGAGATAAGGCCTGAGCAGACTGAGTTGGGGACATAGAGCCAAAACTCTAGGGAGACCAATGTAAACAGACTTCACATGATAGAGTATTAGAGAGTAGAGATCTACACTAAACATTCACAGAAGGCTAAAAATACTGTCTGTTTCAACCAGCAAATCTGAAGAAAACTGCATTTTTCATAAAGCATTATGTAGGGAACTCATAAAACTCTTAGATCAGTAGTGAAAAATAATTAGCTCCAAAGTGATGCTTGGGACCTGCCTAACAAATCCTAAAATCAATAACCAAAACTATGAACCTATTTCCAAGTAATTTGCTTGCATCGCAGAATTGTGCTCAGTATCTATTTATCAACATGTAATATCTCATTCCCAACAAGACAAAATTCATGAATTCTTTTATTTGATCAGAGGTTACCAGGAATGGAAAGCAACAAAAGGCAACCCACAGTTGAAAGAAAAAAAATTCGGTTGATCAAAATTGATTAAGAACTGGCATAGATGTTATAATTAGCAGGCAAGAACATGAAAACAATTATTATTATTGCATTCTATCTGTTCAAAAGTTAAGTGGAAACATAGGAAAATTTTTAAACATGTACATTATATTTTCAGATGTGACAACAATAATGTGTAAGATGGAAAATACACTTGATAGGACAATTAGACATGGTGGAAAAAGAGATTATTAAACATGAAGACATAGTTTAGGTTATTTCAAAGAGTGTCAACAATCTATCAGACATGTTCAGGCATAATAAATGTATAATTGGTGCCCTTAAATGAAAAGATAGAGGAAAAATTGAAGAAATAATGGTCAAAATTTTTCCAAATTTGATTAAAATTATAATTTTCTGATCCAAGAAAGACAAGAATTCAAGCACGAAAAAGATGAAGAAAATTACTTCATGATACATCATAAGCAAAATGCTCAAAAGCAGTAATAAAAAAAGAAAAATCTTAAAAACAGACAGAGAAAAAAACGCAACATATAGAGGAATAAATAAATTAAAACAGATTTTTCACTGGAAACAATAGAAGCAAGAAGGCAGTGGAGCAAAATCTGTAAAATACTAGAGGAAAATAAACATAAATGTTGAATTCTATAAACACCAAAAATGTCTTCTGAAGAAAGAGAGCAAAATAAGGACTTTATCATATATGCAAAAACAGAAATAATTTATCACCAGCAGAACTGTACTATATGAAAAAATGAAAGGAAGTTTTTCAGGCACAAGAAAAATGATAACAGATGAAGAAGAGATCTACACAGTGGAATGAAGAGCATCAGAGATGCCAACTAGATGGGTATATGTGTAAGATTTTTTCCCTATTACTTGTTATTTCTAATAGCTACAGTTTTTAAAAAGTATGGGGTTTATAAAATATGTATAGGTAAATTGAATTGACAGAAAATATTGTAGAAGACTGGAAGGAGAGAAATGGATGTGTATTGTATCATTGTTTTATATGTGAGACAGGCATGATTGTATTTGAAGGGAGGCCACTAAAGATAAGTACTCTCAACCTTAAAGCAACTACCAAAATTTTTTTTAAGTTTTAGCTAGTAAGTTTTTTAAGTTTTTTTTTTAAGTTTTTAAGTCAACAAAAAGGATAAAATGAGATCATAAAAAATATTCTATTTATGCAAAAGAAGTAGAAATAAAAAAGGAGAATGTCTCTCCTTAGGCTTCAACAATTTAAAATAAGTAAAGAGTTGAACATACACACAGCATATGATCCGGCCTTTCTATTCCTAGATATTACCAAAGAGCAAAGAAAGCTTATATCCATACAAAACTCCAAAAAAAAATGTTTATAGCAGCTTCATTTGCAATAGCCAAAACTTGGGAATCCCCTAAGTTGTTCATTCTCAAGATGATGGCAAAGCCAGTTGCAAGGACATGTGGGGCACCTGGCTGGCTCAGTAAACATCAGACTCTTGATTCCAACTTGGGTCATGATCTCAGAGTGTGACATCAAGCTCTGCCTCTAGCTCAGTATGTTAAGACATTGAATAAAGGTTCTATTAGAGGGGGGAAAAAAAAAAGAGGAAAGTAGATAGGTAGAATATCATTTCCTCCAAAAGTGTATGGAAAAAGGGCCAAAACATAGTATAATGAATGGTCTATATAGTAGGACTTCTATTTACTCAGAGAGGGTAATTTTCTCTCTGCACAGTTCGTGGCACATTTCCAGATTTCAACAAATGTTTGTAGATAAATGAATTAAAAATGCAGAAAAATATTTTTTAATTACCCATACTCCATTTACCCAATTAGCAAAATGTTACATAAAATCTTTTTATTATACCTGACCTCTTACATTAAACTTTGCTAATGTGTAATATACCATAATTATTTTTTCAGTCTAGTATATTTTATGTTAATAAAGACTTCAAAAATATTGTGGGAATGTCAGATTTATATTTTGTATTTATTAGTAATCCGGACTATGAACTTGCTGGGAGGATGGAAATAGGATTTGGATTCAAAATAACATATTTTTTAGAAGCCAGCAGAATTACATTTATAGTGCAAAATTTCCCATGTCACTTTCCATGAGTTCAGATATTTGGTCCTATTCCAATCTTGATGCAGAAGGTGAAACAGGAATGAGAAATTGTGAGACTCTGGTTGCTTTTCTTTTATTTTTATTTGTTGGTTTTAGGTTTGTTGGTTTTGGGGAGACTGTCATCAAAACTATAAACTCATTTGGACTTATATTTGCAACAATTAATCAAATTATTTAAACAACCTACCCATTGTGCTCATTGCTTAAGGAAAAGACAAAGTCAAGGTTCACCTCAAAGAATCAACAAATAAGGGATTAAATTTAGGCACAAAAATAATTTACTAAGTTCTTTCACCAGAGTTACAAAGTACTCTGAAAGAAGAGAAACCACCAAGACTAGATTTATACAGAGGCGGTGCTTTTAAGAAATGCCTTAGAAAATGACTGGCACTTAGTTCTTTCTTGTCCACTGTTTTGATTTAGAATTTTTGGCCTCAACAATGAAAAGTTTGTATTTGCAAGAAAAAAAAAAATCTTCTTAAAGAGAAAAGCATTGATTTTATTTTAACCAAAAAGTAATCTTGTTTTCCTGGACAAATCACTTCCCATCTAAGACTTCTCTGGAACCTGACAGTGAAGTGGTAACTATTCAGCATCAGCACTGAGAGGACTGCATACAAAATAAGAAGTACTCAGCATCTGACACACAGTGACTGCTCAGTAGCAATGCCCTGGGTCTTCAGAGAGTTTCATATTACTATGCCTAACCTTGACAATGAAACAAAAAATATTGAAGACGAGTGTCCATTATTGAGTTGGGTAATGCAGCCATAAAGTGGGGCTAGTGAAAATGTGGTCCCTAAGTGATCTGCCAACAATTTATAATCACTAGAGGTTGGGCATTTTTATCCAGTGCTCAAACACACAGACTTCTAACTTTAAAGGAAAATTTAGTTTATCTGAAAGAGTGGCTCAAACTTTGGGAAGTCATCTGTTGGGGTCACTTGGATTCACTTTGTACGATAATTTTGATACCGGTCATTCATTCACCAGTTTGCTGTTTTTGTGACTCCTCAGGACTTTTAGATATGAGCTGGTGAATATATACTTTGCATATGATATGATCCATTAATTGCATATAAGTCTTATTTTCAAAAACTCTCAGTGATATTTTTTTTTCTCTTTTGGCCCTATTCATGTAGTGGCAATTGCTACTGGGCAAAAATATAGGAAACCCAGTTGTAATAAAAAGGTCTTTATGATGAGCTGTGCACACTAGGCTGGACAAATATTGTGAGATTCCTTCTTACCAGGAAAACTTTGAGAACATTGTCCTAAGCAAACACGGCACAGTCCTCTTTAAATTTTTATTTTTGGCACAGGACCTTCTAACCTAGACTGATTTAGATTTTTTTTAGATTATAAATCTTCTCTGACTTTTCCAAATAAACGAGCTCAGAGTGTGCCATTAATGGCTTGTATCATTTTCTTTCAAAATTTTCATATATTTGCTACCAAAAATAAGTTCAGAAATTGTGTTCTTCTGCATGCCATATCTTGACTTAAAGATGAATATTCTATGATAAATAAAATAACAGTTTAACACTGGAATTTGAAATCTGAAGAATGTAGAGTAAATGTTAACTAACCCACCTGGGAAAAGATACTTGAAATGAAAAACATCTTAATTTGCTAGGAGGTTGTTACTTGTAATAAAAACTATTTCAGATTTAAAATGATAATTGCTTTCTAAAAATAGTAACAGAAAAAGCTAGAGGTATCAACCTTCTTGAAGACTTCAAACACTTTTTTTTTCTTAAGATTTTATTTTATTTATTTGAGAAAGGGAGCACGTGCAAGTGGGGGGGGGGCAGAGGGAGAGGAAGAAGCAGGGGGAGCCCTATGCTGGGCTTGATCCCAGGACCCCAGGTTCATGGCCTGAGCTGAAGGCAGACGCTTAACGACTGAGCCACCCAGGCACCTCTTCAAACACTTTTTGTTGAAAGCTTTTTCTCAGCCTTGTTCCAGGCCAGGAGAAAATTTGTAATTATATGTGCATTGAGAAATGACCATTACATTGAACAAGTTTAAATAGTCAAATTATTTCTGATTAATAGGTATTTATTGCAAGAAAGTAATTCTGCCCCTAAATAAATAACCTGTTATAAATAATACAAAACCTCAAAAATGTAATAATTAAAAACCACATTATTGATGTTTCCTATCCAAAGAGATGAGAATAATTGCATTTACAACATTTCATTATTACCTAGTTCTGTCCTCCCAAGATAAACAGAGACACCATCATGATGTTGCCCGTCAAAGACCATTAGGATGACAACCACTTACCTAAAAGGATATCAAGATTTTGAGAGAATCATGCTGTCTTCAGTAACATAAAAACAAATAAGTAAGTTAAAATCTTTCCTTAGAAGCACAAGAATTTAAAAATATAATGTATCTATACATATACATATACATACATATATGTGTGTATATATTTATACATATATACATACATATATACACATATGTATATATGTATACATATATACGTATGTATGCATATATGCATATATGTATACGTATGTATACATATATACACACATATATGTATAGATACATTATATTTTTTATTTATATATTTTAAACTTATGTTTCTAGGTATATATATATATGTAGTAGATATATACATCTAGAATTATATATATAATATGTTGTTCAAGGGTCATCTCTCTATATATAGAGAGATATATATATATAGATATATATAGATATATAGATATAGATATATTTAGATATATAGATATAGAGATAGAGATAGAGATATATATAGAGAGAGTTGACCCTTGAACAACATATATATCTCTATATATAGAGAGAGTTGACCCTTGAACAACATATATATCTCTATATATAGAGAGAGTTGACCCTTGAACAACAT
>NC_081559.1:126089879-126209033 GCF_022355385.1 Mustela nigripes | reverse complement strand
TTTATATATATATATATATATATAGTTGGCCCTTGAACAACATGGGTTTGAACTGCATGGTCCACTCATATATGAGATTTTTTTACTCCATAAATACAATATATTTTCTCTTCCCTATGATTTTTTCTTAATAACATTTTCTCCTACCTTTTTTATTATAAGTATACAATACACTGCATATAGAAAATATGTGTTAATCAATGTTTATGTTATCAGTAAGGCTTCTGGTCAACAGTAGGCTATTAGTAGTTAAGTTTTGAGGGACTCAAAGTTTATACAGGGATTTTTGACTATGCAGGGGTAGGGGAGGGTTGATGTCGCTAGCTTTTGCATTATTCCAAGGTCAGTTGTATAATATGTATACATATATATCAATATGTATAATACATATATATTATATATACATACTTTTCTTTAAACAAAATGCCCTACAATAGACTTAAAAACCTGTTTAAGTGGCTCATAGCTGTCCCATTTCTCCTTTGATTAACTGGAGTGGGAAGAAGTGGCAAGGGCTTTTGGCTATTAAGTTGACTGCTTGAAGGGTCTTTCTGAGTGTAAATGAGAATAAGTTCCATATCTTTGCCTTAATATCAGTTTTGCTCATGTCTGAAAAATTTGACTCTAACACATGATATATAAGTAATATAATAAATCATGTATTTTAGACATAAGTGAAATTTAAGAATCATGAAATCTAATCATCCAATTTTACAGATAAGAAGATGCTAGTTAGTGGCTTTTTATGGTTATACCACCAGAAAAGGTCAGAGTTCAAACACTTAATTTAAAGTTCCTTTTCTCCATGCCTTATTTTTTGTTGTTGTTTATCTGTAAGGATTTATAGTTCAAAAGAGCATCTGATAAGTAGGATTCCCCACTCCTAATAGAACTTCTCACAGTTCCTTCTTTTTCCAAGAAAAAGTAGAAATTACAACACAGGAAATCAAACTTTCATAAGACATAATGCCAGAATCTAGGAAAAACTGACATTAGTTATAATATGTACAAAACTAGACTGAGAAAGAAAAACCTTCAGTTGCCACTTATGATATATCTTAGATATATAGAAAAAATGATAATGCTTCATTAATTCTCATACCTTTATTTCCTTAATAAGGAATTCTACTAATTAAAAAAACTAAGTAACCAGCCCTTTTTGTTCTCAAGTACAGACCATGAAAAAAGCATAGTACTTGTTTCTCACCCTTTTTCTGCCTTTTCCTCAACTAACCCCCCAATTAACCTACATCTTCAAAGACACTACCAGTTGTATAAAACTGAATAGAAATTATAGAAAAGATGAGGTTATGATCAGTATATACTGTAAGAAGTTACCTTCACAGGTAAAACACTGCAAAAATAAAAAATAAAATAACATAGACTTGGCATTAGTGTTGGGTGGGTATGATAGCTTCTCATGTTCCAAATGAACACTGACCTATTAGAACTAACTTCCAGTGGATGAATTCTTGCCCAAACCTGGAGGTAGGCCCTCAATTATGCATACATGTCAATCTGACATCTAGCTGTAAATCTATAATAAAATAGGTGACAGAGGATGGATACAGTGCAATCCAATTACAGGTTAACCCTTTACATATTTTGCTTAATTTGAGCATAAGCAGAGAAGAAAAAGCAACGTGACATCTATAAATACATTTTATAAAACAAGACAAGGAATAGAATTAGAAGTCTTATAGAAAAAGTATACCTTTGAAAATGATTTGCTGCAAAGTGAAGAAATAAATGTCAAAATTTTTTTTGATCCTTTATAGATGAAAAAACATAGACTGTAGAAATATGAGTGCACAGATATAAAAAGATGTTAAGAAAGATTGAATGGGGGTTGGAAGACATGAAGAAAGATAGGACGGAAATGAACAAAATTGTTATCTATGTTGAAAGATACATACAGCATAATGGTGCAAAAAATTGAATCTGTATTACAGAAGATAAATTTCAGTTCTCTCAGATTTTAAATAAAAAAATGAAACTATATTTGAAAACTATAGTATTATGCTATATAAAGTCTCCATGAATACATAAAAGAAAAACCTGTGCCACTCAATATTCCCAGGAACAGTACTGAAAAACTATAAATTAATAACAAGGTTTAAGCATAAAACAAAGTTGAAGCATAAAAGAAATCTAACTATATGAAAAATAAACCCAAACACCTAAAGAAAGACTAACAAAATACGTCTTAACATTTGGAAAAAGGTCAAAATTGTAACATAGAAAATGATTATAATTAGAACTACATATCAAACTTAGGAAACTCAGCCAAAGCTTTATTTAGAGGAAAGTTCATAGCCTTGAATGAATTTCATTAACAACTTAGTATGTCAGATGAAGAACAATTAAATTCACCTGGGGAAAATTAACAGAAATGAATCAGAGAAACACATTCTGGTGAAAAGTCTAATATTCTAATATCTATCTATCTAATATCTAATATCTATTATTCTAATATCTAATATCTATCTAAATAGATAGATATTCTATCTTTATTCTAATATCTATCTAAATAGTTCCCAAATGTAATATTATTTTTTAAATAGTGGAGAATGTTGTAATATCAGAAATTACAATATCCTAGAAACTGATCTTAAAATTGTAAAAAAAGATTCTTTGTCTTCCAGTTGAGAATTAACTACCACACTATAGCCTATGATGCCCTAATCTCTCACCAGTAAGGGTTATATCTGTCACTTTGACTTACATTTTGTGTCCATTTGTGATCTCACAGAAACCCTAATTCACACCTAACTGGCATGAACTTCCCTAAAAATCTACAAGTTGATATCTACTGGTGGGAGTACATTATTTGCCTAAAATAATTTCCTCTCACTAACCAAACACAAGATTTGCTTTTTCATACAAAAATATAACAGTTACTTTTGAAAGTACTAGACTAGGGAATGTTTTGTTTTATCACAGGTCAGGGGGCACTCCAAGGTATTATAGGAAGGATTCAAACATTTCTTTTTAGGAGCTTCAAGTTGCCTGAAGTAACTGGTGTTAAATGCTATTGGTCCATAAGTTGTGCCTTAATTAAGTCATGGTGTTTCTTCTTTCTTTTTTTTTTTCACAAATGACATATCTGATAAAGAGTTAATATCCAAAATATATGAAGAATGGATGCAACTCAAAACCCAGAAAACGAATAATCTAATTAAAAATTGGGCAGAATGTATGAATAGACATTTCTCCAAGATGAAATGTAGATGGCCAACAGATTCATAAAAAGATGCCAAAATGACTTATCATCAGGGAGATGCAAATCAAAACTACAAAGAGATATCACCTTACACCTGTCAGAATGGCTAAAATAAAAAACACAAAAAACAAAAAGTGTTGGAGAGGATGAGAAGAAATAGGAACCCACTTGCACTGTTGGTAGGAATTCAAATAGGCACAGCCACTCTGGGAAACACTATAGAGTTTCCTCAAAAACTTAAAAATGGAACTACCCTATAATACAGCAGTTACACTTCTGAGTGTCTACCCAAAAAATACAAAAACACTAACTGAAAAGAATACATACACCCCTATGTTTATTGCAGCATTATTTTCAATAACCAAATTATGGAAACAGCCCAAGCATCCATCGATAGATGAATGATAAAGAAGATGTGGAATATACATATATACAATGGAATGCTATTCGGCCATAAAAAAGAGAATGAAATCTTGCCATTTGCAAGAACTTGGATGGCTCTAGACAGTATAACGCTAAACAAAATAAGCCAGTCAGAGAAAGACAAATACCATATGGTTTCACTCATAGTGGAATTTAAGAACAAAACAAATGAATCAAGGGAAAAAAGGAGAGAGAGATAAACCAAGAAAGAGACTCTAAACTATAGAGAATGAACTGTTGGTTACCAGATGGCAAGTTTGTGGGTGTTGGGTGACATAGGGATGAGAATTAAAGAGTATATTTATGATGAGTGCTCAGTAATGTGTAGAATTGTTGAGTATATTGTACACCTGATACTGATATAACACTATATGTTAGCTGTACTGGAATTAAAATAAAAAATGAAATTAAAAAAAAAACAGTATCATAGTACATTTGAGAAAAAATAAAAGCATCTTTTAAAAAAAATAAAGAAAAAGTAAAAGCCAATTATGGATGGATTCTCATCCACCAAAGGACAACATACAGTTTCTTAGAGCAGTTAGGCTATTCTAGTTCCCAATAGTCCTATAGGTTCTTTCCATGAGGTTTTGGAATATATTATGCAAATTAAAGTTAATCTTCAAATTGGCACAATTCATTACTCACACTTATGTCTAACATATGTTAGAAAAATTGTCTAACTTAAGTTGATGAAAATGTGGGCATTTTACCAGATAAATGCAGTGCTGATAGGTCTTAATTTACCTGGATACTAACCATATGTTTTGTAAATGTCATGTTCTACTCAATACAAAAATTAAATTGATTTCAAATTGTATAAGATTTTATAATAAATTGGCATTCTTTTTCTCTGGGACACACAAGATATAATAAGAAAATCATATAAAAACTTTTCTTTTTAGTACTAGAGAATAAGACATTTATATCACATTCCCTTTTATCCATCAAGCCAATCAGAAAGCTGAAACAAATAATAATTTGAAAACAATACAGCTGATGGGATAGAGCTTGCACAATGTGATAAAATAATTTGAAAGTTACACTAGCATTATTTTAATGAATAAATTATTACTTATTCCTTACCAGCCCAGGAAACCTCTTATCCCTTTAAAAATACCCTTTTCCTGAGAACTTAATTTAACTTGTCTGAAGATATATTTTGATTCTTAAATACATTTATCTAAATGTATGATTTACCTTGTCTCTACGATACTGCAACACATATCCCTGACTACATTTCTACCATTTTTTTTTTTTACATGAAACTGTTACCCTAAGCATAGTTGTTCCATCCAATAAAGGGTGGAATAATCTTAACATCCAAAGCCCTTGACTCACAATTGGTCTATAGGTAGGCACAAGGCATAAATTGAGCAACAACCTTTGGGAATAGGTTTGCTTTTTGAACCACAGACATCATCATGCCTTTCTCAGTACAATTCTTTCTCTCTCTCTCTCTCTCTCTCTCTCTCCCTCCCTCCCTCTTACATGCAGAAGAAACTATCTGTGGACACAGAGAAAAGATGGCCATCTTCAAGCCAGGAAGAAAGATCTCACTCCAAATCAACTCTAGTGGCACCTTGGTCTTGGACTTTGACCCTCTAGATTGTGAGGGAAGAAATTTCTGTTGTTTAAGCACCTAATCTACGATATTTTGTTATGGCAACTGAAGCAGATTAATACAGTATTCTTTTTCATAAAGAAGGATCCCCAAATTGTGTAAAGTTAAAGTCCTAGAAAACTTGGATCTGGCCTTGAGAATGAAGGGGTTCAGAACAATGGTCCCTACATTGTGCCACTTTGGTATGTGGACTATTTTGAAATGAATGCAACCAAGGCCCAGAAGGCCCAAGAGAAATTTTGCTCCTTCCTTAACTAACAAGAAAATTTAAATTGGGGGGGGGGATGGTTCTTTCTCAGAATGAACGTTTTTATCAGAGATACATTTGATCTGAGTGACCTATATGTATGATAGGGCATACATCTAATTTCTAAACTTCTGGTCTTGTTTTTATTGCCTTATGAATTGCCCTCCTCCCCTTTGAAGTCCCAGGCCCTTATCCCACATCTTAGCTTAGCATGGCATATATACCTCATTTTACCTTTTTATCTTTGAACCTCTCATATATGTGGGATTTCTGTATGTATGAAAATAAATTTGATTTTCTCCTATTAATCTTTCTCATGTCAGTTTAATTATTAGACCCACCCTAAGAACATTTGAAGACCAGAGGAAAATATTTCTTCCCCAATAAGAGAAAAATTAAAAATAAAGAGTAGGCAAAGTGGAAGGTGGGGCATCAAGAAAATAATTCTGGTTTCTTTCCATCCCATCATCACCAAGTCTGACAGAGATTCACTATTTGCTCTCAGAAAATTAACAAAATCAAGTTTAATTCTAATTCTAGGGATCTTCAATCTTAGAGAATAAAGCAATTAGCATATTAGCTGAAGGTTTTGTTTCTGGTTAATACTATACTTTAATCTTCAACAGAGAGGCTAGAGCTCAATAAATAATAAATAACATAATAATAAAATGGTTATATTAATAGTGTTGTATGAGCTCATTGTTTGTGATTGCAGTTCCCATTTTAGTCCCACGATAAACAGAGCTTGCATAGACAGGAATTCATATGATTAAATGTCCTACTTGCAAACATGAATATATTATGAGCTGTTAATGTGATACATTAATAAGTTATGTAATGTGGCATAGATTTTCTATTGGAATATGAGAACATTTTTAGTTTCTTTTTTTTTTTAATTCAAAACAATTGATTTTGATGAAGTTTGAGAGGAGTTAGAAGTTTTAGAGAAAATTGTTTCATACCACAGAGAACCCAAGATAAAAGGAAGTCATTCTGGACTTCTGGATCCTTTTTGGATCACTAGCTGTGACATTTAATATATGTGCAGAATGCACTTATTCAGAAATCCCTAGTGACTTGCATTAGTTATCACATGTTAAACTGAACACTTTTCCCTTTCTGCCTGAAGGAAGCAGGCCACTGAAGACAGAAAGTTGGTATTCAGTAGATAGAAAGTTTTTATCTGGAGAAATAGAAATTTTCCATTTTTTATCATGTTATACATCATTACAAATAGCCACAACCTTAAATGATTTCCCAGTATGTTGTGTGGTTTATGGTAAAAAATGGAGCCTTCAATGAATCCTAGTGGTCTTGGAATTAATCAAGAAACACTAAGTCTTCTTGGGGTGCCTATGTAGCTCAGTCAGGTAAGCATCCGACTTTGGCTCAGGTCATGATCTCAGGATCCTGGGATCAAACTTGCATCAGGCTCTGCCCTCAGTGGGGAGTCTGCTTCTCCCTCTACCCCTCCCCACCCTGCTTGCACTCTCTCTCAAATAAATAAGTAAAATCTTGGGAAAAAATAAAAAAGAAAGAAATACTAAATCCTCTCAGTGTGTTATATGCCACAGGATCAGGCACTCAATAAATATAATCAAATGACATCCTGCATTTTCTAGGCTAGGGAAAACCAAGACAAAAACAAATGTTGTTATCCACTAAGTTGTAGTAATATAGATTTGTACATTCTATGACAGATGGTAGCTACATTATTGATGAACATAGCACAATGTGTAGAGTTGTCAAGTCACTATGTTGCATACCTGAAAACAATGTGATATTGTGTGCTAAATATACTTGAGCAGCAAAAAGATAAGGAGACTATAGTAGAAGAATGGATTTAGGGAAGAATTTGGATGAGCTGTTTCAAAGATTATTATAGAAGTTTTTCATATGGGAATGAAGAATCAGGAAAGAGGACCCCAAAGAATCCCCATCACATGCAAAGATCTGAAAGTAAGAAGTACAATAGTTTCAATCACTGAGAAAATGTTTATTATCAATTATGGGGGAACCTGGGTGGTGCAGCTGGTTAAGCCTCAGATTCTTGGTTTCAGCTCAGGTTGTGATCTCCTCAAGATCATGAGATTGAGCCCTGCATCAGGCTCCATGCTCAGCTCAGAGTCTGCTTAAGACTCTCTCTGCTCCTCCCCTTTACTCTCTCTCTCTCTCTCTCTCCATAAATAAATAGATAAATCTTCAAAAGAAGAATCAGTTAGAGATATGACATTATATGGAGACCTAAGAACACGAAGAGGCATACAACACAAACCTCCTGGTCATAATTTGATTGTCACTCAGTTGACACCCACCTTCCAATCTACTACAATGAGGCTAGCTGCATTTCAAGTCATCAGATAATTCAGAATGTTTTGTTAAAATACACCAAGCAATATGTTTCACACTTTTCTTAGCAGAACTTATTCCACAATACAAAAGACTGTTAACCAGGGGCACATTTTTTTCTGTTATGTCTTAAGATTGTCTTTCTTCACCAAAAAAATAAAAAATAAAAAATAAATCTTATTCCAAATCAGAACAACTGATATCTGATTTTTCTTTGAGGTTGATAAACCAGGACAGGCTCATGGGGCTCAGTTTTTGGAGATAATGTAATTTTGTTTCCAATAACAATGAAGTTGTTTCTATTTGAAGAGCAAAGTTTTCATGCTAGAAGTAGTGATGTGGAGATTAAGGTGATATTGCACATGTCACAACAGACCCCAGTGAGAAAAGATTTTGGAAGAGAAAAAAGTAAAGGTGAGAGTCAACTCAGATACCCCAAATTGCCAGAGGTGCTGAAACCACAACAAAAACAGCTAGTGCTTTCTTTTCCTGATTTCATACACATTTTTTATGTGAAGTAGACTGTGACCATTGTCAACCGTCATAGAGTTGTTTTACTTAATACATTATTTTATAAGACACCATGACATACAGGATAGACATTTGTACTTTAGGATTTCCCCGAGAGTTGTGTGAAAACCTTACACTCATGTCAAAACAGGTAAAAAACACATGATATGATCCCTTCCTTTTTTTTAAGTAGGTGAAAGTGATTTTATGCAGACCAGGATATGGTATGCTGGTTACTAATTTTGTTTAGTTAAAGAAATAGGAAGCATATAAGGGAAAGAGAGGTGGTTTATTTAGTTTACCAGTGCTTGTCTCTCAAAAACAACTTGCTTCCTTTGACCTTTTCATCCTATTCTTATGATATTCACATTGCATGATATTGGACATAATGTATTTAACACTTTTCGCTGTTTCATGGACATGATTTCTTGGACGACCACAAAGCTGACTCTTTCTTTTCTCTGTGAGGAAGACTTGAGAAGTAGCTTAGAGCTGGAATCATTGAACCCAGAAGTCAACCAACTCCACTAGGGTGAGCTCTGCTATCTCTTGACATTTTCCACGTAGATGCCATTCCACTAGCTGGAGTTGTGTTGCCCATACGTTTTGAACTGAGAAGCTGTCAACATTCACATGGTAAATAACAGCAAATTTGAGTACTTGGATAAGCCATGCCAAAGGCTGGAAAATTCAGGTTGTGAAAGGCAGGCATTGACGTCCGTTGAGCCAAAACGTTGACCATGATGGAGAGCATAGACATGCAGTGAGTGAGGGCGAAGTGGGGCAGGTTAAGTGATGGCTCAGAAATGTTCACACTATGTCTATACCCCCAGGGGAGAGACTGGGCAGCTGCTGGGACTACATTTTGACAACTCTGTCAACCAGAGAATTTCAAGCACCGGCCATGTAATTGGGCCAAGTCCACAGTTTTCACTTTTCCAGTTTCCGGTTGTGTATGAATCTAGTGGATCATACTACTCTGACAGAAAGCATTCTGGAGTAATCAGAATACAGATAATGTACACAAACATGACATAGTTTTGACATATGTGAGCTGATAATCATATGTGTAGCCCATACATTCACATGTTTTCACCTAATTCTCCAATTTCATTCTTGAGTACGATGAGAATTACACATACATACATACATAAATCAATATTATAGTTAATTACATAAACTTTATAAGCAATAGTAAGCTTCTAGAAAATTGGTTGTTCAGTGTATTTGTATAATTCTGTCAATAGAAAACACCTTATATTTTTTGAAACAGTTTTGTTTATTTTGTACAGTTTCTATCTTACTGTTTTTCTTTTCCAATTTGTTCTCAGGATTATACCAATCAAAATCTGTCTCACTTTTATTGCCCATATGAATTTAGTCTTACAACTAATGAGTCATGTGGGGTCAAAGTCCACATTTTTTCGAATCCTAGTATGTTTCCAAATATACAGTAAAATAAATCTTCTCTTTTTGTTCCAAACATTGGTTTGGAGATGAAATAATCAGCTCTCCTTTCTGTATGTTATCGTGTTCAAAGCAGACTTGCAGTTTCTCCGCAGATAATTTCACATAGCATTCCTTATGAGTGTGCAATATATTTTATATAATAATAGGGTCTCTTGTATGAGGAACACCAAGGATGATTAGTTTAATACAAAATTATAGTCCAGACAAATCTAGAATAGATCTTTTGTATAGGTGGGAAAATACCCTTGAATTAGGCAGTCTATTCTGTGCCCACCACCTTGCTGCAATCTCCCTTCTCTCTCATTGAACATTCTACACACCTCTTTTCTTTAATATTCAAAAAGTGCTGATCCCTTTGCCCACAGAAAAAGAGAAAAATCCCTGTCGCCTTTAGTTTCAAATTCATTCTTGAGAGTCTGTGATCATAAGTTTTCAAATGTATGGTAATGGCCATCTTCTGTAAAATAGCTTTGTATCTTTACAGTTCGGCATCTCTCTTGCCATTTACAATTCTTATAACTCAATTCAAGGAAATTACAGGAAGGTGATATGTATCACTTTACTTCATTACATATTTTAAGAAGAGAAAGTGAAAATAATTGCACAAAGACTATGCTGTTCATTGATTTCATAGGATCTTTAATCCGTTTTTATAACGGCTGCCTCCCTCACATTTCAGTGTGTGTTCTGTATGCCACCAGAGCAGTGAGAAGATTACATTTAGTATTCTGCGAACTTTAGACAATAAAAAAGTGGCGGAATTTGTTCCCAGTTGTTTTTCAGTTTCTTCCAATTTATCATGAAAAGGAATTTCAATCTCTTCAGTCTTATGAAAAGGTCTCTGCCAGATATGTTTGTTTGATATATAACTAGCAATCGGTAAAAAAGTTTAGAATATATAGCAGTTTGCAAAGAATAAACTTGGAAAACTAAAACTCAGTGTGCATCGCCTTCAAAAGTATTAATGAAAAACTAGCTTTGACCAATACATAAGTGCTTTCTTTTGTATTCTTTGTACCCATGATTTCCATGGGTCTGTCTGTGCACCTGAAAATCGCTCTGACTTTTCTCTGCAGTATCTGGTGATCTCATTTTTCTTCCAGGAGCACAATCATGTAAGTCATTCCTCTCAGACTGAGCCTGTTCACTGAGCCACAGAGAGACAGCCTAAACCAAGTCAGCTGTGTCACCCAGTGAGTTTAGGACAAAGTTCTAGGAGCTGAACTTGAGCAAGTCAGGTAGTGGCCCACAGTGGTATATCTGCTTTCTCTCTACAGACACAAGACCAAGCAGGATTGAAAAGTGAAGTTTTGAGGAGTGCTTTGAACACCAGAAGTCCCAAGTTAAAAGTCACACTAGATCATGTATTTTTTTTAATTATTTATTTTTTATAAACATATATTTTTATCCCCAGGGGTACAGGTCTGTGAATTACCAGGTTTACACACTTCACAGCACTCACCAAAGCACATACCCTCCCCAATGTCCATAATCCCACCCCCTTCTCCCAAACCCCCTCCCCCCAGCAACCCTCAGTTTGTTTTATGAGATTAAGAGTCACTTATGGTTTGTCTCCCTCCCAATCCCATCTTGTTTCATTTATTCTTCTCCTACCCACTTAAGCCCCCATGTTGCATCACCACTTCCTCATATCAGGGAGATCATATGATAGTTGTCTTTCTCTGCTTGACTTATTTCGCTAAGCATGATACACTGTAGTTCCATCCATGTTGTCGCAAATGGTAAGATTTCATTTCTTTTGATGACTGCATAGTATTCCATTGTGTATATATACCACATCTTCTTGATCCATTCATCTGTTGATGGACATCTAGGTTCTTTCCATATAGATCATGTATTTTTAAAATCAAGGTTCTAGCATCTGCATCCATACTTTCTATTACTAAGAGGTGTGCAGAGAACTGCACACATGCAGACACATGAGTGTCTGCCCAATGTCCAATCACAGTTCTGCCCCTCATTTGCTTCTGGAAGCTTAGGCAAGTTACTTATTCTTGCATGAGTTAGTTTTCTCATCTTTAAAATGGGAAGAGTAAAAGCACCTACCTCATTGGACTAATGTAAAGATTAAGTGGTTTAAGATTAAGAGGGCCAAGCCCTTTGTTAGTGCCTAAGATGTTTCCACAACTCAAATGTGAGCTATTATTACCCAACAAACAAATGGGTTTATTTATTCCATAATTCCATAATATATGAAGTTGTTCTTCTCGCAAGTTCTTTGAGAGTGAAAATTGTGTATGCAGAAGCAGAGCTCACCTACACTACCAGCTTATCTAACACTCTGCTTTCATTGGGATGGCAGTTATTTGGCATGTCATCCCCTACTAAATGATTTCTAATCAATAAATGAAATCATTTATCACTTTGCATCAATCAGTAAGGACAATTCTCAATTTGATAAGAAGCTAAAGCGTGAAGTCAATTGCAGTTGCTTCATAGTTTCTGATTGTATATTCTTTATAAATATTTTATGTATCAAAGTCATGCTGTCACAGTTGTATACTACATACATAAAACTATAATTAGAATAAAAGTTGTTACATCCTAGAAGAATGATATAGAAACAATACTTAAAACAACATGAAAAATATATGGTTTTGTGCATATATTTACAGCTTAGGATTGAGTCAAAAACCACCAGGTACTTGATGAATAAGAATAAAAGAGAACACATTGGAGAAAGAGCTCAAATAATAATCACAGCATCAAGAAAACAATGTAATTTGTTAGGTTTTTGTTGTTGTCATTTTCATAGACTTTAATTGTCAGAGCAATTTTGGGTTTTCAGGAAGTATGGATTTCTTTTTTTTTTTTAAGACTTACTTATTTATAAAGAACTTCTCAAACTCAACAATCAAAAAACAAATAACCCAGTCAAAAAAAGGGCAGAAGACATGAACAGACACTTCTCCAAAGAAGACATACAAATTGCCAACAGACACATGAAAAATTGCTCAATGTCACTAGCCATCAGGGAAATATAAATTAAAAAACGCAATGAGATACCACCTTCCACCAGTTAGAACGGCAAAAATTGATAAAACAGGAAACAACAAATGTTGGCAAGGATGTGGAGAAAGGGGAACCCTCTTATACTTTTGGTGGGAATGCAAGCTGGTACAGCCTCTCTGGATAAGAGTAGAGAGGTTCCTCAAGATGTTAAGAATAGATATGCCCTACAACCCAGCAATGCACTAGTAGGTATTTACCCCAAAGATACAGATGTAGAGAACAGAAGGAACATATGCCCCTCAATGTTCATAGCAGCAGTGTCCACAATAGCCAAACTGTGGAAGGAGCCAAGATGCCCTTCAGCAAGCAAATGGATAAAGAAGATGTAGTCCATGTATATACAGTGGAATATTACTCAGCCATCAGAAACGATGAATACCCACCATTTGTATTCACATGGGTGGAAGTTGAGGGGATTATGCTAAGTGATGCAAGCCAAACAGATAAAGACAATTATCATATGGTGTCATTCATATATGGAACGTAAGCATTAGTATAGAGGAAGGGAGGAAAATCCGAAGGGAGAGAAATCAGAGAGGGAGATGAACCACAAGAGACTATGGACCCCAAGAAACAAATTGCGGGTTTCAGAGGGGAAATGCAGGGAGGGAGAAGGGGTAACACGATGATGGTTATTAAGGAGGGCATGTGCTGTGAGGAGTACCGGGTGTTATACATAACTAATGAATCATTGAACACTACATCATAAACTAGTGATGTACTACACAGTGGCTAACTGAACATAATAAAAAATTAAAAATTTAAGAAAACACTAAAGTTAAAATTCTTTGCATACATTTTTAAAAAGTTAAGTCTAAACTACTATGAAAGGAACCTCACATTTATGAACAGATTTTTATTAAAATTATTATAAAATAATATTTGCTTTAGAGAATAGCATACATACTAAAAGATTCCAAATATGACCATGAGAGAGAAAATTTTTTTAAAGATTTTATTAACTTATTTGACAGAGAGAGAGAGATCACAAGTAGGCAAAGAGGCAAACACAGAGAGAAGGAAACAGTTTCCCTGCTGAACAGAAATCATGACCTGAGCCAAAGGCAGAGGCTTAACCCACTGAGCCACCCAAGTGCCTAAAGAGAAAAAATTTATCAAGTTATTCACTTTTGGTTTTCATCTTTGGATCCATCACAACCATTTACAAAATGCATTCTTAGTTCCAATATGTTGTCAAATGGCCAACCAACTAGTGATGTTAATCTGCTTGAATAAACAATAAGTTCATTTTTGACCTAAAAAATTTATTTATTTACTCATTCATTCATTCATTCATTCATTCATTCAAGAGACAGAGCCACATGTGCTATGGAAACATGGGGCCGGGGAGATGCAGAGATAGAGGGAGAAAAAGAATCTGAAGTCGACTCCCTGCTGTGCATGGACTGCTTGATCTCAGGACCCTGAGATCATGACCTGGACAGAAATCAAGAGTCAGATCCTTAACCAACTGAGCCACCCCGGCATCCCTTGAGAGTTCTTTTACATCTCCTCTCCCTGCCCTTCTGCACATAGTATCCACTAATATTAACATTCTGCCTTAGTATGGTACATTTCTATACTTATTGAATTAATGTTGATATGTTTGTATTAGGGTTCACTGTTTTGTATAGTTCTATGGGTTTTGACAATGCATACTGTCACTTTTCTATCATTAGAATATCACACAGAATGGTTTTAATGTCCTAGAAATCCACTGAATTCCACTTATGCATCCTACCTTTCCTCCCCTGGAGTATCTGGCAATCACTGATCTTTTTCTCTTTCCTTAATTTTGCCTTTTCCAGAATATTATTTTGGTAAAATCATATATGCTATAACTTTTAAATCTGGTTTCTTCCATCTCGAAATATGCATTTAAGTTTCATTCATGTTTTTTCATAGCTTGATAGTTCTTTCTTTTTAGCACTGCATACTATGACATTGCATGAATGTACCATAGTTTGTTTAACCATCTTGGTCACTTCCACATTCTGGTAATTATGGATAAAACTGCTTAAACAAACATATATTTTCAATGCAGTTGGGTAAATACTTCAGAGTATGACTGCTGAATTGTAAGCTAAGACTATGTTTTATATGAGACTGCCAAGCTATCTTGCAAAGTGGCTATATCATTTCACATTTCCACCAGCAGTAAAAAATACAAGTTCTTGTTTCTCTACATTTTTTGTCAGCATTTGGTTTTGTAAGTGCTTCAGATTTTGATAATTCTGATAAATTCTGTCGTGGTATCGTATTCTTTTAATTTAAAATTCCCTAGTGAAAAATGATATTGAGTACCTTTTCATATGTTTACTTGTTATGTACATATCTTTGGGGGGTTGAGGTTTATGTTCAGATATTTTGCCCATTTTTTAAACAGATTTTTTGTGTTTTTTTTTACTGTTGGCCTTTAAGAGTAATTTGTATATTTTGGATACAAGTCCTTTATAAGATAAGTGTCATACAAATATCTTCTCCTAGTCTGTGCCCTTTCCAGTCTTTTAAAAATCTTCTGGGAAATGGAAGTTTTAACTTTAATTATTCATACTGGAGAAATAGCAGAAGTAATCACTATAACATCAAAAAGTTGAAATATCAATTATTTTTAATAAGCTTATTGAGAATTATTTCTTAGTTCCTATGAAGACAACAGTATGAAGCTCATCAATGTCAATGATCCAGGAAAATTACATGAAAATATGCTGAATAATTCTAGAAATATTTTCAGGAGAACTAATAACAATGAAAAGATTTCAACAAGAGAACTTAAAGCATACAATGGGAAATACGCATAAACTTTCGAAAAAGTTCAAAAGGGGATACATGTATACCTATCAGTGTCAACCAAGGGTTTCACAGGCATTTAAAGATGATACATGATTTAGGATTGCAATCTCCTCTCTAAAGCCAAATGCCAAACTAGTCTCATCTTACACATCAAGTCCAAGGGATTGGTGGTAGCTTCGTGGAGAGCAGGTTTGGGAAGGTTTGGTGGGAAAGCAGGTTGTCATTGACTGAAAAATGCAGTCTCTGCTGTGGGATGCTGTGTTCAATGCTCACCCCCCCAACTGTATCCATGAAAGGAACATCTCCTATGTGAGTCCAATTTTTCACTAGAAAATACACAAAGGTAAGAGATGTGATAGAAGTGAAGCAATGCACCATAATCTGAATGGTGATTCCTTTCTTCTCTCCTTTATTTTCTGCATTATGACTCACATGAAAAGACAGGCTTAGTGGTAGTTCTTGTTTTGGTAGAGGTAAGAGGCTCTGTTCTTAGCAGATCGTATTAGGAAACTCTACAAGACTCAAGGCTAGGCTCGATGATAATCCCTTTCCTAATGAACCAGTAGAAAAAAAAAATTTTTTTAAATACTTTCCCAAATATCACAGATGTTGAAGTCATGTCTCTACTTCTTAGCTGCTCCTCTAGGTCTCTGATAAGAGTATTCAAGACAGGGGCACCTCGGTGGCTCAGTCGTTAAGCGTCTGCTTTCAGTTCAGGTCATGATCCGAGGGTCCTGGGATGGAGCCCCACATCAGGCTCCTTGCTCAGTGGGGAACCTTCTTTTCCTTCTCACACTGGCCCTGCTTGTGTTCTCTCTCTCTCTCTGTGTCAAATAAATCAATAAATAAAATCTTTAAAAAAACGAGTTTCCAAGACATAGAAGATAAAAGGACAAAAGCTAAATAAAAGCTATGTAGGATGGCTGAATGGCTGAGAAGGAACATTCTTCCCCAGTAAAATCAGAATAAAGAAGCTTGTAAGGTATCAAATGGTGAAAAGAGTATATAACTTCAAGCCAAATACTTGATGAAAAGAAGGCAAATAATTGTCATCCTGCATGTAAGTCCTTGGATTCAAAGCCAGAGTCTCAGGCAAACTGATTAAGAAGGGCTGACTATAGTTTTTTTCCAGGAACTACAACTCATGATTAGTAATATTCTAAATTTGACAATTATTTTCCCCAGTGTTCAGGTACAGAATCTGAGATCTCACCTGCTTTGTATATATGCACTTGTCTAACTGATTATACCATCATCCAAATATTGATCTGAAACCAAAGTAACAATCCTGTAGCTTAAGAGTGCTGACAGCTTTCTCGCCAGATCAACAATAACATGGCAAACCTGGTTAATTGTGCTCCTCCCTTCATTTCAACTTGAGCAAGTATCTAAATTTAGCAAATAAGCCAAATACGGGAATCTCCAAGCTTGTCAAAATATGATGGCAATTAAATTGACATCTCCTCTGCACCTCATTTTTAAAGGAATATATTTTTCAAGGCCTTGACAGTCAAAAACTATTTAGATTATTTATGACATTTCCAATGAGTTAGTAACATTTTTTATTGCATTACATTTTGCATAATATAATTTGTCACTATTTCTTTATTAAGCTTGTTTTATATTCATAGTTGTCCCACAACACTATATTTTCCTCTTTGTCAGCCCAGAACTTCATTATGAAGGATGAGGTTTTATCATTTCCCAGTGATGCAAATGTCTACAGTGAATAAGTGTCATTATGCAGGAACAGGAATTTAGTTTTCCTCCATTAACCAGGCAGGCTAATGACTCAACAAGTTTATAGCTTGCCGCAAAATTTGATAGCTCAATGTGAGTTAGAGCAAATGAGAGTGACATGGATGTAAAGATTAGAGAGCTGTACTTCTTTTGGTAGGGTGTGGATTTTCTAGCTTTTCCTGAGCAGATTTCTATTGAATTAATGCATAGGGAACCCTCTTGACCTTGTCTCCTGAGAAAGGGTAACTTTCGTAACTCACACTTTCGTATAAAAGAAAAGATGGGGGGCGCCTGGGTGGCTCAGTTGGTTAAGCGACTGCCTTCAGCTCAGGTCATGATCCCGGAGTCCCGGGATCGAGTCCTGCATCGGGCTCCCAGCTCCATGGGGAGTCTGCTTCTCCCTCTGACCTTCTCCCCTCTCATGCTCTCTCTCTCTCTCTCTCTCTCTCTCTCAAATAAATTTAAAAAAAAAAAAATCTTTAAAAAAAAAAAAAAAGAAAACATGGCTAAAGAAGCACCTAAAAAGATACTCAACATTATTAGCCACTACAGAAATCCAAATTAAAACCACAATGATGTAAGTCTATGCATCTATTAGAATGGCAAAAAATTAAAACACACACACACAAACAAACAACCAAAAACCTGACAACAAAATCCAAACCCTGACAACACTAAATGATGGCAATGATCAGGAGAAACTGGAACTTTTATACATTGCTGGTGAAATGCAAAATGGTATAGTCACCATGACAAGCGTTTTGAAAGTTTCTGAAAGTTGAGCACACATTTACCCTAGTGGCCAAGCAGTTCTATTCATAATTATTCACCCAAAGGAAAGGAATTGAGATGTTCATAGCAACTTTTTTAATAATAGCCAGAAATAAGAAACAACCCAATCCCCAGACTGACATTCTATTTATTTGTTGATTTATTTGTTTATTTCTAATTGGAGTAAAATTCACATTGCATAAATTAACAATATTAAACTGGAGAAGACATTTAAATCATTTTTATTTCAGTTAATACCAATAGTGAGTTTGCTTTTTGTCTTTTCTGTTCATGATAAGGTTGTGAAGGGAGTAAAGGTTGTTTTGAATTTCACAGGTACTTACTAATCATCCTCTTTTGTGAGCATCATGTCAGTCTGACGCTATCAGAATAAAGTTTTATCTTCTGGAACCAAGGGCTCTCTTCCTATTAGTCTTTTTGGATAGTATTTTGAGGTCAATATTCCATGCAGTGAACTTTTCCCACATGCTGGCATTCAGGATGCTCTTACCTTCTTTTTGCAAATTATCTAATTATCTCAGCTTCATGTCAGTAAAATTACTGAATAGCCAATTCATACTATGTTGTGGATATGAGAGAGGCTAGGGTACATGGTTCCTAACTCCCTTCTCCTTAATCCCTCCCTTTTATCTAAAGCCATAAACACCTTTTAGTAGTGGTGAAAGACTGAAGATCTGAAAGGTATTGCTTGACTCTGAAAAGTCATCCTACGCTTCATACGCAGGTGGTAGTGTCTGCTTAGGCTGAGTGCTTTTTCTACCTAAAATTCTCGTAGGTTCCCTGGACTTAGAAATAAAATATCTGGATAGTTCCCTATGGAGACCTCCTTGGCCCTCTACAGTGTTAAGTGTGCTTGATTGCTTCTGGAGGAGATGAAGTATTGATGAGGTATTGAGCTGGAGCTATGGCTAGATGCCCACCATTTGACTACGACCTCAGGCTGAATTGGATTTGGAGAGATGAACAGGTGTTTGTTCCTACTTATCTGATTGATTGTCTTCTTATTATTGAGTTGTAGTTTTTAATATACACAAAGGAAAAAAGTACTTTATCAGGAATATTTTTAATATTTTATTTTATTTTAATTCCAGTATAGTTAACATACAGTGTTTGTTATATTAGTTTCAAGGAATATGTTTTGAAAATATTGTCTCTTTGTGCATGGTTTATCTTTTCATTTTCTTAATGGTATCTTTGAAGTCCGAAATTCCTTAATTTTGATGAAATACAATTTATTAATTGTTTTCTTTCACAATTTTTGCCTAATACGTCCTATTTAAGAAATCTTTGTCAAATTTGAGATCGTTAAGATATTCTTCTACACTTACTTTTGGAACTTTTACAGTTTCAGCTGTGACATTTAGAGCTATGCCACAATTTGAGCTAATTTTTGTATGTGAATTTAGGTAATAGATGAGTTTATTTTTTTTCCCTTTGCATATGGCTATTCAAGTATTTCACAGATTTGTTAAAAATTTTATCCTTTCACATTGGATTACTTTTGCACAAGTGTCAAAAATCAGTTGTGTATATGTGTATGGATTTGTTTATGGTTTCTATTCTATTCCATCATCTATTTGTCTAACATGATGATAATACTGTGATATACTGAGAACTGAAACTCTATTATAAGGTGTATTTTAGCCCTACAAATTTATCCTTTATCTTTCTTCTTTCTTTTAGGAATCTCTATACCAGACATGGGACTGGAACTCAGAATTAAAGATATCCTGAATGGGATCCTGGAACTAAAAGGTAAATTTTGTAAAAATTAAAGAAATCTTAATAAATCTTAGCTATGGACTTTAGTTAACAGTAATGTGTCTTTAATTATCATGTTTCCTTAGACTCCTTTTGGCTGTGACATTTTCTTAGATACTTCTTGTTTTCGATAATTTGAGAGTTTTGAAGAGTGTTGGTCAGGTATATTGTAGGACATCCTACAATGGAATTTGTCTTAGGTTTGATTGGTTAGGGGTTATAGGTGTTTGGAAGGATTATCATGGAGATAAAGTGCCATTTTTGTCATTTCATGAGGATACATGTTATCAATATGATTTATAAATGTTGATACTATGATTGCCTGATTTTTAGTGTTTTTTTTCAGGTTTCTCTACTATAAAGTTGTTCTTTCCCCACGCCCTTTTCAGTCTGTACTCTTCCAAAGAAAACCATTATCTCCCATCATTTAGGATGAGGTATCTACAGAATTTTCTTGGAATTCTTACGCATGAGAAATTTATCACTTATTCCCCATTTAATAATTTCTTCAGCTATACAAGTATGACAATATGGGCTCATGGATATTTATTTTATACTTTGAGTTATACTCCAAAATTACTTTATTAATTTAGTTACTGAAATTGTTTCAGCTTTGGCCCCTGGAGTGGGGGGGATACTTCATTTGACACCTATGTTGCTTTGACACCCCTCATTTATATAAATTTGTTTTTTAAGCATTTACTTGGCTACTTTACAGTAGTACAAGATGTTTCAGACTCAACTTACATATTTCCTGCTTCAATCCTAGAATCAGTCATTTTTCCAAGAAGCCCTCGTTCATTTTCTGAAGGAATGGTATTTAAAACTAATATCTAGGTACTAGGTGTGCTTGTTGCTAAAGTTCATGCCAACAAATTCGGCAACATACATGACTTGGAAAAAGTCTTTCAAAGATCCAAATTATAAAAAAGAAGTAGATAACTTGAAAAATTCTACCTTTTAAATAAATTTAATTCCTCAGTAAATAAAGCTTTCAGAAAGAAATCTTTAGCTTTCAATGACTGCTCTCTCTCTCTCTCTCTCTATATATATATGTATATATGTATATATATGAAATAATACCAACTGAGGGGTGCCTGGGTGGCTCAGTCGGTTAAACATCAAACTCTTGGTTTCAGCTCAGGTCATGATCTCAGGGTCCTGAGACAGAGTCCTGTGCTAACCTCCACGTTCAGTGTGGAAACTGCTTGAGATATCCCCCATTTTCTTCCCCCTGTGCTCCTCCCCCCACCTCTGTGCACACACATTCTCTCTCTAAAATAAATAAATAAATGAATGAATAAATAAATAAATAAAATCTTAAGAAGGAAAGAAAGAAAGAATACTAACTCTATACAAAATCTTCCAGAATATAGGAGATGAGGGAGTACTTCCTAACTCATTTTATGAGGCCAGTATTAAAACTAATTACAGGGGCCCCTGGGTTGCTCAGTGGGTTAAAGCCTCTACCTTCGGCTCAGGTCATGATCTCAGGGTCCTGGATTAGAGGCCTGAGTCCGGCTCTCTGCTCAGCGGGGAGCCTGCTTCCCTTTCTCTCTGCCTGCCTCTCTGCCTACTTGTGATATCTGTTAAATGATTAAATAGAATCTTTAAAAAAAAAAACTGATTACAATATTCCCTTTTTAACCCTTTTAATAGCTGTAGACTGGTAGTAATGTCCTTTCTTTCTTCCTGATGTTGGTAATTTGTGCCTTCTTTCTTTTTTGATCATCGATATGGCTAGATTTTTGTCAGTGACACAGTTTTCCCGCCTGTTGGTTTTCTCTGTTGTGTAGTATAGAATTAATCTTATCCAGAAAGAGGTCTGGCCTTGGTCTCTGTCTACTGAGATCTATAGTTCCCAAGAATATCCTGCCTAGTAGAAGTGTCTGTTTGTCTTGGGGCTTTGGCCACCAAAGAATCTAATGGTGTGTTTTACAATGGGGCTTTGGGCCCTGTGGTGTCTGCCTGCCCTCTGAAGAAACTGGAAACTCTGTGTATTATCCCAACTTCTAAGGAGGCCTAGACCAAAGGAGAGCCACATGAGCAGTAGGTAATTTAACCTCAGTGAACACTCTGGACACCTAGACTCAGGTGAGCTTCTCTGGTTAACAGTACTTTTTGCATATTGCTTTACATTGATGCTGGGTTGATAATGTGTAATATATCCATGACTCCACAGGAAGAGAAAAGCATGAAAGCTCCACATTTCTCTTAGTTGATTGTTGTTTATATCTCAGGGTCATGAATTTGAGCCCCACGTGTGGGGTAGTTTACGTAAGGAATATTTTTAAAAAATATTTTCCTTTTTTTTAAGATTTTATTTATTTATTTGACAAAGAGAGCGAGATCACAAGTAGGCAGAGAGAAAGGGGGAAGCAGGCTCCCTGCTGAGCAGAGAGCCAGGACGCAGGGCTTGATCCCAGGACCTGAGATCATGACCTAAGCCAAATACAGAGGATTAACCCAGTGAGCCACCCAGGCACCCCTAATAAATATTTTCTAATCCACCTTGAAATTTTCTGTAACCTATGAATTATATATTAGCTTACAGCTTAATTTGCAAATATTTGAGTATTTCCTAATAATATCCATCTGTGGATTTTTTTTTATTAATTCTCTTGTGGTTAAACTGTTATTTCTATTATTTCAATCCTTTTAAGTTTATTAAGACTTATTTTATGATCCAGAATTTGGCCTTTCCTGGGGAATGGATCAACTCTGTGACCATTATAAAAAGAATATTTTTATCTTTACTAACATTTTTATTTTAAAATCTACTTTGTCTGATATATATATTTTTTAAGATTTTATTTATTTATTTGACAGAGAGAGAGATCACAAGTAGGCAGAGAGGTAGGCAGAGAAAGGAGAGGAAGCAGGCTCCCCGCCCAGCAGAGAGCCTGATGTGGGACTCGATCCCAGGACCCTGAGATCATGACCTGAGCCGAAGGCAGAGGCTTAACCCACTGAGCCACCCAGGTGCCCCCATGTCTGATATTATTATAGTTACTCTAGCTGTCTTAAGTTTATAACTTGCATGGTGTATCTTTTAACATTTTCCTACTTCAGTTCATTTATATATTTGAATCTAAATTGTGCCTCCTATAGAATCTATATAGCTTGATATGGTTCTGCATTCAGTTTTATCTAAACTGACAATCTCTACCTTTTGGTTGAATTTTTTAATCCATTTTAATCTGGATTAAAATGTTCACATTTCATATTATTATTGATATCGTTGGATTTAGATTTCTCATTTTATTTTTTCCTACATGTCTTATGTTTTTGCTACTCTAGTCTTCATTTACTGTATTAAGTGAATATTATCTAGTGTAACATTCTAACTTTTTAATCATTTTTACCATAATTTTAAAATTATTTACTTAGTGGTTGTTACAAGACTTAGCATGTACATCTGAATTTATCAGAATCTGCCTCAGATTTACACTAACTAAATTCCAGTGTGATCTACAAATATTACACCATTATAGCTCTACCACTCTTACTCCTTTTTGTGATTTTATTGTTATATATATATATATATCCTATATATATATAGCTATATATATATATCCTATATCCTATATATATATTGTTTTATATATATATATATGTCCTATTATTTTCTGTTACAAGCCCAAATATACATTGCTATAATTATTTCTTTACATAATTTTATGTGTATTACAAAATCAGAAACAACAAATGTAATATTTTGATGCCCCAAAACTCATTAGCTCCCAAATCTTCCTCCTCTGTCATTGTATGCTTTCACTGATGGCAAAATCACTGTCAGCAGATGATTTCAGGCAACACCCCTGACTCTTCCTTTTTCTTCATTTTCCATATATACCAGTCAGTAAGCCCAGGTGATGCTGTCACCACTACATGCCAGAACCTTGGTTCAAACTTTATCATCACTGAACAATTGCTTCTGCTGTATACTTATCACCAGTTCCTCGTCCACATTGCCAACTTGATTATTTTTCTAGAGCAGAAGTCTCATTAAATTAGTCTCTTATTTATAAACTTAAATACTTTAGCATTATATATATATAAATGTAATATAATATGATATATTATTATATACATAATATATACATAAAATATGTACATATATACCCGATCTATCTGTAGTTATCCCATTTCTGACAACCCCAGCCTTCTGCCCTGGTCATCATCTTTCCTTGCTCCCCACAGCTAAAACATGACATAGTCTGTCAAGAATCAGCCCTCACACACAATATTCTCTTTCTGTCTGCGATAATCTGACCCCAATTCTCTGCTGGTGGGCTCTTCCACATATGTCTTTTCTCTTTGGAAAGCTTCGTTTATGATTGACTCAAGCATTCATTTCTATGTTTTATATTTTAATAATTATTTTTAAATGTATCTATTATAACATTTACTATTTTGAATTACAACTGTATATTTGTAAATTTCTCTTCTTTCCTCCTGACCTTACATTATGTTCTGAACATGCTCAGGCCCAAGACACTATATTATTATTCTTGGAATGCCAAGAATAGGGTGTTCAATAGAGATTTGTTGAAACGGATGTGTTACCTAGTTAATTTAAAGACAATATAAATAAATGTTTCTTTCTAATGTTACTCTGTCGTGGTGATACACTGAGGATATTTGCACTTGTTTGAAAAGGATTATATCCTGCTAGATATTTATTAAAATTCTTCCCTGAAAGTGCCTCCTAGGTCTTACAATTTTATGTCTATATTCTATCTCTCTGCTAAGTTAATTACTGATTTACCTAAGATTACAATAGCCTCAATCTGCAATCTTAAATAAAATGGCATTAGAAAAAGCAACACATAGGTTTAGATTTTCTATAATCACCTGTAATGATTTCATAATTGGGCTATGCTAATAGAAACTAGATTGAGATGGGTTGCTAGCACAATTTGCAACAAAAGAAATAAGGTTCTCAACTGGGATATACGATGCTGAATTTTACAAAATCAAGAAAAAGCATTTACTAGCCATGAATTGGAGTGCAGAAAATTCTACATATTAACATAAGCAAAATGAGGTTTCTGGCCTTAGGCATCAAATTCAATCATTTCATCTCTCCAAGTAGCTCTTTCTCTATTTTAATATCCCCACAGGCACACACTCACAAGGATAGAAATGATGGAAGTGATTTTGAATTTTAAATCCAAATCAAAGTCTAAATGGAGTACAGAATACAATATTTAGCATACCAGGCTTAGCATCCTAGCTCTTAAGTCTCAGAAAATGAAAGATCTGTTTAAAAATTATGATAGAATATTGTTTGCTTATTGAAGTTCCCAATATAATCTGGCCATTGAATTTTAAACAACAGACCTAACTGTGGAAATTGATCAATATACATTAAAACATTATTTTTATTTCAAACACTATAATTAGTACAATACTGTTAGCTTAGCTCTCTGTACAAGTTAACTGATTAATAGTATATAAAGAGAATTTGCATGAAAAGTTTATTTAATAAAAAATGAAGGCATGAACATAACTGACAAATGTATGCTATATAAAACAAAAGATATAAAAATTATGCACAAGCAAGAAGAGCATTTAGCTAAATATTTATAGTATCTTTAAATTTGGTATGGCATTTGATTTATGTATGTCCAGTTACACCAGAAACTGGAACAGAAATTAAAAACTTCATCCCTTATGTCAAATAGATGATGTCTAGACTCACAATGTGATGAAATTAACTCACTTTAAACATTACCAGCAGGTTAGTTTAATTAAATGTAACTATTAAAATGTTACTTCATTCCTGAAAATAAGTTTGGTGGTTTTCCACCACACAGGGATAATGCTAGTATTTAAAGCCATCCAATCATTTCAGTGGCTAGAACCTTGGACCCCCTCTCTTTTCCACTGCTTCACCTTCAAGGATTTTGTGTATGAAGCTAATTAATAAACTGTATCACATAGAAGCAAGAAGTTGGGAACCCTGCAAGCAAGCAAGTGACATCTGTTTCCAAATAGAAGATAAAAGCTAAAGGAGGAATAAAGAATCAATACTAAACACAGTATCTTTCTGATTAAGGACTGATCAGGGACATGAATTTATATTCCAGAAACCAAGCAGTAGCATTTCTATCATTATTCAGATTTCTCCTCCAACAGCCAAAAGTCCTTCCCTAACACTGACCGCATTCCCATATTTAGGTGCCAGAATCTGAAAGTTTTCTGTGCAAGTAGTATATTTGGAATGTGATCCCAAGAAGAAAGAATGAGTTACCAAGGGTGTCGGATATGGAAGAAGGGAAGACAATAAGAGGATGTATCATCCTGTTGGATATTGTTGAAGGCCACTGGTGTTCATCTCCACTATGACCTTGTCATGGCCTCATGAAATATGTCACCAAAGTTTCCTCTGTGGGACCAAAGCCAGAAACACTCAGCCATCAGCCCAGCAGGGTGGACCTTCTGGAGTTAAATACCCACACTTTTGAGCTATGCATACTCCAGGATCAGGAAGGATCCCATAAGCGCCCTGAACCTTCATGTCAGAGGAGCCCCAGGGGAGATAGGGGCAAACAAGAATGTCTGTAAAGCTGGTCAGCATCTGTGCAGAAATTGGCTCCCACAGCAATGACTAAAGTAAGAGGTGGGACTGAGAGAAACCAATGTCCAGGTTATATGAGCACATTAGGTACCCATCACCTGTTCTTAAGGATATTCAAGATGATGTGCAGCTGACAATTGAGAACATCAACAACTTTAGTCTACATTTGTAGACCTCTTCATAACAGCTAAGAAAATGTGGCCACAGTTAGCATCTTCTCTATTAGTTGTGATGGACAAATTATAAATATTAACAGGGGTATTGTATTAATGAATATAAATTTTGACCTTCAGAGTTGGGCTTAACCTATTTAGTAATAGGATCCAAATCCATGTTTAGATCGGGAAGCCCTGTAATGGAAGGGGTGGCATTAGGCACATTCCACTGAAGTGTTTCTGTCCTCTCAAAATATTTATGCTGAAGCTTAATTCTAAGCATTTAAGAGGTGGGGCTTTTGGTAAGTAATTAGGTCATGAGTGTAAAGCCTCATGAAAGGAATTAGTGTCCTTATGAGAAGAGACGAGGGAGCTAGCCCTCTTTCAGCCATGTGATGATACAGTAAGAAAGCACCTATCTACAGATCAGAAAGTGGGCTCTCACCAGACACCAGATCTGCAGGCACCTTGTTTCCCAATGTCCAACCTCCATATTTCAAGAAATAGTTTGTCATTTACGCATTTGGTGGTATCTTGTTCTAACATAAACTCATTAAGACACCCACCATCAGTATTATATGATTGTGAAGAGATGACTTCATTTTTAAATGGAGAAAATTTTGGGGCACCTGGGTAGTTCAGTAGGCTAAGCAGCTAACTCTGGGTTTGGGCTCAGGTCATGATCTCAGGTTCCTGGGATCAAGCCCCAAGTCAGACTTCGTGATCAATGGGGAGTCTGGTTGTGAATTCTCTCTCCTTCTCCCCCTTCCTCCATGTATTCTTTCTCTAAAATAAACAAACAAACAAATTAATCTTTTTTAAAAATGGAGAAAATATCTTCTACCAGCTAAAGGTTGCAGGGCGAGGAATAACATCTGGAACTTTTTCCCAAGATTTAATAAAATGGCACCCAAAATAGTCCTTATAGCTCAATAAATGACATTTGGTATTAATATGATTATAAATAGTTGAATCATAATAAAGATTTAAAGAAAATCATTTATTTATTTATTTGTCTGTTTGTTTGTTTATTTATTTTTAAGATTTTATTTGAAAGAGAGAGCATGCTTGAGAGAAAGAGAGATCATGTGCAGTGGGGAGGGGTAGAGGTAGAAGCAGACTCTCCACTGATCAGTGAGCCTGACGCAGGACTCGATTCCAGGACCCAGGGATCATGACCTGAGCCACATGGAGATTCTTAACTGACTGAGCCACCCAGGCACCCTTAAAGAAAATGATTAAACAAAGTATATAATTCTTTTTTTTTTAATTGTGTAAGAAACACCATCTTAGTCAAAGAAATCACTGAAGACCTTGGATTTGAATGTCTTTGAGAGAGAAACTGAGAACAAAATGCATGAATGTGATTACATGCAAATATTAAATGTAGTTATCTACATTTACCTATCGGTATACATTTCTTTATTTACTTATTCATTCAACCAATGTTCATATTTCCCACATACTGGACACTGTGTAGGTATCAGTCAGGGGAGAACAAAGTGCAGATTGTGACCTCTTGGGTCTTATAGTTCAAAGGAGGAGGGAGACAGATGAACAAATAATCACACAGGTAGTATATAATTTATTATGAAAAGCAATACAAATGAAGGTGTAGTGCACTGTTGAGTATTGTACAGGATATAGAAGAAAGAACTCCTGAGGAAGTGACATGTCAACTAAGTCTATAGCATTGACTTCCCATTTTGTTATGGGAAATTGTTATTTTATTTTGCCAAAGCTAAGCACGATAATTTGTTGTACTTTACATTGCCTTGCTTAATAGTGTAGTGGAGAATTTTTCTCCTTTATTGACTAGTTTCTTCTTCTAATTGCTGTGAGATTATGCCTCCTTTGTTCATTTCTTTCTCATCTTTTTACTATTACCTATTCTAGAACATAGTATTTTTTTATATATGTAAGTAGTCCTTATATATTCTTTGTAATTTTTTATGTAAGCCAAAAATATGTTTTTCATTTTATCTGTCACTTCACTTGTAAAATTGTGTATGATAGTTTGTGTCATGCAGAAAATTTTAATGTATATGCAGTTGACTCTATCAATATATTATTTATGATTTTCCCTTGTGTTTTGCTATCAAAGGCCTTCATTTTCCCTAAGATTATGAAATTTTCTTCTAGTTTCTTTCAATATGTTTATAATTTGAGGTATTATTATTTTTTTCTATTTAGACTTTATGTATACTGTATAACAAAGTTCCCATTTTGTTGTTTCTATATGGATAGTCACTTTTCCCATCCTCACTTGTGAAACTGTCTATTCTTTGCCCAATAATGTAAATATTATCTCCATTATCTGTATTCCAATGCATTGTTCTAGTTACTTATTTGTTCATTAATTCATATTATTTTAACTCTATAGCTCTACAATATGTTTCTCTATGTGGTATGAAAAAAACCTCCCTCTTTTGTTTTCCTTTTTCTGTTTTTTGGCTATTCTCACACATTACTTTTTTAATAAATCAATTTTGGTATCAGCTCATCACAATCCATAAAAATCGTTTGGTGATACTGAATGAAATTGCAGTTTAATTTTGGGACTATTTTGCAATAGTAAACATTCTTATCTGAGAATATGCTATGTTGTTGGAAAATCTTTTGTCAAATATTTCTTTGTGTGTCCAGAATTCTCAGACATTTACCATATTAAATGATTATTTTTGTCTATTCCAAGAAAAATGTGTATAACAATTTGTCACTTCTAACTTTTATTTTGAAATGAATCACAGAAATATCCATTTAGTCCTTTCTAAGAGACAAATAAGGCATCAGAAGAATGGAGTCATGAAATACTTAAAACTTCTTGTGCAAAACCTCTATTCACAATCGTATGAGTTTGCTCTTTGTTTTTGCTATTTAAGAATGAGGACAGGTTGTGACTTTCAATACGGTGGTGTGAAAAGCTTGGTGATAAACAATTATTTAACTTGTGAAAATTATGAAAAAAAATCCTTTAAAGTCTGGAATTTGTCTTAAGGGCATGAGAGCAAATGGGAAACAGTTACAATCTGTGGCACTTAAACCACAACCTTCTCCTATCTCTCCCAACCCCAGGCCAGTACAATGCAGAGGAGAAGAACTTCTGAGAAGGAGAGACCTTTATGATGCATCTGTCTCTGCCAGGTGAGCTATAATTCAAGTCTGGAAGGGCAGGCAGCAGACACAGCTCTCTCACCTCTACCGGTCCGTGTTATCACATCTCTATTTCAGGTCAAGCTCTATTTCACAATGGAAAGGACTGATTTCCCTTTCCCACGTGGCACCCACTTGTACAGTGGGTCCTCTACTTCAGGCACTGACTGCTGAAAATACCCCCCCTTCGTATACTGAGCACTTATTTTTGTTCAATTTTTTTACATATCATTGAGGCAAACTTAACGTAACAAAATTCATCATTCAACAATTTTTTTTTATTTTTTTTTATTTTTTATTTTTTATAAACATATATTTTTATCCCCAGGGGTACTGGGAGGGAGACAAATCATTCAACAATTTTAAAGGGTGCAATTAAGTGATTTCCAGTACATTCACAATATTATGAAACCATTACATGTGCCTGATTTTTACATTTCTTACCACCATTGAAAGAAACCCCCTACCCGTTCTCCAGTCTCTCCTTCCTCTAGCCCCTGACCACCACTGTCTGTTTTCTGTCCCTGTGGGTTTGCCCATTCTGAGCATTTCATATAATTAGAATACTACAGTGGGTGAACTTCTGTATCTGACTTTTATAACTTAACACAACGTATTCGAGGTTCGTCCATGTTGTAAGCATCTACAAATCCTTCATTCCTGGTTATGGCTAAATAATACTCCATTAAATGGATATACCATATTTTATTTAACTACTCGTCAGTTGATGGATGTTTAGATTACTTCCACTTTCCAGCTATTATAAATAATGTTTCAATGAGCATTCACGTACATGTTTTTTACTGAACTCTTGGTTTCAATTCTCTTAAACAAATCCCTAGGAGTAGAATTGCTGGGTGATATGGTAATTTCCTATTTAACTTTTAGAGGAATTGTCAAACTGTTTTCCCCTTTCTCAATTTCTTTTGTGACTATTTGTTAAATTAGGAATTATTTCCTCATCTCGTTTCAAATGTCTATCCCATGTACCACTTGTTTCCCTGCAGCCACTTGTTTTCTGGGTATCTTGGCTTTCATCAGATTTTGTCACCCAACAGTCTGTAGAATCATTTTCTCTGTTGTCCAAATAAGTTGAAGGCCATATGCCCTTTTTTGTAGACTCAGGTCAACCCTTACTTGGCTTTACTGCTTTTTATTCATGTCAACATCTAACTACAAAGGCCCATAAAACAGAAAGCTAGTAACTACAGAATTGTAAATGTGTTTGCCTTATATAAACTGGAGTGCAGGTTCTCTGTGACTGTTGGTTTCTTAACCACTGCATTAGGAATCCTGAAAAACATTTGCCACATATATTTATTTTAATCATTTGTGATTTTCATCCTACTTAAAAGTCTCTATTAATTGTGACAAAATTTATGACTGATAGTTTGCCCAGCCACAAGTAGCCAGGAAAAACTAGCTATAATCACACAGAGTCAATAAATAAAATGTGCAACAAATAAGACCTACATGTAATAATCTCTTCCCAATACCACAATGACTATGTTATTGACCAAATAAAACCTGAATTAATCACAGAGAGATCAGTTCATTTTCTACGAAGGGGCACAATCAGAGATTTTTATTAAAATCGCTGCATTCATTTTGAGAAAAGATGGAATCTTGAAGTCTAATCAGTGTTTCCCCTTCTTGTTTCATTTTGTGAAGCTCTTGACTACTTATGTGAGTTAATATATAACTATTTCATTTGTCTTGGTCTGAAAGCTTTAATGGTGATTTGACACTAAAATAAGAAATGTACTAAGTGTTAGGATAAGAAGTCAATAAATGTGATCTTCTCTCATGATTTTAACAAGTAAGATAGCCCAGAGGGAGTAATGTCAAAGGCATACGTGGTAGATTGAATGGCACTGGACATACTATAGAGAAGCCAATTCAATCGAAGTGTGATTGAGATAGGCTTTATCTAAATACCAGAATTACCAGTTGAGTCACTCACTTGAGTTTATTTGTCAGACTTGGCAGAGGGAGGGGGCTGCCATTCTTGAGGCTCAGTTTACTCTCTTCTGGCAAATCTTCTGCAATCCAGAGCAGGAGACAGGAATGAATGACACAGCCAGTACAGAACTTTTAGAGCCCAGAGCTAGGTCATGTGAGATCTATGGATGTTAACAAGTGGCAAGTCTACCAGGCATTGCGACACAGAACTCTGGGGAAACGGGCACCTTCTCTTAGCTGCACTGCCAGACTCCCTCTACAAAGCAGGAGCTGAAAGTGAAGGGATATTAAGACATTGCCTAGAACATCTGCGGAGCCCTTCCTGGACTGGAAGCACGGTGACGCAGAACTGGGGGTACAGTCCCCCCTGCAGGTTGGGCTTCTCACTTGTTCACACAGAGTTCCACCCGTTTTGGTGAATAATGCCTTCTAATTTGTTGTAAACCCTCAGATCGATCTCTAGAAACAAGGAATGTCTTTACTAATTCTGACTAGTTTAACAGCTGTCTGTTTCGCTGAGGGGATGTTTTCACTGAAAACATCCTCACGCCCTTTCTAGAAGTCTTGACTGCCTGGTTTTAAACTCAGTTTTGTAGCCCTCTAATGTTGGAACCCTGGAAAAATCATTCTGACTCAGTTTCTTCATCCATAAAATAGGGATAATAGCAGTACCTACCTTATTGAGCTGTTGTGAGGATTAAATGATCTTATTTTGGGAATGCATTTAGAACATTGCCTTGCACACAGTTTGTGCTGCTTTGAAATTGGCTAGTTTTCTATCCTAATACACAAGTTTCGGACATTTAGTACAACTTACACATACACTAAAACTTGTTACTTGTCACTAGAAAAATCTAGGATAAAAGTGATTCCAACAGGAACCAAGGAGATATTCACCTTCATTTCCCTTTGAGGGCATGACCGAGCCACTATAAAAAAAATACTGCCCAGTGAACACCAAGTGTGAACCTTTCAGCGTTATCACCCCTTTGTCCTCAAGGAGGAAGAAGTAAATGGGATGGAGAGAGTGTTCTCTTCAGGGTCGCACTTTTTCAGGAGAATATGATTGAATGCACAATCTGTGGAAAATATGGAGAAGCTAGACTAATCTCTTCCCAACGAAAGGCAATTCTCAGCTTTGATACATTTTTATTTCATGCGAATGTGCAAAATTTCCTTCATGAGAATAGCAACAGAGAATTCCAACACATTCACTGACACACTTGTTCCTTCATTGTGCCAGTCTTAAACTTTTATGCTTCTATTTAAACTTACATTCTATGCTTCAGTAAGCCTTTGACAAGGTGATCTGGAAGGTGGAAACCAGGTACATCGACTGAATCATTTCAACCTACTGGGCTGGGAGAAACCTATTATAAAGGAAGTAAATCAACAGATCTGAAGAAGAGATTTAGTGTATGGGCCAAGCAACTCTGATGACAAAGTCTTTAAAAAAGCGGAAACAGGCTCAGGCTAAAAATATTTACAGGAATAGCTTGAAAGCAAAAATAAGATGCGTATTTAAAGATGTACCCATCATCAATGCTTTACTGTGGTTTTAAAACAATTCCCTAGATTTTTGGTTTGGGTACAATTGTGGAATAACACTGGTTTATAATACATTTGCCTTTGTTTGGTAATATTCTCTATACAGAAGTGTTTTAAGGTCTAGGATTTCTTTATAAACTTAACATATAATTCAACATTCCAGATCTTTTCCAGATCCTTCTCTATGCTTTCCTACTGTCATAAACCAACTTCACCGAAGAGTACTTTATTTCTAATATTTCTTCGAGAATGTAAATCTCCTGGCATTTTCCATTTTTGCAGCTTTGATTAGGGGAGGGGTTATAGCAGAACAGAAAAGTATACTACCGACATCATAAAGTTCTAGCTGATTCTGCTAATAAGGATTCAGATATCTGTAAGAAAAACGAATTGGTGGTTGGAAAAAGCACTCAAAAAAAAGGAAATGCTAGTGCTGTTCAGGTTCTTCCATATTTTAATTGTGCCATTGAATGAAGCGTGGCATCTGAAGACACAGTACCTCAGTCTTCTTGTCTGCAAAATCAAAGAGTGGGCAATGTCAAAACCCAAATCTGGCTGATGGTAGACATCAGAATGGTTTGTGGGAATTGTCTATCTTAAAAATAGAGTCCTGGGAAACACTCAGGAGATGCTGAGTCCAGCAAGACAGGTTCTGGCGATCTGTCTTTATAAAATAATTCTTGGAAGGCCAAAGTTATGGACATAAATTGGAGAGATTCTGGAGAGATAAAGTATAAGTTTTCTTTACACGGAGCTTCAGGTCCAGAAGAAGTGAAAATGGCAAACAACAAAGTACTTCCTTTCACTTTTCTGCCTTCATCTTTGTGATATGTATTTTATATATCATACATATGCTAGTATTTCCTCTAAGATCTTTTAGATATCTCTTTGAAAATCCAAAGATAGGGATGAACCACAGGGAAGTTGGAAATAGAAGGTATTTCTAGATCTAAAATGGCTCTAGAGAGCTGAATAGCATGATTTCATGGATCTTCACCCTTGGTGTAGACCATGAAGTGACTCAGCTCCTCTCTACTTGTTCATGACTCCCTAGGTTTCCACCTAGCTGATTTCTTCCCCAAGTCCAGTAAGAATGTCAGAAAGAGGAAACCTGATTGATTCCTCTTACCCATTCGTTCCAGGCCACACCAGAGATTGCCTGCCCTTGAGCTGTGTACACACGCTGGTAATCAATTGCTGCTCTTACATAAATAATGACAAGGTCAGGCAAGTTTACCTGGCAGACTCCTTTCATGTATAGTTAATCATCCAATTACATCTTCTTTTTAATAGGTTAGTATTATTCACTTTATATAGATAATCTTAAATCTTAAATCTTAAATCTGGTGTTGTATTAATGTTTATCATCTACTAGCCAAATTTACATATATTTTATGAGATACTAACCAAATACTACACTGTATGATAGACTAGACATTTTCAAGAAACTCAGGGGATAAAGATTAACTTGGGCTTACTTGGGTTCAATTTAAATTTTATGACACTGTGTAAATGAGGGTATAAATTGCCTTCAACTTCAGATATGTTGCCATTAAGAGGGTGTGGTGTCCCATTCGCATATCTGATAAGCCTAAATTGACTTCCTTTTGCTCCACAGAGCTACAGAGAAAGGGACCAATTCTTAAATTTACAACAAGAGACATGATAAAAGTTACTACAGTACTGCCATGCCTCCCAGTTGGTCCCAGCTAAATCAGAACAATCAGCTTGTTTCTATTCTCTGTGTTAAGTACACTTAGAAGATCACAAACATTGTTCTTTTCCCTTAGAATTGGCATTCAACTTTGTGACTACTCAAAATCGCGGGCTCTTCTCCACTCCAGAATTAAAACTAAATTGGATATTTTTAATTCTTTCCACAGCTAACACATTTCTGGGTACCGTTTGCTATCAAGACATTACACAAGCTGTTCCCAGTTTAATGACTATTTGTGCCAGACCATAAATTTCAAGGTCAGCTCAAAGTCAGGCAGCACTTTGCCAGAGGATGTGGGAATCTGTGAGTGAACTTCCTTGGCAGTTCTCTCCAAGTGATATTACCACATTCTCCTGACGGGATTCTGTATGAGAGCTAGCTCCAGAGACACTTACACAGATGTGCTGGCGACAAGTGCTCAGCCTCAGAGGGGTCATATTATTTGTCATAATTTCACACGATTCCCTTAATTTGTATCAATGACATATTAATAAAAGTCAAAAAGACTTATGAAAATATCTAGAGATAAGAATCTGTGATCTGAAATGCATCAGGACCTTTTTGAGCCATGTGAAAGTGGAGGTTGAGCTTTGTGTCTACATACAAAGCCACCAAAACCCAGTCCAGGAAGATCTGTCACTGTGTCACCTTCAAGATCAATACAATTCACTGCATGATCAATTTTGCTGGAGTGATCAGTATCGATCACGATGACACACTAAATTAACATATAAGCAATTTAGTTCCTAACTGTGTGCACACAGCACTGTCATCAACCAGCTGCTGCCAGGCTAGAAATCGGGCATTTCAGAAGACACATTCACCATTTCAGGCCACATGGGCATCATTTAGCTAAATGCGATGGCTGTATTTCTTTCCTGGAGAAACTTGTGCGCTGAGACCATCTGAAGGCTACTATGAATTGGGAATAAAGTCCGACAACTCATTACGTGGTAAAAGTGGATATACATCCAGGAGAAAAGAAGGAAAAAACATGCCCTTTTAGAAAAGAGAGAGAGAGAAAAAAATATATATCAAGGTCTTAACTCAGTAATTAAAATGCCTTGCAATACTTGATACTTTGAACTTGGTTTCTTTTAGAAACCTCCCATATACTCACACTCCTATCCTGAGTTTGGCTCCCTGCCCAGGGGAGAACAGAGCTCTGAAAATGAATGTCGTCAACTTCTCTCTTTCCTCACTGAGTAGGTCTATCTGCCCTTTCTCCTTTCCCCTAGGCCTTCATCCATTCAGGGATGATGGAGCACAGGGAAGGAGGGAGACGGGACAGTGTCACAGGTCAGTTCTGACTTGAAAGTTACAGGGAAGCTCTGTCTCTTGATAGTCTGGATAATTTATCCAGTTCTTACAGTGCCCCCAGTGTCAAGGGATAGGGACATTTTACCTGCAGTTCTGGATATAAAATTACTCACTGTCTCCCACCTCCTCCTTAAGCCATTGTCACTCCTCAGGCACCCTGTGATAGCCACCCTCTAGCTTCTCTGATGAGGTCTGGTTTCCCTCCAGCAACCATCTTGGCCCCCAGGACCACACTTACTTTGTCCCAACAGCCTCTAGGAGTGCAGGAGTACATGTATTTACTTCTCCTTGTCTCTCTCACCCACCAGCTGCTGCCCTCGCCAACTCTTGCCCTTCAGATTTCTCAGGCAAGTGATCTGACTGCAGCCGCACAATCCTGACAACGCTGGTTTGATAGGGTACTACCATTTGAACCTGAAACTCTCTTCGGCGACAAAATACAAAGTCACCAGCCACCCAAACTAATTTTATATGTCTTCTCCTGTAACATGGAAAGCCACGAACTTGTTGACACATTGTACCATTTGCAGTCAAGGAGGGCCCTCTTTTATCCAACTATACCCATTTTCACTTGTTTATCATCTGTCTCTCCAACTGGAGAGTCCCACTGTAGCTCCAGGGACTGCCATTGTCTTGGTGAATGAATGTCAATTTGGAACGGCTGGGGTAAATGTGACCTGGGTTTTACTTCACAGATCGCTCCTCCCCTCCCCTAGGATGTGGACTCCACAAGGTCAGGAATTTCTGTGGGTTTCGTTCACTGGATAATTCCTATAACATAGAAGATACCTTTCAGTGAGTATTTGTTCCCTGGATTGAACTCATGCATGGTACAACCTGGACAGAAGGAAGCACATTGTTACTTTTCAGTTAACATAGGATTGTTAGGGATTGGAGGAAGAGGCGCGGTCTTCTCGTAGGTGATTTTGAACATTATGTGTAAAAACATGCGCAGCAAACTCTCATATTTGAGGGAGGAAGAGTCTATTTTATTCAGCCATTGAGTATCTTTAAAATAAACAACTCCCAAGCGATACTTCCTATTTTGTAAAATATACATTGTTTTCCCAAAAATGTATGCATATTTCTTAACATTATCCAAATAATCACAGATTCTCAAATATTGTCTTTTGGCTTTTATAATTTTGTATAAGGTTTGCAGATATCCCACTGGTACCAGAATTTTCTTGACTCTGTGTGTGTGTGTGTGTGTGTGTGTGTGTTTTCTTTGTCAGTTGATTTCTGGAAAGAGTTTGACAATTTTGCCTGCCAAGTTTTTCTTTGCAAAAGTTTAATCCCAAGCAATTCCTGTGAATGAAATTGCTGATATTGGCCAGTGTTACCATATTTTCCATATAATGTTGTTAAAATTCTACTACTTGCTATTTTACTTGTTAGTTTATCCCAGGAAAAGCAGATTTTATTTCTATTTAGTTTCAAAAATATCTTCACAACTTTTTTGAAGAAGTTTAAAGTGCTTTGGCATGTATTTTTGGTTATGTTGTAAATCAAGTCTCACGTTTAGGTTTAATTTTAAGAATATATGACAGTTACAGTATAAATATAGTGATTTATTTTTGCTTCAGACTTTTTAGTTCAGCAGCTCCTAAATAGGAACACATATTCTAATTAGTTTTCAAATTTCAATTAGAATGCTCTAATAACTCTTAGCTTCCTGACATTTCACTTGGCATAAGGAATAAATGTAGCAAAATTTCTATGTAGAAGACTACCAAGAGCAAAGTAATAAAGGCATTGAATTAACTAATGCAACTAAATGTAAATTTATATTCTTGAGGCTCTAATTATTTGTTAATTAGGTGCCAATTGAGTGCTAAAGCATATTTATTGAGGTTGAATAACAAAGATAAGTCTATTGCCGTATATACTTGTCAAGAACAATGCCCTCCATAATTGTGTCATTGATTAAATGTGAATACATCTTTCTAGAATCAGATTTGCATATTTACCCTACCACAAAGAGGCTGTCATTCTAAGTAATCTTGTGTATGTCTTCTCTTAAGCAACCAGCATTCCATTGGTTATGAAACAGAACACAGCCCCAATGTATTGCAGTGAGAAAAACACATAACCATATTTTCCAGCCTAATTCTGCTTTCATATGTACAAAATTTATAGGTTTACAGATTTGCAGTTTCTTTTACATTTTGTATTGGAAATTTAAAAAAAAAAAAAAACTTAAAAAAAAACCCAAACTGTATTGTACTGTGTACAATGTTACAAATTACTCATATAAAATCCTTCTTTCTCTTTAAAACTGGCATGTATAAAGGGAAAATTAAAAATATATCAGGCACATGCGATTTCCAAGATTTTGTAGCCAGAACAATCTGTACCTTTTGAAAGAAACCTTGAAATTTTAGTCTGATGGAGGAAAAACAATTTAACTACTAAACATGTACTCTTCTTGCTTTCAACATACCAATGTTCGTGTTCATGTGGATTAAGAGTGTGTAGACCAAACTCTTCCCAGCTTAAAGAACACAGTAAAAAATGGTGCTTCCTAAGGGAATACAGCATTTCTGATACAGAACATTTTCCAAGTTGCTGGAAGAAATGTCAACATCATAAAGACTGAGGTTGATACTGGAAAGGACCCAGTAGTGCCACAGATGCCTTATTTAGTAGGTGGAAAATCATGGAGTGGCATATACTACAGTGAACTTCTAGAGAAAGGCTACTATTCTCTACTTGACTTTTTAAAATAGGGGGTATATACAGAATACAACATCATGCCTTGGAAAGTAAGAAGTAGTGTAAGAATTTAGACAACAAATTCTTACTTTCCAATTTTTTTTTTTTTTTTGTCTTTGAAAATGAAACAACCTTCTTTCACTTTAACCTTTTCTTTCTATCCTTCTGATATAGATACTCAGGGAAAAAATAAGCAAACCAAACACACACACAGCACAGCAACACATGTCTCTGATTTGCTTGTTGGTTATTTATTTTACCAATGTTTTTTGTAATGTTTATAGTCTACTTCTAACTCAACTACCCACCCACACTCAAATGTAAAATTATATTTAAATGTAAAGCCTTTTTCTTCAGGAAAGAATATTCTAATTTATGCCAAATGACTTAGAATTGCTTCCTAAATTTAAAAAGTAAAGACCAATGAATATGTTTGGCAAGCACATTCCTAAAGAAAGGAGAATTAAAGGTTTTTAGAGAACAAATGGAGACACTTCTGGAAGAATCAATAAAAATGTAATAAATTAAATGGCTTGGGATCTAAAGGAGATCAAATCTATAAATTTGTATTGTATCTTCAGATAATATTTAAAAACAGACCAACCTTACTGAAATTTAAGAATATGTATTAAGTATACATAACATATTAGCTATCCATCACTATGTAATTTATACCCCAAAATGAGCATGTTAAGACAAAACACGTTTATTATCTCACAGTTTCTGAGGTCAGCAATCTGAGAATGACTTATCTGGGTCCTCTCAGGGTTTTTCACATGACTTCAATAAAGGTTTTGGTGTGGCCATAGTCTCATCTGAAGGCTCAACTAGAGAAGGATCCACTTCCAAGCTTACTCACAGGAGTGTTGGCAGGATTCAGTCCCTCACAGGCTGTTGGACTAATGACTCTGCTGGCTGTTGACCACGTGTTACCATAATTTCTTGCTATGTGAACCTTTTCAACATGGCAGCTTGCTTCATTAAAGAACACAATTAAAGAAAGTAATAGAAAAAGCCCAGTAAGATATAAGTCACTTTCTTCTGTAGCATAAGCATGAAGGAGATATCCATCATTTCTGTCATATTCTCTCAAAAGCAAGGCAGTTGTGCCAGCCCACACTCACAGAGGGATGTTACACAAAGACGTAAATACCAGGAGATAGAGAGCATTGAGAACCATCTTTAAAAGATTCCTGCCACATAGTACTGGATTGATGTGTACTAACCACTCAATTTTAATAAAACTTCTCCTCAGGGAGACTATAAAGATAGACACAATCTTGTTGTTTACATCAATATGCAAAATTCCTACTCCTTGATGCTTTGGTGCCACACCTACTATGTATAAACTGGACAAAAGTGAACGGTCTAGGATTCCTTTGTAATGGCTGGAGAAGTGGCAATCCTGGAAAAGAGGAAGATAGCCAAATTCCCTCAGTCATGACAAATACTTGTTGACCCAGAAAAAATATTTCCAACTCTGTCTTCATACAACTTTCCCATTTTCTGGTTTTGACTCCTGACTAAAAAATGTATATCAACAGAACTACTTTGGTCATTGAGATATCTCCGATACCTCCATGTAAAATAGTGATATTCCTCAGGGGCTTTCACACACTGGAATACAATTAATTTGTGCTCCCCAAAATGTTTCTTAGTATTGTTTACACAACTACTTCTGCCCCAAAGTTAGTAGTTGGCCAAATGGAAAAATATAAGGAGTGGAACAGCATCTTTAACACTTCCTTTGGGAAGCATATTTTCCAGAAAATAGGGTTCAATAATTCTAGAAGTAATCTCAAGCCTCAATTTCAGGCAATGTGACAATGCTTACAGAACAAAATTCCTAATGTCCTTTGCATAATCTTACGCTTTCTGCTCTCATGGCAGGACTCAGTATCAATGAAGATTGTGTATTTGGGGACTAAAAGGCATATAGTTTATCTCCTACTAGTTCTACAACTAGTTTTTGCTTATTATGAGTACTTAATAATATTTTACGGATGATGAAATAAGCAAAACCAACTGAATAATTTTAACTATTGGTAGCTCATAGAGAACAAGATTCATCATAGAGAATTGAAATCCAAACCATTATTATCAGAATTTAGGACTCACACATATAGTCAGCAAACATGACTTGAGATCATATTGTTTACACACAAGAATAAATAACTTATGTCCTTGCCTCTGGGAGTTCAACCATAATAGTTAAGAAAGTGAGGGGGAGCAGAATTTCCCATCCCAAAATGTGTCTCCTTGGCATGGGGATTATTTTAAGCTGGCTATTTTTAAGAAACAGCAGGCATGGGTGAAAGTCTGAAAACTGAGTGGAAGTTACTGTTTTGTAAGAGATATTTGCATTTATAAAAGACATCTTCATTTCTAAGACTGCCTCCTTCACTGCACCAGGAAGAGGGAGATGACTCAATCTCTAGTAATTTTAATCACTTGAGAAAGTAATGACTTAAATCTGCATAACAACCTTACCCTTGTTTACTGTGTTTTTCCTGATAGCCTCCCTTGACTGACTTCCCACCTCAACATCTTTTGTCTTTAGCCCAAGATGGTGATGTCTTTGGCCATTACAGTTACATAGTTGTCCTGGTATTAGAGGCAGTAGTTAGGTTCTAACAGAATACCTTAAAATCAGCAATGAGTAATCATGATCAGCTATTGGGAAAGTTAGAGGCCTGTCCTGGCAGGACTCCACAAGAAACTGGATCGAACCAGACAGGCCCAAGGTGGTGGGAGTCATCACAGGAAACTCTCGAACAAATAAGGAAAAAAAAAGACTAAAATCATGCTTCCAGAAATTCCCAACCCAACTAATGAATATTCTACCTCTCAGTTAACAACTGTCCATAAAGGATAGAAACCCAAACCCTAGACACAGCTCTTTCCCTCTCTCTCTTTCCCCATCTCCTCCTCTCTCCTCCATTCTCACATCTCAAAAGTATACTTTCGCTTCAGTAAACAATCCTGCTTGTGTCACTTATCCACTATATTGTGTCTGTCCTTGAATTCTTTCTCATGAGGAAACCAAGAGTTACATCTTTGGGACAATCTGGGCCTAGAACCCAAGGCCTGGGGTCTTCCAGCAACATGTTTTGGTTGACCATGAAGGAACAGGTAACAGCATGTTGAATGACCTTCTTCACTGGTGAGTCTCCAATTCTCACCTCCTTTTTGATGAACAGTTCCTAGGAACCATACTGTTGGGCTGGCAGGAAGGGGGCTACCAAAGATGGCGAAAGTTCCCGCCACAAGACCTGAGCTCGGACAGGAGAACAAAGGCCCAAGCAGGAATCTGAGACCCCCGCCCCGGGCTCCTGTGGACCAATGGGATCCCGATGAGCAGGTGGGATATCCAAATAAGGGAAACTTCCAAAAGACCCCTGAGCTTCCTCCCGAGACCCCTTAAAAGCCCCCTCCTCCCTGCCTTGGGTGCGACTTCCGCCACTCTGCTTTCCAGAGTGGCGGAACCTCGCCCGAGGGTGCCCACCTCCTCCCGGCGCAACTTTCCTGGCTCCCCTTCTCCTGAGCCCTGAAACTTCGCCGGAGAGCGTTTTTAATAAATCTTGCCTTGCACCCACTTTGCCTGGTGTTGTGTTTATCTCGCCGGAAAAAACTTTACACATACCTCCCTTGTTCTGTTCTCTATTTCCAATCTACTTGGGAATGAGACAGTCTGGTAGCATTTATGACTGACTGACTTTCAACCAAGAAATAAGGGGATACTTGTTCCTTCCAGCCAACAGCACTCTTAGGTGACTAAGAGTTTTATGAAAGTGTCAGAGACTATTTCTCAAAACTTGTAGCAGCCTCACAGAGCTTTCCATTTCACTGGTAATTAAAACCTTGGCTCATCTGTGGACACAGGCATGAGGACTTCTCCAGTGCTCTGAACCCCTTGGTTGTTTTAGACTTTCAGTGGGAAAAATGAAGACATGTAAGAATGTGACTCACAGTCACTTATAGAAGTGACACTCACAAACAGCACACCCAAGATCCATTACACCAATCCCTAGGTGACTGTTCAATATTCTAGGCTGTCTCTATCACTACAAAAGTCTGTCTCTTGGTCATGAGACACTCTGAAGCTCCCTATTTAGCCTCAGCTGCCTCCTCTTATATTACTTTCTACCCTCCTTACTGGTGGTGGGGCACAGAGACCTGCATGATGTTCTGCCAACTTTGGCAGAGATCCTGTAACTCATACTATCGTGTTTGTGTGGATCACCATAAAATATGCTATACAGTAGCATATTTGGGACTAGCAAGGTCCCATCCAATAAGAATTTTGCCTATGAGATTGCCTTATTTGCCACTTAATTGAGTGTGATATTACTCAAGCAATTCAAAGGTTCAGAAGAAAAAAATAGAAAATGGGGAGTAGTTCCACCCAGACAGGCTGCAAGGTGGAAGAGATCAAAAAGTTCCTGTGAGGGGTACCTGGGTAGCTCAGTCAGTTAAGCATTTGCTTTCTGCTCAGGTCATGATCTTAGGGTCTTGGGATTGAGCCCCACATTGGGCTCTCTGCTCAGTGCAGGGGGTTGGGGTTATCTGCTTCTCCCTCTCATTCTCCTTCTCTGTTCTTTCTCTCTCTCTGCCAAATAAACAAAATCTTTAAACAAAAATAAAATAAAGTATTTTTTTTAAAAGTTCCTGTGAGTTAAACAAAAAACATCTAAGGCATCCCCAACCCTGGTGGCCATTCTTTGTCACCAGCTGACAGGAGACATCCTAGAGTAAGGGGAATGAGATATTCAGAGATGCAATCATGACAATGTCTGCTTCTGAGAGATCCATCCCAAGTTATTGGGACTATTGCCCTTCTTGGAGTCTTTAGGAAAGCTCTCACCCCTAGGATGGTAGGTGCCAGGATGAGGCATGAGCCCCAGGGCCTCCGGGACCTCAAAGCTATCACATGGCATATTAGCCACTGCCATGGTAACAAGTAATGGAGAGCAGGTGGGGGTAGCTTTGGTGCACTGACCATTGGAACACTCTTGGAGAATTCCTAATTAAGATCTTATTGAGATCCTGAGAGGGAACAGCTCTCCACAAGATAACAGGACTCTGGACTTCTATCAAGATTCCCAAGAAAGAGTCAGAGACCCCTCTTGGGAATAATAATAGGAGTCCTTGTTTAGTTGCTCCTTCTCTCATGATAGGAGTCAACTTTCTCCCTGAAGGCAATGGGAAATTCCATCTCAGTCCCCAAAGACTCATCCCTAGGGTGTATCTTGTGACACTATGACCAGTTTCCTTTGGAGACCTTAAAAAGAAAAATGTTTATCTTGTTTTATAACACTAATCAACCCCAACATAAACTAGAGGATGGGGATGTCTGAGCAGAAAATGGTAATTTTAATTATAACACCATATTACAACTTGATCTCTTCTGTAAAAGGCCAGGAAAATGGACTGAAATCCCATATGGTTAGGGCCTTTATGGCCCTGTACTCAAATCTTGATCTTTCTATACACCTCTGTGGGGCCCAAGAACACCCCTCTCTTCACCCTCTAGTCCTCAGTCCATCAGCTCAGTTGCCTCAGGCCCTTCTACTCTATTAATTCACCAACTTCTTGTGTTCTATTGTGTGCCCTATGTGCCCTTCACCTTTGTGTGTCTTGCAAATATGTTGCAGCCAAGATGGTGCACATGCCTCTCTTTCCTGTCTCCTCTCTATTTGCTTCTTCTTGTGTGTCAGATCTAAAATATATCTTGAGAGAACTGCATGAATATTGCCTAACTCTTTATGTGGTGGTTTCTATCTCATTCATTTCCTGGGTTAATGGCTTTGATCACTGGAGTTAATTGACTGCGGTTAGTCTACCTTGGGACAGGGACTTTAAGAAATGTTTCCAAGCTGCTGCTGAAACACTTTTGTTACAGGGAGGTCCCCTGCCCTCTCTTACCCAGCGTGGACTGCCTGCTTTCCCTTTTGTTGGTGAAAGGAAAATGTACATTTGTTTGAGCTAGCGAGCTCTATGCCTGGATAAATCCATTGGCATTCACACTGGGAGTCCTCTTTCTCTACCTTTTGGGCTTTTATATGCCTCCAGCCTTGCTGGTGGCACCTCCCTGCCTATGCTTCCACTTCCCCTTCCTCCTGTTTCTGCACCCTTATGGGGATAGCTTGCATAACCATTTCCTATGCCATCCTCAGTGCCTCTGGTACCATTGGCTCCTTTTTCCATCTACCTTCATTGTTGAGGAGCAAGAGCATCCCAAGCCAATAGGTTACCTCCTTATGAGGTTCAAACTAAAGCACCACCCAAATTGCATGAAGGGGCCCAAGGGCTCCCTCGGATTTAAACCACCCACTCCAGATTTCTCCACAGGAACCCAAGTAAAATTGACAGCGGGGAACAAACTGATCAACTTTTTAGTGGATACAAGCACAATATTCAAGGCTGTTGGATTAATTAAGATAAATATGTCTTTTGAGATGTCAACATTAAATATAAAACTTTCACTCTACCAAGATTTATTAAATAGTAAATAAGTTCGCATGATCTCTGCTACAGTTTGTCAAAAAAAAAAAAAGACTTAAATGATAGCTAATTTTGTCTGTTTCATAAAAGCTTTCATGGGTAATTGTTAAGAAGTAGGATGAATAAGTAAAAATGTTTATAGCTTTCAAAATCATTGGTAATTTAAAAGCTTGAAGTTTTGTTAAGTTAAATGATAAATTGGGTTAAAATCATTGGATATTTAAGTCTTTTCCAAATGAGATAGGTTACTAAAGCCTGGGTTATTGAACATAGGTTTGTCTGCTTTTGTCTTCTTATTCCAGAGAAACTAAAGCAGCTTGGTTCTACTGGTAAACATGCTTTATGCTTGATTGTGAAATACATTCATACCCTTCCACTCTAAAGAACTCTGGTGTAATAGTTCAGTACTTAATTTTCACTGGAGACTAAGGTTTCTAAGAGTCCAAATTCTGTTGAAGGTAATTAACACTGATGGAAATGATGAGGAAAGCAACCCTGCATGTAGGAAGTAGGAAATGTGGAGGAAAGGGTAGAGAATGAGAATACGTTTTTGTTGATGGAAGAGAAAGTAATTTTGGCCTAAAATGAGACTGGTTATTTAGGTAGAGAAAGCTTAGGACAAAATTTGAATGTAAAAAGAGAGTTGTAGAAGGCATGTGAAAGGGAATCTTTGAAGAGAGTTTCAAGTGTGGTCAGGACTGACTAAGATTGGAATCATTTTCTCTGTTAAAGAGACAAAGTTTTCTTAGGTTGTTAGTTTGAAACATTGCTGGTTCTCTAATGTTTGCTCTTCCAGATTTAAGGAAACTTTTTCTGAAGATATCCATAACTTACAAAAATATGATAAAATATTCCTTTGTGAACAAATTGAAACATTTTATTTTTTGCCTATCTCAATCTTCCAGAATTCAGAAACTCTCTGTAAGTATTCTTTCTTTCATGGCAATGACAGTTATTTGCATAAGTTCAATAAGAATCTGTTCTCCCTGTAACAGGACACCCCTGGAAATATTGGTTATATTAACAAGGCTTTGGCTAGAATGTCATATTTGAGAGAGACATGCATAGACTCAGGTATGACCAGATAGCTTTAAGGAATCAAACTTGATTTTATGGAGCCAGTAGAGCTCCTTGGAAATGCTGGCCTGATAACTCACTTATAGCATTTCCAGCAGCCTTACCAGGTAAATAAAGGATGTCACTTCCTGGTGGGACTCCTAGGTGTCTCAGTCGGTGAAGCATCTGTCTTCAGCTCAAGTCATGATCCTGCGATAGAACCCCGAATTGGGTTCCCTGCTCAGCCTGGTTCTCCCTCTTCCTCTGCCTCTATTCCCTCCGCTTGTACTCTTTCTCAAACAAATAAATAAAATCTTAAAAAAAAAATCACTTCCTGGTAGGGACAGGAACCTCAGGCTATTTGGGGGACCCCCAAGAAGAAGAATTCACCCAAATCTACAGGTATCACAGGCAAATATGTTGGTACGTGTTTGGCTTGACTTCTGGCCTTGAGATGCTGTTAAAGGCTTAATCTGAAATTCCTTATAATACCTCCAGCAAAGCAGATTAAAAGAAAACTTACATGGTCAATCACTATTCTTGGTGAGTTTATGTAAATAATTAGGCCAGGTTGTTAAAACTAGACTTGTTTTGCAAACAAATTTGTCTTGATATGGCTTTCTTTGATTGAAATGAGGGTGATTTTAGAGAAAGATTATGTTTCAATAACACATCTTTGTGGATGTTAGATTCTTGTTCTGATTGTCTTAGTGTTTATTGTTCGCCGGTAAAACTGGGCTGGATCCTAAATTCTTCCAGTTTCCTCAAACATCTGGCTATGATTCTCTAAACTGAGGTTTCAAAACTCCCAGGCTCTTGACTTGAAATTGTTAAGAACTAAAACTGCCATTTTTCCTGAAGCCCTGCAAATCAAAACTAGACAACATGAGGTCAATTCCGGGGAAATTGCCACAAAATTCATGTATAGACAGTCTCATTGCCTATTGTTCTAGTGAATCACCAGGGACATTTGAGCCACAAACCAGAAGGACCTATCAGATTGCCACTGCCTGCTCCCACACCATCTGAGGATGTTTCAAGCCTGACATCTAGAAATCTTCTCACTGGCAACACTCAGCACTCAGACACTAGGTTTGTAATTTGCTCCAAACATTAAGCAATGTTTTTCTTTTGTTTCCATGGAAATACTTCTTATTAATTACCTGATTGCCAGCTAAACCAGTCAGAGTCTATATGATGGCTAACACCACCTCCTGTGCCTTTGTTAACTCCTCCTGGGGAATAAGATGTCCATATAGATAAAATCAGGCAACAAGCCACTTGACAACAAGGGGCCCTTTGCTACCTTCTTGGAGTAATCAGGAAAGTCTATGCAATGGCTAATACATTGTGCCATGTATGGATCAGTTCTTGTGGAGATGTTGAAGAAAGCCTCCAACCAGGTAAATCTCTAGATGATGGTTTGTAACAACTCTGAAAGAAATCCCAACACAAATGGCTAGCAACAACCACTAAACCAAGCCATGACTTCCTTCTACTCTCCACTGCCCATCCAGTGTCCTAAAACTTAGATAGCTAGGACTCCTGGAAGCACTGGGCAGAGTCGATGTCCCATGCCAGCATGATGTAGTTACAGAAGATGGACCATCACTCATTTTTCCTTAAAAGATTTTAAGGCCTTGAGGGGGTAGTGTTAGAGACAGATTCTAACAGGATGCCTGGAGGCCAACAAAGAGGAAGTCATGGCCAGCTATCAGGAAAGTCAGAGGCCTGTCCTGGTAGCACCCCAAAACAAAGTCACATATGATGGGATCAAACCAGATAGGTCCAAAATGGCTGACAAAGTAGGCTTGAAACTCCCCCCAATCAGGAAGAAAGTTGCAAAACCCTGTTCCCAAGAAATACCCACCTCAAATAATAAATATTTTGCCTTCTCATTAACAGCTGTCCATAAAAGATAGAAATCCAAACCTCAGCACACAGTGCTCTCTCTCTCCCTCTCTGTGTCTTCTTCTCTGTCCTCCGTTCTCACATCTTAAGTAAAAATTATTTATTTTCAATAAACTTCCCTGCTTGTGTCTCTCATGTGCTGTGTTGTGTCTGTCCTTCAGTTCTTTCTCATGAGTAGACCAAGAGCCTTTGGCGACATCTTTGGGATGGGCTGGGGCTAGTCTCAGGGCTGGGGTCTTCCCCATTCACCTGTCAAAAGCGGGTCTCTGCCATGTAGACAGGTGGTATACATGTTATTATACTTTTGTTCATTTTTCTTTTTTTAATCTGTCTAGTATCAATGTAATTATAGGCCAACCAAAGAATCTAAAAGGGAAGAAAGAAAATTTTCTCCCTCTATCAAAATCCTAAGATAATAAAATACTGAACACTTCTATAGCACTGAGTTCTGTGCACAGTACTGATTTGTGTGCATTGGACATATCAGCTCTTTTGAACTTGGAATGATTAATATTTTGTCTTTGGGGATGGCAAAACTAAACCTCAGAGGATTCAAGTGACTTGTCCAAATTCATGAGGCTAAAAAAATTCCAGTCAGCATTTGAGCCCCTGGGTCCATGATCTACCTACAAAGATACTATGTTTTAGGTCAGTACAACAACTTCAGATCAACATGTGATTATTATAATTTTAGAAATAAATATATTGCATTGATTTGTGTAATCTGAGAGATATAAATATTGTTGTTGGAATTCAGAAAAGAAAAGGCTTATTTCTGACAGGGGAAGTTAGAAAAAGCTTCATGGAAGAAGCGGCATTTAATCTAGATGTGTGAAGCAAGCCAGAATTTCCATAGCAAGAGACCAGCAGGATTAAGAGAGTAACTTGTAGGGGAAAAAAAAAATGGAAAAGATAATTTTTTGACCTGATGAACAAATCAGTCTGGCTACATAAGTATTTCTAAATAGAAAATTTGTGGCAAATGGGGCAAGGGGACAGATTTCAGAGGACACAGTTTGTCAAACTAATGTGTCTAAATTTTATTCAGTAGGCAGTGTGGAGCTGTTGAAGACTTCACACCAGAGGAGCCTTATTAGTAAAGTGATAATTTATACATATTAATATGGCAGAGATAAGAGGATACCAGAATGAAGCAAACCCTGACAAAATTTTGTATAAACAGGAAAAACACTTCTTTTTTTCCAAAAGATGAATTTAAAATATCTTCTTTTTTACAGTTTTGGGAAAAGTTAACAATTTAATATCCTCAAACAGACACAGAAATAAGACATCCCAAACAAAATGACAGAAAAGAGATGGATTCTAGGGACGTCTGGGTGGGTTAGTCAGTTGAGTGATTTGTCTTCTGCTCAGGTCATGATCCCAGGGTCCTGGAATCAAGTTCTGCATTGGGCTCCTTGCTCAGTGGGGAGCCTGTTTTCCTTCTGCCTGCCTTTCCTTCTGCTTGTGTTCTCTCTCTCTCTCTTTCTCTGATAAATAAATAAATAAAATCTTAAAAAAAAAAAAAAAGAGGATGGATTCCAGACTAGATTTCTAATTTGGGATGAGAGTGTAGAAAGGTAAACCTTGTACTATTTCTCAAATCTTTCAGCAGCCATACAGTTTTAGTGGGAAACTGACCATATTCTGAAATAAGTAAAAATTGTGCTCTGTTAAGCTATTCAAGTTCTGCTCTAGGGCGTTTTCTGTTTTTTAAATATTCTTCATTTGGCAAATTTGGTTAATAGTGTACAGTTGGAACACACAGGTAACCATATCAAATAAGTCAGTGTTGTTTCCAGAACAAATGGAAGATCACATGTGTAACTTTGCAGACTGCTTTCTAAAATAAAGATGGTAATGAGATTAGAACCACTACTTCCATTCAATAAATTCAATCCTTTGAAGAGGTATTTTTTTGTTGTCATCATCTTTTTGAAAGGTGTTAACTGTAACTGCTGTGATGAAATGCATTTTTATTTTACTTATGACTTAAATCCTACAATATTTCAAAGCTGTTACCTTGGGGATGGTAATTTTTTTCAAAGAACATATCAAAAGATCACAAGACCATTAAAACTGGGAAAATTAGTAAATTATCTCTTTATTCTTTATTGTTTGTATTCTTTGCATTTTGTTCAGCTTGGAAAGTGTACAAGGTGGATTTATTTCATTTTCACATTTAGTCAATTTCATTTTCTACTACACGAACAAGTTTTTATTTCACAAAGAAGCAAGATAATAAGTTTCCCCCTTAATCACCATTATTCCTCTTCATCTTTCCCTCTCTCTCTTTTCAATCAAACCCTCTCACCCAAAAGAAGTTGCTCCAATTGAAATTTCTAAGTTCTATTACCCACTCACCCCCCAAAATTCCTGTCCTGGAAATTGATACAAAAGAAGTTCACCCTATTACTCACTCTCTTCTTGGCACTTCATTAACATCAGTATTAAATCAGTCCCCGACTGGAATCCTGTATTGTGCATGAATTATTCTGCATGAGTAGCCTTTTATAATTCAAAAGTCTTTATTTTTTTTTCAATTTCATTAAAGCTATATAGTTATATTGTTATTTAATAAGGCAGTTTTGCATTCATTTCCAAGTCTGGATAAGGCACCCAAAGACATTTTGAATATGCTCTAAAAGATTAGGCTAAAGATATTATTTTTATGGTATAGTCCTTTTAAAACTCAGATAAGAATTTGGCCACCAGTTATCTACTCCAATTGTCTCCACTTTACACTTTATTCTGCACGCATATTTCTTTTATAATGGATGACACAGGTGTGTTCTCTTTCATGAAATGCATTATGGTATGCAAAATAAATTGAATAAAACCAAATTTTATTAGAAGCCAGCAAGTACATTAGCAATTAAAATTTTGACTTCGTTACTTAGGTTTATTAATCACTGTATATGTGCTTAATGAGAAAAAATATGTGGTTCGGAGGATATGAGTTTTGTCAACTGAGGTACATTTGGATAAATGCTAAACATGTTCAATATATGATTAACTATATAAATGGTTTGAAATTCACCAGATAATGTGCAGTTATCTGCACTATTTCTTCTGACTTGGTATCTGGAAGATGCATAAGCCAGTTGCATCAAGCTAGAGCAATTAACTGGTAATTTGGAGCATTTAACTGGAAGATTGGCTTGTGAGGAGGCCTCTTAGCCATAATGCTCACAGGAAATAGATTCTGTGTGTAATCTGGCTCAAAAAAATGGTTCATGAAACAGTTTCACAGCAAGACTATATCAGAAGCCAATGAGCCCTTGTGAAAATGTTTGTTGGGAAAATTTTTTGGTCTACTCTAAGCCAACTTTAGAACAATTGCCAAATTAGCTAGATGCCTTTATTTTTGCATTCAAGAAGCATCATCTTAACATGAAGAAACAAAGTCCCAGAGCAGATTGGGAGATATTTAAAAGCTTTACATATTAGCAAGTTAGAACTTAACATCTTCTTAGTGACTCACAACTTTAAATATACCTCCAAATCCCTGTCCTTACTTTGATTTCTTGCTGTATCATGCTGAACTCTGTTACGATCTTTCTTCATTCTGACCATATTAGTGCATCTTCCCAACATCAAAGCGACAAATAGTTTTAGTTGGTTTGCTCCAATTTCTATCAGAGCCTAAGAGGGTAACTACTTAGGAAATTTATTTGAAGAATCTGTACTTTTATGGAAACCATAAGTCCTATCGTTTAAGAAAATCAGACCAACAGAAGATCCAGATTTGGATCAATTATTTGGAGAATGCCATAGAATAGACATAGGGATGGTTACTGAATCAACTGGGTAAGTCCATTCATGGAGAGAAAACCCCAGAAAATGTGAGGCTACAACTATAGTAAAGGAAGGAGGAACAGAGTAAAGTGGAGCAAATGAGCATGATACCGAAGAGCCTAAAAACAGACACCCTTCATCCTCCAAAGAAAATCTCTCTTTTGTACCTTTCTAAGGAATTCCATGATTCCAGATATTTAAGGGTAAATGACTCTACTATAAGAAATGTTATAGCAGAGGAGAGCTGAAAGAAAAGGGAATGTAATGTTAAACTAAAAGACCAATGGAAAAGTAAAATGCTTCCATGGAAGCAGAGTTGTTGAGCTGTCTCTAATGCAAAATGCACTCAGCTTCTGTGATTCTGTTGAATGATTAAATCATATATTCATTCCACATACAGTATAAATTTGGCAGCCATTAAGGACTGGAGCTAAACTACACTGCTATAAGTCCTTTCAGAATTGAAATAATTAGGGTGTGTATAAATATTGTATCCTTCCTATTTATAATGTAGAAATGGTCATATGAAATCCATTATTATACTTCCCATAGAGATGTTGGGGACGTTGTCTACTACAAACCAGTATTCTTTGAAGTTTAACCTAAGACATTTCTTACTTCAGTGTCAGAGAAAGCAGTGTGTCACTCAAAGAACATACATGCTTTCTCCACTCTGATAATGAAAATTATGTAATTCATTGTACCTCACTTTTACCTAAAAATAGAAGCCCTTTTATTTTTCTTAGGTGCAAAACTTGAAATTCAAATACCACACTTACAGCCTGGAATTTGGGAAGAAATAGGATTCAATTTGAATAACAAATTACAAACAAATACCACTAGGATCTGAAAGGAACAACTAAATCATGTATTTATAATAACAAAAGTACTAACAATAAACATTTTTAAATGCCTAGAATATGCCAACTGTGCTAAGCTCTTCACATACCTTATCTTATTTAATACTGATGATGATCTCTAAGATAGATACTATAATTATAATTATTTTTATTCCTTCTGAGACTATTGAGGTTTGAAGAGGATAAGAACTTGCCCAAGTTTAAAGAATTAAAACCACTCTATTTATCTTGAGCTGATACCAAAATCTCTGCTTTTAATCATTTAACTGCAATAATCTACCTCCATACTAATTGTGCATTAGGCAAGGGGAATATAAAGAATATACTTAGGACATAGAATTGATAAGATTTGGTGATTTATTGACTGTAGATACAAGGAATAGAAATTTACTTAAGTGTTTCTGATTTAGGCAACTACACGAATGATGACATTATTTATGCAAATAAGGAATTCTAGTGCAAGAATAAGTTTTGGGGAAGGCATGTTGAATTAGAAGACCCTGAAGTACATCAAGATATGGATGACTGAAAGGCAGTAGGATATGCATCTGAAACACAAGATAGAGATCTGGATTGAAGTATTTCTTCAGAAATCATGAGCAAATAGCTATAAGTTGAGTTCATAAGCATTAGTGAGATTACCTGGGGTAATGTACAGAGGAGAAAATAAGAGAATCTGAATTTTTCAAGAGCATCCAAGTTTGAAAAACTTACAGACTTACAGATGAAAGAAATTAAAAAAAAATGCATACAGGACTGGTATGGTGAATATTATAAAATTTCACTAAGAGAAAATTAAACGACCTATGTAAGTAATGAGATATACCATGTTCATTAATGTCAAACAGTCTCAAAGCTGCAGTAGCTGCTAGGCTTGCCTTGACACTCTGCCACAGATTCAACTAGTAAGACAACGAACTCAAATAGAGACAATCTAGGATAAGGGTTGATGCTCTCTTGCTGGGAAACCAATTCTAGACTACAGTTAAGAACATGACAGATGGCAGCTATACCCAAAGGGATGGAAATGACAGAAAGTCCATGCCTTACCAAAATCAGGGAGGCAGATACAAAATTGCTTTATAGCTGCCACATTCAAGGTAACAAGGCAAGTGAGAAATGGCCTATGACAGTTCCTCACAAGACTGCCTATCCTGCTGTTTTCATGAAAGAAAGGATCACAGGGAGTTCTACCATGAGTTCATCCTGAACTTGGGCCTTGTATATATATATATGGTCAATGTGGATATATGTGTAATTACCTGGGCGCCCTAGCAGATAGTTCTACAATCAGAAGACTTATGTTACTAGATAATGGTACTCCCCAAATTACCTATAGATCCTATGCAACTCAATCAAAATCATAGAAATCTTTTCAAAGCAATTATCATGTTATACTACAATATGCATAGATTAGCAGAACAATTAGATTAGCTAATGCAATTTAAAAAAAGAAAAACAAAATTAGAGGATTCACACTACCTGATTAATTCAACTTACCCTAATTAAAATAGTGTGAGGGTGCCTGGGTGGCTCAGTCATTTAATCAGGTGACTCTTAATTTGACTCGATTTTGGCTTAGCTCATGATCTCAGGATCCTGGGATCGAGCCCCACACTGAGCAGGGAGCCTGCGCTAGGATTCTCCCTCTGCCCCTGCTTCCCCACCATCTCATGTACGTACATTTTCTCTCTCTTTCTCAAAAAAATAAATAAAACTTAAAAAGAAAAAAAAAAGTGTGGCGTTAGGTAAAGATAGACACAAAGATTCATTGAACAGAATAGATAGTTCAAAAATATGTACATGCATATATTGATTTTCGAATAAGCTGCCAAGGCAAATCTAGTTGGGAAAGAAGAGGCTTTTTAACAAATAACACTCAAACAACTTTTCATTCATATGATTTTTAAAAAAAGGAGACAGGAACCTCAACTCTTACCTCAAAAATCAACTTGAAGTGGATCATAGAACACTTGTAAAGCTTTCATAAGAAGGCATGAGAAAACCTTTTTGACTTGGATTAGGCAAAGATTTCTTCAATAGAACACATAAAAGCACAAACCATAAAAGACAAAATTGATAAACTAAAATTAAAATTTATAACTTCTGTTCTTGAAAAGACTCTGTTAAGTAAATGAAAAGACTAGTCACAGACTCAGAAAATATTGTCAAAACATGTATTTGATAAAGGACTTGTATTCAGAATATGAAAATAACTCATACCACTCAATAATAAGAAAGCTAAAAGTCCAATAAAAAAGTCCATCAAATATTTGAATAGAAGCTTCACCAAAGAACAGATACGTATGGCAAATAGCATATAAAAAGTGTTCAACATCATTAAGCTTCAGGGAAATGTGAATTAAAATCACTATGACATACTATTAAACAAAGGTTAGGATGGCTAAAACTTTTAAAACTTCACAATACCAACTTAGGGTGAAAATGTGGAGCAAATAGAACCCCAAAACATTGCTGATGAGAATGCATAATGGAAAGCAGTTCAGCCATGTCTTATAAAAGTAAACCTGGGGCACCTGGGTGGCTCAGTGGGTTAAAGCCTCTGCCTTCAGCTTGGGTCATGATCTCAGGGTCCTGGGATCAAGTCCCACATGGGGCTCTCTGCTCAGCGGGAGCCTGCTTCCCTCTCTCTCTGCCTGCCTCTCTGACTACTTGTGATCTGTCTCTGTCAAAGAAAGAAAATCGTTAAAAAAAAAAAAAAAAAAGTAAACCTATATCTATTATACAACTTCCTCCTCAGTGTTACCCCAGACCCAAAAGGGGAAATATATACTCTCACAAATTGCTGTATACAAATGTATATGAGAGATCTGTTTATAATCATCAAAACTGGTTATCATCCAAATAGCCATCATCTGATGAATGAATAAGCAAATTGTGGTACATTCATACAGTGGACTTTCTTTTTTCAGCAATAAATAAGAATGAACTGCTGATAGATGCAACAGCATGAATGATTCTCAAAAGCATGTTCCCAAGTGGAAAAACTCACACACAAAATCTACATATAAATAATTCTGTAAGAACATTCCAGAAAAGGCAGAATTTTAGGGAGAGACATCAGATCAGGGATAACCCTCTGCCATTCCCCCTGTTTGTGCTTTCTCTCTCACTCTCCCTCAAATAAATAAATAAATAAAATCTTTAAAAAAAAAAAAAAAAGACATGGTCACAAGACAGAAGGAAAACAAACAAGAGGCAAGGCTGTGAAAGTCAAAAAATTTTTTTCAAAAAAGAGAGCTTTACCTGCTGTATTACATGCTGCTGAGGAGTCAGGAAAAAAGGAGAAGAGTGACCCTGGGGTTTGGCAGCAGAGGGGTAACAGGGCCCTTGACAAGAGCACCCCGAGGAGAGTGGTGAGGATAGACAGCCAGTTGAAGCAGGCGGAAGAGAATGGGAAGCAAGGGAGCTTTTCTACGGAGACTGAAAGGTATAACAGAATTGGAGGAGGACAGCCGCAAACATTTATCATAAAGAAAAATATGATGCTGCAAAAAAGAGAAAGGAATAGTTACTTAGCAAACACTGATACATGTAGGGAAGGTGTGGGATTCCCCACAGAAGGGAGAGCCTTGTCTTCAGGAACTCTCCATCCATGGAAGCAAAATGGAGTCACACTTAAACTTGACTCTGTGTAATTACATAATTACACCCTGCTTATTTATGAACACATATGTGGGGATGAAGCAGAACAGATACCATCTGAAGAAACCAGAAGGAATAGGTGTTTTTTAGGCAACTGAATATAGCAGATTGTAACAAGGCATTAAGCACGATGCTTTTTGTGAAAAGAAGTAGAAAAATGAAATGTATCAGGGTGCGTACTTCTTTTCCCACAGCTGGGAGCAGGCAGGTTAATCTATGAAGACAGCTCTTCACATTAAATTCATGCAGGAACTTACCACATGTTGAACAGCCCCTGAACAAATTCTGCAAGTGAAGTTTTTTCTTTCCATTCCTTTCCTTTTCTTTTCTTTCTTTGCACTAAAAGCTATGAAATTCTCTCCTAAGCATCATAGGAGGCAGACAGAGAACATGAATGAAAACCCAGTGCAAGAGTTTCTGTGAAGAGCTGAGAAGAATGCATAGTTACATGTGGCTAGCAAGGAAATTACAAGAAATAGTCTTTTAGAATGAGGGGCAGGTAAGTGTTGAGTGTTGCCACTAAAGTATGGAATTCTTTCACAAGTTATCTACCACAAAACTTACACCAATTAGTATACTTCCCTTCTCCATGTTTTTCTCTAAATGGTACCCTCTGTAGAGATCAAGGCTGGGTTACAACTGTCCCTCAACTTACACATCTGGACTTAGATTATATCAATCCTCCAACTATCTACAGAACTGTTTCAAATCCCTGGGGGGAAAAAAGAGACAAAAACCTACTCTTTGTATTAGGCTGAGTTTATCTACCTTTGTAGCACCAAGGTTATAAAATGGCTCCCATTAATTACACATATTAATATATGTGTAATTCAACAATTAAAGTACTCAGAATGGATGGGTTAATGGGTTGCTTCCAAATGGGAGGAAAAGTAGCATGGAGTATACAAATGATATAAGGAAAAACTAGACATAACCCCGGGAACAGGGAGATAATAATAATTTTTATTTTCTTTTATCCCTTTGTGCCAATTCAAAAAAATATCTATATATTCTTTACCTGACTTGTTCATCTTATTCCAAAACCCATATATTTTCCAAGTTGAGAAATGGCTTCTTTTACAACACAGTGCATATAATTATTCAGAATATACTTAATGGTACAATTTTTTTTTCACATTTCTCTATTTTCTGACTTTCAGTGTTAGAGTCTGAAGTATGTGTTCCTCTTCCAGACATGATTGTTAGCAATTACGAGTTTTAGGCTTCTGTGGTGCTTACCCTTGGGTACACACACAATTACATTTCACCTCCTCTTATCGCTGTAGTTCACTTTTTTCCTCCTCTATGACCTTATATCCTTCTTTAATATAGCATCTTTTGTGTCTTTTGTACTCCTAACATTTTTATGATTCAACACAATGCTGGTTTATTCTGTCCTGTCTTTTTGCTCCAAGCTCTGTGCGCCTGAATTTTTGTAATAGATGGTAAATGTGGAGTTCTTTTCATTAAAAGTAATCTTTTTTTTTTCAAAGCAGTCTTTGAAAGCTGCTGATTTGTTATGAATGTTCAAGGAAGAATTAAACTTCTAAAAGTGGCGGCATGCTGCTCTACCAGAAGCCCATGCATTTGTGCAGGGTAAGGTATACAAAACGGGAGGGCAACTTTCTCAGTTGTTACAGAAATGATAAAATAGTAGCAGGTGTGACAACTGAGACTGAAAATGGTGTACAGTCTCACAAACTGTATGAAAACAAAGTCAGTCTGAGAGGATTCAGAATTACACAATTCATTATCAGTCATGTCACTTCTTTAGGAGATGAACTTTGAGGAACACAGCCAAATCAGCAAGGAATGAAATAATAATTCCACAGGTAATTCTGTTGTCACAAAAAGACCCATTACCCAGGTGTCCCTGGCCAAGTAGGAACAGAAATATGGAAAGCACCAATTTGGGAAACTATACATGACCCAATCCGGGACCAAAAGTTGCTGTTTATGTTATTCTTCTTTTGAGAAATGCAGGTATTTCCACAGAAGATGTCCTTTGAAACAACATATTCTCTGTCATGCCTTGGTTATAATTTCATCACAATTATGAAAGATGAAAGTACACTCTCTTGATGAGAGGATACCTTTATCAACTTGTACCCTAATTGCTCAAAACTCTTTCACGTTCTTGCCTGCTTTAGCTTTACCTTGTTTTCCTTCTGGTGTCCCTAATATACTCAAGCAGATCAACTTCAGTCTCCAGCAAACCCCACCAAACCTCTGGTTTTACCACTTATAAGAAAGATGTAAAAATTCTTTTGCTGAGGCCCTGGGAGAGTCCACTTAAGAAAGCCCAAATTACAGCCAGAACCTGCTCATTAGTTCTATGCCACCTTACCCTGTCATCTCTTCAATTCTTGCAAATGGTTTTGTTGAAGAAAGCCTTGAATGGATGATAGGGTTCCACAGACGGAGCCCTGCCCTTCAATTCCTGTTGGAAGTGCTGGCTTCTAATTCTCATTTGGCAGCCTACAGAACTTCTTTGGGTATATCAACTTAATCTCCCTGGGTCTCGTTTTTTCCCACAAGGAAAATTAAGGGGACGTGCTAAATTATTTCTAAGTTTCCTTCCAACTCCAGCATTTAATTATTTCATTCAGACAGTGTTAAATGTTCTCTAGAGTTTTCCATTCATCAGAATTTTCAGAATGAATGACTTGTTGATGAAAGCTTGTTGAGAATTTTGGCCTTCTGAGTGTTCAGCATAACATTAGTCTACTTTTCTCGTAAGTCTCATAAATCCCTGAAAAAGACTTAACTATTAAAGAGGCCCCGATGACAGTTGGTTAGCTCAATGAAAGATAAAAGGCAATGCTCCGGTTAAGAGGATCCTTTCACTTCAATAGAAAAATTGGCAAATTCGTATCCCTAGCAGTGAGCCAATGTTAGAAGTTTTTGAAATACTCTGGAGACCACAGTCTACAACCCCCACAAAAGACACATGGATTCTGTAGCAAGAATCATCAGGCTGGAATGATGATCTGATCCAAGAATTGATTAACCACAAGCATGAGCTTTAACACTTGGGGAAATGTCATCAACACGAAGGGAAAGAAAGTGAATCATCTATGTGCCTAGGCAAAGTTTCAAAAAAGAGTCTGAATGTGAAGAACAGATGGTAGGATGACAAGCCAAAGATATCTGACATTTTCCTAACATCTCCAAGACAGCAGCATTTGTAACGTGGTGAGTGACAAGACCAACTATTAAGTATTTATGAAGGACCTTTTACAGATTCAACATGGTACGGAACACTGGACAATGTACAAATGAATAAATAAGAGACATGTAAATCCATACGTACTTTTGCCTAGCAGGAGCTTACAATCTTATGGGGGAAACCTACAATCATTTATTTTCTGTTGAGAACAAGAGAAAGAACTGTCAGGGAAGGATGACATCAGAGAATTACTCAACAGCCTACTTTCCCTCTCTACTCTGTTTCAGGGAGAAAAATGTTCAACCTGGATGAGAATGCTTAGGAATGGAATAAAATCAAGATGTTCATAAAGAAGAGGCTGCAGGAAATTAACTATTTTCTTTAAATGAACTCCAGTGTCTAGAGAAGAATTATATTCTAATATACTACCAAAAACTCAGAGGAGATTACAAAAATCATTGACAATTACTTAAAAAGTACATGGAGAATAAAAGAAGGGTAAGAAATATGGGGAAATATTCCTTAGGTTTGAAAGACAAAGGGTGAAAGATTGAGTCCAGGTATATATCATCAAAATAAAAGACACTTTGAAAATTTGAACAAACCATTAATGAGATGATTTGTGATCACTTAGGATAAAGAGAGGGGCTTAATAAAAGTCAGCACACTGGGGGTCTATTTATTTAAGAAATATTAAGGCCTCAGTGAGAGTGAAACAGAAAATTCTATGCCAGAAATGCATCTTAGTTAAAAACAAACAAACAAACAAATAAAATTCTGTAAAGACTGATACTTATTTACTGTTTCCCAATCTTCTGTATGAGAACCTTGGTCTTAATAACTTAACTACATAGCATTACAAACAAAAAATATATGTTTTTAAAAACCATGCTCTTAATACTACTGTATATATTGTGCTACACATTACATAGAAAAGTAAAGGGTCCACGGAGCTGGTCCTAGGTCCATCTGCTGTCTCCAGTTCCTTCTGCCTAAACTGAGTGCCCTCAGCTCTGTTCTTTTGAGCTACATCTGAGTGTCTCACAAGAATTTTCCAAAGCTGATCTCACCAGGATGTCACTTCTGAGTTTTAAAACCATGATCGCTTGATGTTAAGACATTACAAATGTATTTCTCATGCCTTAGAACTACACCTTTATCAGTGGATTTCTGTCAGGGCTTTGCTTATCTACAATATGCTTTGCGAAATGCTGGCTGCTGTCCTTACCAGATAATGGGAATCCCTGTCAGGGTTCAGTGACTTTTCTCTCTATCAAACCTGAGTGGAGGATTCTTGTCCGTACCATCCTCTGTATGGTCTTTGCCACAGTCTGCTGTCCCAGAATGCTGCAGTAATGGAGGAGATGGTTCTTTTTTTTTTTTTTTAAAGATTTTATTTATTGGAGGAGATGGTTCTAAAACCTTTTTGGCAGAAGGAATTATTTTATGTGTGGAGTTAGAGTTGAAAACTGACTCTGCCTGTACTACCCCAATACTGTTCACTCTATTAAGCCTTGCCTGCAGAACGTGACTAGTCACATTTGTAAAAAATACAAAGTGATAATCAGGGTAACCATGATGTAGGATGATAGAATCAAAGTTCCTGTTGGTCTCTAGGTTCAAAAATAGGGTTCAATTAAAGAGATGGATTTTTAAAATAACGAGTGAAAACATTTTACATTCTTCCTTGATTTAATTGATTGTGCAGGTAACATGGGGATTTTCTAGCTTAGCAAACTTTTCGTTTTGATGAATATGTAGGGTTTCAATTGCTTCTGAGCTCAACACAAATGTACAAATGACTAACAAGTATTGCATGGAAACTCAGGTCCCTCTAATATAAGTACAGTGTCCCCTGGGGAATGATACCAGTCCCATGTCATTTCACACTCTTTAGTACTCATCTGCTGTGTGGTATTTTACATTACATGCTAGATTTTAAGGACAACCATTGTCAAACTTCACCTCTTGCTTATTACCACATTTGTTCCTGGTTACAGGCCAAACTATACTTGGTGGAAGGATGGCAGAAGAGGATAATGTGCATCATTTATCAATTCTCCCAGCTTCTCCCAATTCCTGAAATCCTTTACATGAACCAGCACCCCCTCCCCCAGCAAGTGATCACACCGTCCTTTCCTTATGCTGAAAATCTCTATTTTGGAGTTGTCATTCCTGCATACCTGTGTTTTAGTGTTATGAGAAGAAACTAGGTTACTCAATTCCGAGGCCATGTATGGATTTGTCATTCTGTGCAATGAAAGTCTTTCATTCTCATGAATCAGAGTATCACATAGTCTTGTCATTCTTGATTGCTGGCCCAGTGCCAGAAGATACAGTTATCAGTCACAGTTGTAAATAAAAATTTAAACTGACACTATGGGGATGTATTATGATATTCATGATATGAAGGGTTTCATGAGAGTTACCAATCAAGCTGTAAGAAGAGTCACCAATACCACCGAACGAGGGTCACTAAATGATGGCAATCAGGATTAGGAAGGGTAATAAGCAGCATCTAAAAATACTAGAAAGAATTATGGATAAGGGTGAAGGATATATATAGCTACATTAATATAGTTAATGTATAGTAAGGAAGAAGGGGAGTAGTCCTGGGGGTGGGCCTGGAATCAATGAAGGAAAGCTATTTGCATTTAGAGTTCAGAATAGAAAATCTAATAAGATCTACCCAAAAATGGGACAAAAGCCTTCTGAGGTCAGAGTTCCCCAACATAGGAAGTGTTCTAACTTCCCAACAGAATGGGTTTAGCCAAGAGGAATTTTTATAATGGTACAGAATTGTTTTGTAAAAGACCCTTATCTTTTGTCTGTTTTAACAGCTGCTGAACACAATGAAAGCATTTTCCAATTTGTCCTGAATTGTTTCAAAATCACAGGAAAATTTATAAAAGTTCTATAATCTTAACTGGAGACATGGAATTAGGATAAAAATCCCAAACGTTATAAAGTAACCATGTTTAGAAATGGTAACATAGAAAAATAAATTCAGCAATAAACTCAGATATATTATCTTCCTTCTACTATAGAAAATAGCTTTATAAGACTACAAAAAATTTCATTTCAGTCTATAAACCCAGTTAACCACCCAACTGGTAGATTTTGTAAAGTGGTGGGAAAAAAGGCAAAACTTCTTTACTAAAGCATTTTAATGAACTTTATTTTATTTTAAAGATTTTATTTATTTATCTGAGAGAGAGAAAAGGGGAGGGAGAGAGAGAGAGCGCGCTCGCCTGCACGCACATGTACAAGTGGGAGGAGGGGCAGAGGAACAAGAATACTCCCTACGGAGCAGAGAGCCTGTCCTAGGGCTCTATCGCAGGATAGTGGGATCACGACCTGAACCAAAGGCAGAAGCTTAACCAAATGAGCCACCCAGGCGTCCCTAACTGACTTTAATACTTAGCATTGATTGCATTGTGTTCTTAATGTTTCACCTTTTCTTGCATATTTAAAAGCATGGACATTTTAAAAATTATGAAGCATTGTATTAAATTTAAGTATAGAATATTTTATTCTGCAATATGTTAAATATAATAAAGGGAATCTTACAGTTTGAATTCTTTTAAGTCTGATTTCTTCCATCCAACACTATGTTTGTGAGATTCATCCATATTATTTTATGAAACAAGAGTATGTTTGTTTTCATTGTTGTATAGTATCTGACCCCCCCCCCTCCGTGTGAACAAACCACAATTTGTTTTTCTGTTCTTCTGTCGATGGGCATCTAAAATGTTTGTTATTTGGAACTATTATAAATATTCTCATACACTATTTTTTTTTGTATGCACAGATTTAAGGATTTCTGATGGGCATATAAGTGTAAACCTGCTAAGTATAGAGTAGGTTTATCTTTGAACTTAGTAGCTACTGCTTAACAGTTTCCCAAATGGATTTATAAAATTTGTATTACACTGCCAGTATAAGAGAGTCCCAGTTTTTACTAACATTTGGGGTTATCAGTCTTTAAAATTTTATCATATTGATGAATTTGCAGTGCTGTTTCATTGTTTTTTCTTTGCCCTGATGACTACTAAGGTTACACCTTTTTATATCCTTATTGATTCTTTGGATATATTCATTATATAAGTGCCTCTACAAGTTTCGGGTCATTTAAAAATTATACTAATTTTTGTTTGTTTGTTTGTTTTTTGTTCATTTTCTTTTTTAGTTGTAGAAACTTTGTATGTATTTTGGAAGTAAGTGCCTTGATGGTGTATGAATTACAAATATCTTTGAGCATTTTCTGGTTTGCCTTTCATTCTCTTAACCATCTAAGGATATCCTTAGATAACATATATCCTTAGATGGTTAAGTTAAGTTACGTTAACATATATCCTTAGATAGTTTAGTTAAGATAACATATATCCTTAGATAGTTAAGTTATCCTTAACTATCAAAGGATAACTATAGTATCTTAAAATATATGCATATCTTTATGAATGTTTTTCTTCATAGCCCTTGATTTTTGTTTCCTATTTAAGACATACTTAACTACTTTATAATTTTGAAATATTTTCCTATATTATCTCCTAGAAATTTTATTAGTATACTTTCAATATTTAGGGCAACAATCTACTTGAAATAATTTTTTTGTCTATTATGTGATTTCAGGCCAAGTTTTGTTTTTCCATAGGTATACCCAGTTGACCTGGCACCATCTATTCAATGACTTTCCATTTTCTACTCCTCTGGAGTGCTCCCATCAACATAAATGAAATGACCTCATATCTGCGTGTATATAGTAAGACTCTTCACTCTGTTCCATTAGTTTCTTTGTCTTTCATTGTGCCTACACTACCTAGCTTCAGAATGCCTTGAAATCTAGTAAAGCATTTCTAGTTAGTTCTCCTTCTTTGAGATTTTCTAGGCCCCTGTTGGTCTTTAAGTTTCTGTATGAATTCCACAAAATATTTGGTAATTTCCATTAAGAAATCTTCTGTTACTTTCACTGGCACTGCAAGAAAATGATATGTCAATCCCAAGTCTCTGGCAGAATTCCCTGGTGAAGTCATTTGGTCCCATAGTTTTTTTTATTTCCTTACTTCAGCTCTACTGAGATTTAATTTGCTTTAGATAAACACTCAAAACATTGATTCTCAACCTCTCTTCTTCTCTGATTTATGAATTTAAGGCTATGTATTTTCCTCTGAGCAACTGCATCCTCAAAGTTTTGATATATTATACTTCAAGTGATTATAATCTTCCAAAATTTGTTGAAACTTATTTAAATGCCCTCATTTTTTAAATATTACACATATGTTTGAAATGAATATATATTCGGTAGTTGTTACATGTAATGTTCCACATGTATAATTTACATTAATGCTTAGGGTGCACTTTTAGGATTATTTAATTTTCCCAATATAAGCCTTTTTATTTTTAAAATGGCCTCTTCCTTTTTATATGTGTTTAGTATTTTTGGATGCTATTTACATAGAATAACTTTGTCTTTTAACTTTTAACATTTCTGAAATGCTGTATTCAAGATGATATTTTGAGAAGCAGCAAATGGTAAGGAGTTTTGGGTTTTTTTAGTCTGAAAATTTTGTCTTTTAATTAAAATATTTAGTTGATTCATATTTAATAAAATAACTGATATTAGAAGGCTAAATTTATCATTTTACTATTTACTTTCACTTTCCATTTGTCCCTAGATTTCCTTGTTCCTTTTTACTTTTTCATTGTGTTATTTTTAACCGAATAACACAATTTTATTATTTTATTTGCTCAATACAACTTGTTAGTTGTACATTGATTTACTGTTTTTCTAATGATTACTCTAGTATTCACAACACCCATTTTCTACTTGTAAATTCCTAATATAGAGTCATACTTTTACCATTTTGCTGAAAAATTAAAGTATATTAGACTACTAGAACAGTATTTACTCTACTGCCATATGTGCTATTGATGTTATATATTTTAATATTCAATTTATTATTCTTGTTATCATCTTATATACCAATATTCATTCACTTTGTCTATATTTTTACTTCTTTTTGTTGCTCTGCATTTGTTCCTGCATCTCTGAAATGCCATAGGGAATTGTCCCTCCTCCCCAAAGAATATTATGAATTATTTTTTTTAGTTGGGTTTGCTGCTGATAAATTTGCTCCATTGCTATGTATCTTAAAATAAATACTTAAATCCAGGTTTTTGAAGGGTGTTTTCACTGAATATACATGTCTAGGTTGTTTCTTGAAGGTCATTGTTGTTCCATTGTTTTTCAGCTTCCTTTTTAATGTTTATCGGTATATTGTCATAGGTCATGTGTCTTTTACCTATTAGATCCCCAATACTATATTATAGATTTCTGATGGAAACATATATGTGTAATATCTTTGCCAAACATAACATAATACTGCTGAATGTGCCCAACCTTATGGCTTAGTGGCCTGGGTAACATCCATTTCATTTTGGATACCTTTGACTGAACAATCACTTGATGACCCAAAATCATGTGTTCAGTTTCTATTGGGTTCAGGTAATAAATTAATAGCTATTTCTCAAAAAGAAACTGGGTTCCTAGAAAAGAGAGCAAAACTTTATTCTAAAATCCTTCAGTTCTGTGCCTATGATTACCTAATGGGAAATTGTTAGAAGCTCTGAACAGAATTCGTATTTGCATCAACAATTGGGTTGGATCGTTACTATAACCTGGACCTGCTTTAGGGTTTCTTCAGGCAAAGGGTCAGAGCCACCCACCCAGATATGGGATGTGTTGTTTTCAAATCCAAAGATGAACACCAAGCCTCCTCTTTTAATAGCATACAGTGTAGGCTTCAGCAGCATATTTTGCACTTGGGAGCTCATATTCCTACATGGTACAGATCACTAGAATTTGTATTTTTATGGCATTAACCTTCCACCATCTAACTAACATCTGTCTTACTAAGGCAGGTAGGCTGAAGGACCAACTTTTTTATCTTCCTCAATTTGTTATGGTTTGATACTTTTACAATCTACAAAATCCCATACTTGGATGTTGCATCAATGTCAAATTGCTATAAAGGTTTTTGAATGCATATTCTCATATAATGTATGTATCTTGTCATGAACAAATAACAAAGTTTATGCACCAGCACCTGAAATATCTATAATGTGCTAGATTCTATTCTAGACACCATGGATCAAAAGAATAAAACAGACAAGTCCCTGCTCTCAAGGAGTTTATGTTCTAATGGAGAAGGGAAAAAAAGAATAGAGGTATTAATAATTTAATATCTGGTGATGATGAGCATTGTAAAAGAAATGGTAAGATATTAACAGAGCAAACAGAGTAACGGATGGGTGTTGTTTTAAATAGACTGATCATGAAGGCTTCTCTTGATCAGATGGCACTGAAGATGAGAATAAATGAACAAGCCAAAGACTGTAGAAATGAGTATTCCAAGCAGTACGATAGCCTTGCAAAGACCTTCCTTTGGAATCATCCTTAACATGCTCTAGGAGTGGGAAGAAGGACCATGTGGCTAGAGTAAAGGGAACAAGGGGAAAAGTGATAGGAATTGATGGCTGGCCATATAGGGCTGGAAGCTTTGTCAAGACCTTGGACTGTTTGGGGCCTTTCAAGTGTGATATAATAACAATGGACAACTATTTATTTTTTCTTTTAAAGATAACAGGTCCTACTATGCTGAATGGTTGAATTTGAGGGCCTGGTATATGATTTCTAAAAGCCTTGTATAAAGCAAATTAATTTCAACACATTAGTGTCAGCAAGCAGGGAATGCAAATTGATGACCAGATAATGTAGATTTTTAAAAAGCCTTCTGTATGGCTACACATATAGGGAGAAAAGAAACTTACATTTCTTAAAAGGTTCCAGTCATTTCTTCCCTCCAGTATTCAAATTAACCAGTTGCCATATGGAGCCATGTTCCAGAGACAAGACAACTTCCTAAGGCAGTTGAGGATAAAGACATCTAGCTCATGAACTCCTTGGGGTGTGGGAAGAAGGGCTCCTGGATCCTTTCTCGCTCCTGCTGCTTCCACTGTAAGCAGCCTGTCTGGTTTAAGCCTCCTGTGGCTACTCCATTTGTTTAAAACTGTTTTTTCATTGATTTTTATTGCTTAGAGTTCGGAGGTTTGTTTTTTTTAACCATGACATTCAAACCCTGTTGAAAATGTAAAGGGGATATATATATATATATATATATATATATATATATATATATATGGATTCTATTATACATCTATAGTATTTGCTTTAAGATGCTGTTAGATTAATTGTATTTAAATCATGCTATTCCCCCTGAGTGCCTTATAACCATTCAGTAAAACAATTCTTTTCTCTAACATTCATTTTGAGCTTTACCAGGGGATCTTTCACTACACTAAATGCATTTCCTGAGGAATAATTTAACAGGGACATTATTTCATAAAAAGAATATATAAATATGTAAATATATAAAGAATATATTTGGTTGCATTTGGTTTTTCTTTCTTTTTAATAAAAAGGGGGGGGGGAAGCTATGTACCTAAAGTTAAAGTTACCTAGAAATTTAAAAACAAACAAACAAACAAAAAACCCTCCTTTTCTTGAGAGACTGGATTATAACTTCAAACATCTCTAAGGAGAGTACAGAGCAATCTGGTCAGAATTACAAGATAATGTGTTCTAGAGGCATCAGAATCCCAAAGTTTCCATACTCCAACGTATCCACATCATCTTAGTGAAGAGTATATGCCCACAACCTCCCAAAGAACAGCAGGTCATGGAATTCCAAATCCCTGTCTACAGCTGTTGGGAGATGGGATGCTCCCTTGTCCCATATGAGAAGGCTGGAAGGAAGAGGAGGGCATTGGGAATCATGGGTGTGAGCATTGTGACGTGGAACAGAGACTTGAAGTGTTAGTCTTTGTTGGGTGCCAAAATTGAAGGGACTCTAGAACCAAGGCCCCAGTAGCGATGTTTAGATGAAATACATAGAAAAGACAAGAAGATCTTCAAAAGGAAATAAAATCTGAAGTAAATGTGCAGAATAGACCCCAAAGCCCCGGAGAGACAAAAAGACTGACTTAGCCACTTATGAGGTCCAACTCTACCTTCTACGTCCCCATTTTCTTCAATACATTCTCTCTTTCATTTAAGCTGATTTGAATCAATCTCTGTTTCTTGAAAACAATAAGGCTCATCAAAGTGGGCAGATTATAGACTAAACAAATAGGGACTGGTGTACATTAGTTAATTTTTCTGGGCTTCCTAAGCTGGAGATTTTAATATTTTCCTTATGTACTTCACAGGGTTGTCAGAGAATCAGGTCAAGAAGTCTTTTTGCAAGTGCTTGGTAGACTAAATACTGTTGAAACCTAAGACATTGATAACTTTCTCATCATTGTAATTCAAAAGAGGCAGACATAGAGAGATTTGCCAAACCTAGGCAGCACTGTGTTGAGATAGCCCCCAATGTCACTACTGAAACAACCTTAGTTTACTGGCCTCTCACAAGTCAAGTTCTGTGCTTTACATTTATCATCTCATTTAACAGCAAAGGTATGAAAATAACTCCATGCCAATATTTTTAAATCACTTATAAATCAATTTATACATAGTATAACTAAATGCTTGCTTGAAGTAGTGAGACAGGAGAATATAGCATTATCAAGCATGCTGGGAGGGTGTTAAAAGTATAAAGTGAGGGGTGCCTGGCTGGCTCAGTGGGTTAAAGCCTCTGCCCTGGGCTCAGGTCATGATTCCAGAATCCTGGGATCAAGCCCTACATCAGGCTTTCTGCTCAACAGAGAGCCTGCTTCCTTCTCTCTCTCTCTCCCTCTCTCTTTCTGCCTGCCTCTGTGCCTACTTTTGATCTCTGTCAGTCAAATAAATAAATAAAAATATTTTTAAAAAGTATAAAGTGAAAGGCTTTATGCAATAAATGAGAGAGAGTGTACATTTGAGAGGGTTCAGGGAGAAGCTGCTTAACAGTATATTAAAGACAGTCTGCATTTTCAGAAACGAAGAAGAGTTGTAAAATGTTTTCACCAAAATTTGGTAAATGAACATATGGACACTATAAAATGATGTGTCAAAATAAAAAGAACTGGAGGGACACCTGGGAGGGATGCCCCATCATTTGGGCATCTGACTCTTGATTTCAGCTCAGGTCATGATTTCATGGTGGTGAGATCAAGCCCCACGCTGGGCCCCATGCTGAGTGGGGAGCCCCTGCTTAGGATTCTCTCTCTCTCTGCCCTCTCCCACCCCTATGCACATGCTTGATCACTCTCTCACTCTTCGCTAAAAAAAAAAAAAGAAAAAGAAAAAGAAAAAGAACTGGAAGATTCTTGTTTGGTTTTAAATACTGTGAAAGTGGTATAAATTTCATGAATGACATGTTTTTTCTTTTTTTTTTTTAATTGAAGTATAATTGACATGCAATATTGTGTTAGTTTTGGGTGTACATCATGATTCAACGATTATATATGTTAAAAATGCTCATGACGATAACTGTAGTTACCATACAGAGTTATTATATTATTGACTATATTCCCTATACTGTACTTTTCATTCTTGTGACTTATTTATATATAACTGGAAGCCTGAGAAGATTAAGAGGGACCTGTTTTCTTAATAAAATGCATCAATTACTGCAACAGGATGAGATTCATTAAATAATCAAATCAAATTTTTGTTTCCCAATTTAATATGTAAAAAGAGAAAATGCATATAATTCACTTACAGTAACTGTTTCTTTCTTTTTTTTTTAAGATTTTATTTATTTATTTGAGAGAGAGAGAGAGAGTGAGCATGAGCAGGGCAGAGGAAGTAGAGGGAGAGAGAGGCACCAATTCACCACTAAGTAGGGAGCCCTGACATGGGGCTTAATTCTAGGATACTGAGATCATGACCTGAGCCAAAGGCAGATGCCTAACCATCCGAACCACCCAGGCATGCCAATAAAAGCTTTTTAAAAAATAAAATAAAATATATTTAAAAAGCCTATGTAACTTCAATTTCTTAAACAAGTTTGAAATAATTTCTTAAATACTGTTTCTTAAATCTTAGACTCCAGGTCCCACCAGGAGCAGCATCAAAACTCCTAAGCAATTTTCCAACACCGATTTCCCCGCCACCACTCCTCCCTCCACCCCCTAACCCATAACCTATGAGTAAGTATTTTCTGAATGTAAATCAACAGCTTTGTTGTGACACCTGAAAAAAGCAGTCCATTCATATAAGTGGTTTCCTTCTTCAGGGCCTCCTGTTGGTTCCGGATTGGCAACTAAAAGATTAGGCAGAAGAGAATCAGTGCCGCCTGAAAGAGGAAAGATCATCATGTCAAATGAACATCTGTTTATCTTGATGAATTCTCCCTGTGAAACTCAGAAATGGTTCGAACATCCTGGTTGCAGGATGATGGTGGTAGTGCTTTATTAATTGATGTGGAATTAACTAACTTCCATTTAGTTCTCCAACACTCCTTGCTGATCATACTGCATGAAACTATGCCTTTCCCAGCTTTAAATTATGATTCTCTAAATTTGGATAAGGCAAGGCAAATTTCAGGACTACAAATGCAAATGCCTGAGCACACACACAGCTTGAGATGGGATTGCAGGTTTGGCGGTACAAATGCCTGTGCCATTCACCTCGCGAATATAGAGACAGTCTTGTCCCCTCTCTCGTTGATAATACATTTGTTAGAGTTGATGATATGAACGTCCTATGGCACATAAATAAAATAAAAATGTTGTAGGATTGCATAAACTGGTGATCCTCCTGTGGGGTATGAAGGTCATTCCTTCATGAATACAGAAATCTCTCACATCTGAATATCAACTTGCAAATGCATTATGTAACATAATACTGTATGTTTATACTTTATACATTTTAATGAAACATTAAACAGGCTTATTTTGAGTTCATAATATAAATTGCAGTAGAGGTCATGACAGTGAAATGAATGCCATCGTTTCCCTGGAACAGTTTTTTGGTTTTTGGTTTTTGGTTTTTAAAGCTCTTCACTTCTTCTATAACCTAGGAATAATCAAAGTAATATAATTATAAAAATTCCTATTGGGGCGCCTGGGTGGCTCAGTGGGTTAAAGCCTCTGCTTTTGGCTTGGGTCATGATCCCAGGGTTTTGGGATCGAGCCCCGCATCAGGCTCTCTGCTCAGCAGGGAGCCTGCTTCCCCCTCTCTCTCTGCCTGCCTCTCTGCCTACTTGTGATCTCTGTCTGTCAACTAAATTAAAAAAAAAAAAAAAATTCCTATCATCATATCTTACCTTCCTGATTCCCTTCCACCCCCCACCTTTAGTATCAAGAAATAGGATTCCCTACATATCTGAATGTCCCTCTCAGCTGCCCCCAACCCAGAAGGTCATAAGGTCAAAGGCAAATTGGTTACAAAAGATTCTGTGAAAGTGACAAGATGTCCTATGGAAGAAACTCAACTGGATGTCTCTTTCCCCCTCATTTCTTCATATTACAGAGCCCTGCTGCACGGTAGGCATAAAATTAACAAGCAGTTTACATAACATTTGCAATAAATTGCCAGATAAAAAAGCTTTCTCCGTTGTGTGATTCTGAGATTGAGGGAACAGAATTATAAACTTTATTCTTCACTTGCCCTGCTGCCGGCATGTTGTCTCAAACATCTGCTCGGGTAATATGTCATATGCAATAGCCGGTGCAGGTTAGGCCAGGACATAATAGAAGTAAATGTATTTTTAAATGCCAGGTTTTAAAAGAAGACAGGATCGGTTGGTATCTCATTATAAGCAAAATGACTTTTCATGTCATCCCATCAGTGGTCATACAGCTTTGGGGAGAGTTTCAAAGGTCAACATCCATAACTCTTTATTCTTTACTCATTCACTATTTTCTCATGGGAGAAATGCAAGAAGACTGTTTTCTAAGTGAACCTGCATTTCATCTAACAAATGAAAAACATTATTGCTCTGAGTTTCTGTATATGCCAACTATCCCTTCAATTTGATATGTACTGTGATGGGAGGAACAAAACATCACAGGGAAAAAACAAGGCTAAGCACTTGTTCCCTCATTACATCCAAAGTGCCCAATCACAGAAAATACACCTAAAATAACTGAAGGGAAACCTAGTCCCTCCACATAAATGAGAAAGGTATATACTTTCTTTAGAACTGAGAAGGTATGGACTTTAAGAAAACATATCTCACATTCTTTTAGTCCGTACATCATCGTCCAATAAATTCCATTAAAAACAGTTGATAAGATAAACAATGCATAGGAGTCACAGACAACAGAAAACAAAGATTCCAGCCTGCCTCTAGGTTGTTCATTTATTCCTTCATTCAACAGCAACAGTGTTCACTGAAATGCTTCTAAGCTCTGGAGATGTAAGAATGGCCAAGTTTGTCTGTGTCCTTGTTTTCGTCCAGAAGATTGAGATGAATAGGCAAAAATATGTTAAGCATGGTAACTTCGGATGGAAAAGATAAGACATACGCAAAGTGTCTGAAGATTGTTAGTTGCTACTATTGAGCATTCTCAGGTCATGTTTTGTTGGCAAATTCAGAGAGGGAGAGATCAAAGAAAAAAATGATCTCTTTAGTCAGTTGAGTGGGGACAACTGCTAGGGAAGATGGAACATTAGCATCATACATTCACAACCTGGAGGTGCAGTGCCCTAGGAGAGTTGGTAAGAATCCTTCCAAAAATATTCTTTTCACCCCTCACCACTCACTCCCCACCCCTAATTAATTGCCCCATGTACTCTAACTGTTCATTGCACTGCAAAATAACTGCTAAGAAATCCTGGTACTACCCTCCAACTAGACTATCTAATTTCCACTTTTGTGTATTTCTCCCTTCCATTAAGATGCACACGCTCTCAGCTGTTTTCCCTCAACTACCTTGCCGAATCATTGGCTGTATAATCCAATAATATGGATCAAGATAAAATCTAAATGGCAGAGAGTGAATTTTAATACCTATCAAAGCCTTCTAATAGCTCCAGATAAACAAAGCAGGAAAATGTCGACATTCCAGAAATTATGGGAGAGACAATGGGAGAGCTATCTTTAGAAAATGAGACTTTTAAGGTTTGCTCAGAGCCATGTTCTTTCCAAGTAATGCTGACTTCATACTACTGCCTGCTAATCAGATTATTTGGAGGACAACCAGACGTTACATAGTTACTGGTACCGACCAGCCTGAATACTGCCCCCTCGCCTGTGACTATTCCTTACAAACACATTTAACCTGAATTTAATCAAGTTCTTAGAGCTAACTCTCAGATTATGGGAAGTACAGACAAAAGCAGAGCAAATTTTAAAAACCCATGAGGAAACTATTAGACAAATCAAAAGGATTCTTAGAAGGCGAAAGCTTCTAAGAGACAATTGGTCTGATCCTTCAAAGAATCAATGGATGATTTATGCATGACAGAACCTTAAGAAGCTAATAAACCATTGCAGCAAATCCTTGAATGATTATGATTTTTTTAAGACTGCTAGTGGTACTTTAATAACAATTGCTGAAATTTGAATATGGGCTCAGTATTAGATAATTTTAAAATATCACTAATGTTGTTGGCTGTGATAATGGCATTGGTATTAGGTAGGATAAGGTAAGTGTTTTTTGGAGGTTCATGCTGAAGCATTTAAGAAGTATCGTGATAAGATGGTCCAGCAAGTGTAGAAAAGGTTAACATTTATATAGATATAGATTTTAGTTTTTTGTGTGTTTAGAGACTTTTAACATTGAAAGTGGGTTAAACTTTATTATTTATGTTTCATAAATGGATAGTTCTTTCTGTATAGCAACATAATTTTTTAATCTCATAGAATTTTAGTACAATAAGTCTCATTTACTCAGAACTCTGGATGGAGTCATTCTAGAAACCTGTTTTTTCCAGATAATCAGGTTAACCCCTTTTGTGTTACAAATGGAAAGCATTCATTTGAAATTACCATGAAATTATTTGTTCTGATAAGTAAAATTTATAGAATATAATGGGATTATTTCTTACTGAATACAGGGCATTCTTATAAGTGATTGATATTGTGATAATCATGATGTAACAATTATGACTGAGTTAAGTTAATGCTGATGTAGGCTCTACAATTTATTTTCCTGAAAAACTCTCTTGTGTCAATTTGATCTGAGTCATTATTTTCCTTCATTACTTCAGTAATATTTGGTGAACATGTACTTTGTGTTATTTATAGATCTGGGCTCCCCATGTGAATATTCAAGGGGCTAGATGAAAGTGTGGGGCAGAAAGAGGGAATGAAATTGTAAGTGACTTGGGGAGCAGATAGGCTGAACCTAAATCTCTTAGGATTGGTATAGAATCTCCAGAGTAATTATGAAGTAGTTGATATAGACACCAGCATTTGGGAACCAGGAGAAACGGGCCATTAGAAAACCCAAATGTAGGAGAAACTCAACATCCCTGGGAAAAGATTCACAGAAGTGGTAATTTGTTAGCTAGATCTTGAGAGATGAAAAGGAATTTGGTAATAGACAAGCAGTATGGAATGTCAGACATGTTGTATAGGTGTTACTACAAAGATAGTGGTGTCTTCAACAGAAAGTGGAAAAAGATACAAAGTTAATTTGTCCAGATCAATTTTAATGAAAAAGATGAGTTGGGTGATTGGATAGATAGATATGATCATACGATGAGCTGCTGTATCATTGACAAGACAGCAGGTGTTTAAGTCAGATAACACTTCTATCTTCTCTTTTACTAGTCTTGCAAAAAATGGGGAAAAGAGTCTTACATAGGATCCAAGACAGCCTGGCTCAAGTCCCTGCACCACCACTTAGCACATGGATAACTTTGGACATTCTAAATTCTATGAGTTTGAGTTTCTTGAAAACTGCATCATAGCGACACCTGGGAGGTTCAGTCAGTTAAGCATCCAATTCTTGATTTGGGCGTAGGTTATGATCTCAGGGTCATAGGATTGAGCCCCATGTCAGGCTCCACACTCGGCACAGAGGCTGCTTGAGATTCTCTCTTTTCCTCTCCCTCTGCTCGTCCTCCACTCTCGAAATAAATAAAATCTTAAAACAAAACAAAACAAAAAAATACCTCATAGGTAAATATGAGTTAATATACATGGAAAGCTTAGAATAAGGTCTGGGACAGTGTGTATACTCAATAAATATTTGCAATCATTAAATTATTGAATGTTCAAAGGGAAGGTTTCTTCCATTGTTACTGGATTTGTTGATCAAATATATCATCTTGAGGCTGATTTTTAAATATTCCTATTAACTTCTCTAAAAATACCATTAGCAATAAATAGTATGGAGAATAACATAATAAAAATACTATTTCTACTTTGTTAAAGACAATTTAAATAGAATGGACAGTGATGTAAATGATGAATAAAGAAAAGCAAATTTAAAGTCTTTTTCAACATTCAATTGCTGCGTCCATTCTGATGTCTATGAGTAATTCACTCAATTCTGAAGATTTCAGATTAAGAAGGCAAAACGTACTTAGTTACCACCTCCAGCGTGTGGCTCTGGCTGCCTTGAAAGATGCCAAAAACGTATGGAGAGCCTGCTCCCAGACATGAACTAGATGAACTACAAATATGACCAATTGCCAAGATACTTATCCACAGTGCTATTTCATCTTTCTGACTAAGTTGTTATTCATATTTTTTTCTATAATATTCCAAACGTGTACAATTTCTTTAAAGACTGGAGAAAATTGCAGGACATAAATGTTCCATTTGTGGGGACATTGGGGAAAAGGGTTCTGTGGATTCTTCTTTGCAGCTCTTCTAAAACTAAGCCTTCTCTGGAGAAAAGCATGTGAGGTGAGTACTGCAGACCTCATGTCACTAAGCAGGCTACCAGATAATTTTAGAGACCATGAGAGACCTATCTGTTTTGAGGGCCTATTAGCAATTATTTTAACCCATTTTTATCTTTTCCAAGTTCTTTCTTTTCCATTTTAACGTTCCATGCACGATGTCTCTGAAAGGGCTCTTAGACAGGAAAAAACAGGGAAAGGAAAACACTTAATGGACACCCGTGGGATCAATCCTCCTCTCTCTTATTTTTGCTTTCTTCTCTCTCCCTTTCACCCACTCTAACCTATTTGGAAGAAGGGCATCAAACATAAAATCTTTAAGCAAAAATAAACATCTTATAAATAATGTTTCCTCTTCCTCTAAAAAGAATCTCAGGATCTTTCCTCACAAATGGGACATGATCAGCTCTATGATGCTAGTCAACTTTAAGAAATAGTGTAATATAATTGGCAATGCCCTTCAGAAGGTTAATACCAATGGCATGAAATAATGATTTAATATTATAAAGCACTTCATTTCATCAACAGAAGTACCCAGGCAGCCAGCAATGCTAACAAAAATGTGCACACTCAATTCAAATCTCACCAACCTGACATGTTTTTCATTATTATAATGTCTACTTCTCAAGAGCAGAATGGATGAAATGAAAGTTACCTCCGATTCATAAGTGTTTGAGGGTGGCCATCTTTCTTTTCACTCTGCTTATGTGAAAGGCATTAATGACCCCTACTACCCTCTGTAGCTTTTGCTTTTGTTCTGATTTGTGTCTCCAGCAGATGCAAAGAACAGCTGATTCTTTTCCTTGCATTGTCTCTTTCACCTTGGGAAAGAATTTCCATTAGCTTTCTTATCCAAAGCCTAGGAATATATGCATTCACTTCCAAAATGCACTAAATGCCTCAAAATATATATTCTAACCTAATTCTTTTGCATGACGTTTTTTTTTTTTTTTACTTTTTAATATTCCAAGGACCTCAAACATCAAAAAATACCCCCAGCATTATATTTTACATTAATAATCTTTCCACATGTACAATACAGACCCTCAATCCAGAAAATTAGGAAAAGGTAATTTTTATTATAAGATGCACCTGTATTCTATAGTGATTCCCTTTTCAGAGGAGGTGGTAGGTTAGGTTTCCTGGGACATTACTTATGTAAAATTAGGATATGACAGTTTTATTTTTGGTTGTGGAGGATTCTCTTTTAGCATATCAGCAAAATTATTTATATATGTGTGTGTGTGCATGTTCATATCACTGTATTATATAAGTGTGTGTGTGTGTGTGTGTGTGTGTGTGTATAATCTCAGTGTTCAAACTGTCATGGTCTTGTGAATAAAACAAGTGAAGCAAACAAGCCAAAGCTGAATCTAATTGTGGTAGAAAACTGATAGGGCCAAGAGGTACACCAACTCCAAAGGGATCAGGTGAGTACCAACACAAGTGGAGTTAGTGCCAATACAGTAGTACAAAAGATGTGGCAAAAGAAAATGTGAATGGTAACTTTTTGATGCAAGTGGTTGTACAGCCACAAACCAGTGAAGCTTGTCCAAATGACTGAACATCATACAATTATAGGGTTCATCTGTGCCTGGTTTATTTCACTTAGCATAATGTCTTCTGTGATGTCCTACAGACACACCACATTTTCTTTATCCAGTCATCTGTTGAGGTATATTTAGGTTGCTTACAAATACTACATGATACTACTTAAAAGATAAGTTTCAAATAGTCATTTTCATAGAAGCAGAGAAAGGAATGAATGGTGGTTTCCAGGGCCTGGAGGGGGAAGAAATGAGGAGATACCAGTAAAGGTACAAAATTTTAGTTACACTAGATGAATAAATCCTACAGAACAACGTGATGCTTATAGTTCACTGTGTTGTGTACTTAAAAATTTGCTAAGATGGTAGCTCTTTCTTGAATGTTTTTACTACAAAAACTAAAATAATGGTAATAAATAAGGAGGTTGGAAGAAACTTTGGGAGGTGATGGATAGGTTGATGGCATAGACTGTGGAGAGCTTCATGGGTATACACTTACCTTCAGATTCATCAAGTGATGTTAATAATGTACAGCTTTTTGTATGTCAAAAAGTCATGAATATAAATAACTAAACAGATACATAAATATAGCAGGATTCGAATTATGGAGGCATTAGCCTGCAAAATTGGGGCCTACATCAAGAGAGTTGGATTTCAACACTGTGTTCTGATCTTAGTTGGAAGACAAATTCGGAATCAGGCATCTGGACAGTCAATCACACAAGGTCTCTGATCATACCGACAATCACCTTAAGGGCAACAGATAGTTTTCAGAAGGCACCCACCATGGGAGAAAAGGCCCTGCACCCTGTCAGACCAAGTTCTTGACTCTTTCTGGGTCAGGATGAGTCTGGAGGAGCAGCCACCAGGCAACCCAGCCCAGGCACTGGGCTCTCTTAGAAGAGAAAAAGCTCATAAGACCCAAAGAAAAACAACTAAAACCATAAGATGTCAGGAATTATGGTGGATATTTAGAAGCAGCACACCCAGATAAATCCCTTCCTTTCAAATTACATCTGGCAAAAAGCATGGATTTACTTAGATTCCAGTAGCATAAAACAGAAGAACACATTTTCCTCTGATTGTAAATGAGGTAGCAATTTGGGGCTCAAGACGTTTACTGCCAAGTTTCTGTGTGTGTGCTTTTCATTTAGCATGGAAATGTTGGAGAAGGAATGAGTCAGGGAAATACTTGATAAACCTCAGCCTCAAGGTAATGAAAAGAAAGGCCAGTGAGCTCTTGGTTACCATCCCAACCATGGCATCTAAATCGGAGATGATAGTATAAAAACCATGTATAATGTTTTAATAATTATGAGTTCCCCATCTTTGCTATTTTTATTTTTATTGGTCTGTTGCTCTTAGAGATTAACATTTAAATATCCCTACAAATGAGTGTTCCAAGGGCCAGCAGAAAATAATGTCCTTTTTCATAGCTAATATTCTGGGATGCAAAATTCCCAAGGAAAAGAGTAGATAATAGCAGGTTTAAGTAAATAATTAAATAAAACAAATGATGATTATTAACTTTTTGCAACACCTACTGCATACCAGGCACAATTCCAAGAGCTATTAGATATAGGTATAGTGTAGATACAGGTGCAGATATAGGTGTAGGTCTAGGTATAAAAATATAAAGATATATATGTGGTTGGAGATGTGAACTTGGATGTGGACGTGGAGACAGGGATAGGATAAGGATGGGAAGAAAACAGACACATGTATAAACTCAAAGAGAAAGGAAAAGCAGGTCTAGCACCAGCAACTTGCCCCTAAGAGAAACCAGCAGAGGAGGGTTGCTTGGAAATGGAAAGTAGCCTGAAGCTTAACTATACAAGTGAGTCTACTATAATTTATACATGGAACCCTTACACTTCACTGATGTTGAGGGGAAGACTCTGAATTTGTGACTAGCTAAGATCAATTTCTACAAACTAGATCTAAAATCAGCATCATTCCTAAAGATGCAAGAACATTTGGCCTTTCTGGTCCCACCTGGAGGAGTTGAGTGACCTCCAAATATGTCTTTCCATGAGGGAGATGTATACACAGGAACTTTCAGGGCTGGACCAACTCTCAGAGCTGGACTGTGGAACATGGAAGAGATGCATCAGAACCACCTTCAGCCTTTTGATTTTTCTTTCTTTTGGACCTCAAGTGTCCAGAATTGAGTAATGGCAGGTAGTTATCATTGGTCCAAGGGAGCCATTTTATTTTACCGCATTGCCTTACACCTAATTTTCTTTCTCCTACTTCTACACTTTCTCACCTAATTTTACACTTTCTCTATTGTCCCTTTGCCTACTAGCTCATCTCTCTTCCACCATAGGCACTCAGCTGTAGTACATTTAACACATTTCTTTTCAATCCACCTCTATACACATGTACTTAAGTGTATATATCTCACACATAACATATGCAACATTAATAATATATTATAAATGTATGCATATTATTAAACATGCTTGGGATTTTTCAATTTTGTTTTCATTTCAGTAGCATTGTTCTATAAACCCTCTTCTTTTTCAAGTTTATTTTACTTAATGTTATATCTTTTATTTAACGTTACATTTTTCTATGCTGTAGTATGTAAAGTGAGGTCACACTTCTCACCTCTGAAGAACATTCTATCTCCTGCACATGCCACATTTTACCTTTCTATTCACTATTGGCAAACACTGGGATTACCACTAGCTTTTTGCTGCTACAGCAATAGGAAACAAAATAATATCAATTTATCAAGTTGATACAACTTTCTTCTGGAAAATCACAGTGAGGAGGGCTAAAAAAAAAAGTGAGGATATTAAAGAAACCAACTTTTATGAATCGTGGGGGGATCTTGAAAGTGATAAGAAGGCTGTAATGATCTGCTCTGGAAAATCATGTCCGTTGTCATTGGTTGGAGTCTGCAAAGTGAGTTCTTCAAAAATTGTTCTGCAAAAAGCAGAGTTGAAAATGTGAACTGCAAATCTGCATGGATTTCCCTGAGTGTTTAAACAAGCTTGTGTGTGTCTCTCCAAAGATATAAAGTAATGATATAAAGAGTTGCATCAAACAGAATACCATGAAATAGTAGAAATAGTGTTCCACATTTCATTATTTTACTTTGTTTTCAGAGACATAGTGATAATATTAGAACTTGATAGATTTCTTACCAAAACAAACTGAGCCTTGACACGAAAAGAAGTCCCTTTTGTAAGGAAACCATTTTGGCTGGAGTTTAATATTACTCGGGTTTTATTCCCACCATGACACATTTTAGGGTGCTATTCTTTCTATTTTTGCAATAGACAAAATCACAAATCTCTGTATAAAATCGTGCTTAGAAGGATCTGTGGTTGACTGGTTATTAAACAGTTTCTTATGCGTCGTTACTCTTCGTGCCTTGCCGAATCCACTCACACAAACCAGAGCCTAGTCTACTGTAAATGTAAACCAAGGCAGTAGACTTGGAGTTTGTTGTGAGGAGAACAAGAGCCTCTGCGTGCCCGTCAGTTTGCCCAGGGTGCCCGTGTTCCCTGGAACAGCTCTGAAGATGTTGGCCACACAAGTTCTATTAATCGGGCCCCTGCAGAGCTAACACTCGTCTCTTCCCGAGTTCAGGGTCAGCAAACTGGATTCAGTATGTTCAGTCTGAAAATACAAGCCATTGTTAAAAGGCAGTGCATTGTTAATAAACAAGAGAACAATTGTCTGGGAAACTTCAGAAACTGGGTTTTCAGGTTTTTGGTGTACTCCAAACAAAACTTTGGAAATTGAAATTTAGGAAGGAATTTAGGAGCCATTATTTGCCATATTACATTCAAACATGAAATTTGCAATTTAATGAGGAAAGGACTGTTGCGTGCATTTTGCGAAAGCAAGGGATGATCCCGTATAAAAGGCTATACATTAATTTATTTCTATACATTTATTTTTGTAAACTGCTAAAGCTATGCTTTCTTTATTGCAACCCACCCATATATAATTCTTTGTAGTTTAGAAAACTGCATCTAACATTTCCATCCCAACTTTATAAATTGCATTGATTTATTTCTGTCTCTTAAGCCTAAAACCATTTATTACAACAACAAAACATCCTCCTATTCTGGTGATCCAGGAACAAAGTCGACCCACTTACTGTGTAGTGAGCATTGACAGATGGCCAAATGGGGTGATAGCTTTGATTTTAATGTGTCTTAAGAGAGTAAATGAAGCAAAGGCAATGTTCATCTCATGTGAAAAGTTGGATTTTTGTGTGCCTTGTCGGCAACACTGAGGTGCAATTCTCACAGCACTTCATTGATTTTCCACTCAACCATGACCATTCAGATGGCAAAAAGCAGGGTCAAAGAATTTTTAAAGTTTTTTTTTTCCTTGTTTGTCTATAAAAGTACAAATAGCATTGACTACACTTATTTCAATAGTAGTCATCAGTTTGCTGGTACAAAGTCTTTATGGGTTTCACAGGTTATGAATTTTTAATTTTACAAAAAATGAAGAGGTTTTGTAGAGAGAATCATTAACATCATAAAGACAGAATAAAAATTTTTCACACCTCCCCACCTGTGATTTTAGCATATATCATGGATGACAAAGCATTTTGCATTGCTTGCTTTATCCTCTGAAGGGGGACAGACTTCAACAGCAGGATATGAAGCAATGCTTGTAATAGAGCAATAAAGTCTCGTTGCTATAGGATGATGTGGTCTTCCATCCTGGGCCTCCACGTAACTTTAAATACAAAGTACCATTGAAATAGAAAGATAAACTTCCTCATCCACTCCAAGAGTAGGAACTATTGAGAAAGCATCTGGAGAGGGAGGAGGAAACAGTAAACTCCATGTCTACTTTTAGATACCATTTAAATGAGCAGACATCTGACATCACCAGCCCAGTGCATTAAAAATTGGGTAGAATTGTACCTCTGTAGTATTAATATTACTCACAGATGATCAATACAAGCCATGAGCAGCTTCCACCCCCCCCCCACCCACACCCCCCCATGCCCCCCTCCCCCCCCCCCCCCCCCCCCCCCCCCCCCCCCCCGCCAATCTGTTTTATTATAGTAAGGTCCTTGAACACACACAAAGTTCTCAGGTCTTGTCATTTAGTTGGTATAGTTGTGTTTATAGTTCACCTTTCGGCGTGACAAGATAAAACAACAGCAGGCTTTGGAGTTGAGTCAGAAAGATCTGAAGGCAAGTCTCATCTTTGTCTTACACCTGTTTTGTAGAAACAGGAAGCGAACTTAGCCCTCTCAGTCTGTTCCCACATCTGGGGTGGGAATAATTCTACTATCTATTTTACAGGCTACTTACAGCAATTAGATTAGATTATCTTTGAGAAGCAACTAGTAGTATCTGACATTCAATAAATTTTAGTTCATTTAGCACATATGGCTAATATGATATGAGAAGCTTTCTGTTCAAAGTCTGTTTATTAGGAACCTGGAAGACATACTCTTATACTAAAAGGAGCGTCCACATCCATGCCCAGGATGCTCCTAGTGCCATATTGCATCTGTGATCCTAGTGGCAAAATGACTCTCTATTCTCTAGCAAGACATACTGTTAGAGAATAAAGACAACTTCCTAGGGACCCAATATTCTCCAGTGTCACATTTGACTGACGGGGTAATGACGTGGGGACATCCTCCAAGCCCATGCTTCATCTGTTCTCCTCAGCACTTCTGAGCATTTCAGAGTTCATTCAGGTGTGCTGCTGTGTGGTAGGAAGCAGAAAATGACAACTCTAGTATGCCTTCACATGCAAGGCCATGGATGCTCATTTCAGAGTGAACACCAAGTGCCCATGAATGGAGATGCAAACATTGACAAGATAATTCCAAATATTAGAAAATGAAAAACAAAAACAAGAACAAACAAACAAACAAAACCTTTAGTCAGCCCAAAGGCAAGAAAGCAGAGTCTTTAGCCCCGTTCGCATTCTGGCAATCCCTGAAACAAGTACTTTTTCATCCCATATCCTTACCAAACACAGGGCTTTGACTTCTCCCCAGAGGCTGTGTTCTTTACCCTTAGCTGAAAGAAGGGCTCTGGGGTTGGTAGTCAATATCCAAGTATGAACACTGTCTTACTTCCTCCTGCAGCAAGGCTAAATTATAATAAAAAGGAAAGACAGAAAGGACCTCCTCTGTCAAGATGAGCACAGAATATGTTGTCTATTACTTCCCACTCTCAGAGTGAAAGGGGAAGTCAGTCTGATAGGACTGTGAGACAATAGGCATAAGCTGGTGCGGTCCAGGCAAACTAGGACATATGAAAACTTGCTTATTTCTCTTAAAGGCTAAGGATTGAGCATAAAATACTGACATCACACACATGGGCTTTACCAAATGTAAAACAATGAAAACATTTAACAGAAATACAAATTTTTATAAAAATCACTATGTAGGAAGGAGGACGTCATGACAAAAACATTCCATAATTAGTCTAGAATTTTCTCTTTTAGCATTTTAACCATGAGACCAAAGACACCTCAACCTGAACATCCACGAAAAGAGCAAGCACTATAACCCTAAGACTGAACCCATGACTGAATTCCTCAAACCGTTTCTTCTTGTGTTGTGCCCTATATTTAAGAATGGCACGTACTCGAGACAGAAATCCAGTGGCCAGCTAAGAGAGTTTTTCCTCCTCCCACATCACATGGTTAATTATTCATCTTTCCATGTGATTTTCCTCCCATAGAAATTTTTATTCCTTTACACCTGTTCTAGGCTTAGTTTAAGCCGTCAGCTTTCCTGCTCAAATGCTGCCTCTTTTATTAGTTTCCTATGGTCTCTGTAACAAGTTACCACATCCCTGGTGGATTAGAACAGCACACATTTATTCTCTTGGAGTTCTAGAGACAAGTAGTCTCAACTCAGTTTCACTGAGCCAAAATCAAGATCCTGGTTCCTTCCAGCTTCTGGAGGCTGTGGCAATCCTTGGTTTCTGACAATATGACTCTAATTTCTGCCTCTGAGGTCACATTGCCTTCTTCTCCTTTGTGTGTCTCAGTCTCTCTCTGCCCTTTTCTTAACAGGACATCTGTGGTTGTGTTTAGAGCCTGCTTGGTTAATCCACGAAAATCCTCCCATCTCAAGATCATTAACTTAAACACATCTGCTGAGTTGTAACCAGGTAAGGTGTTATGGGTTGTAATGTGTCTTCCTAAAATTCACATGTTAAAATGTTAACACCCCCCCCCCAATAACTCATAATTTTACTTTATTTGGAGATAGAGTCTTTACAGAGGTGATTAAGTAATGGGGTCTTTAGGATGGGCCCTAACCCAACATGACAGATGTCCTCTCTCTCTACCTGCCTCTCTGCCTGTTTGTGATTTCTCTCTGTCAAATAAATAAATAAAATCGAGGCCCACATCGGGCTCTCTGCTCAGCAGGGAGCCTGCTTCCTCCTCTCTCTCTACCTGCCTCTCTGCCTGTTTGTGATTTCTCTCTGTCAAATAAATAAATAAAATCTTAAAAAAAAAAAAAAAAGAAATGAACAGAGGACATGAACAGACATTTCTGCAAAGAAGACATCCAGATGGCCAACAGACACATGAAAAAGTACTCCATATCACTCGGCATCAGGGAAATACAAATCAAAACCACAACACAATGAGATACCATCTCATGCCAGTCAGAATGGCTAAGATTAGCAAGTCAGGAAATGACAGATGCTGGCGAGGATGCAGAGAAAGGGGAACCCTCCTCCACTGTTGGTGGGAATGCAAGCTGGTGCAGCCACTCTGGAAAACAGCATGGAGTTTCCTCAAAAAGTTGAAAATAGAATTACCCTATGGCCCAGGAATTGCACTATTGGGTATTTACCCTAAAGATACAAATGTAGTGATCTGAAGGGGCACATGCACCCAAATGTTTATAGTAGCAATGTCCACAATAACCAAACTATGAACACACACACACACAATGGAATACTATGCAGCCATCAAAAGAAACAAAATCTTCTCATTTGCAACAACGTGGATGGAAATAGAGAGTATATGCTGAATGAAATATGTCAATCAGAGAAAGACAACTTTCATATGATCTTCCTGATATGAGAAAGTTGAGAGGCAAAGTGGAGGGCTTGTGGGGGTAGAAAGAAAGAAATGAAACAAGATGGGATCAGGTGGGAGACAAACCATAAGAGACTCTTAATCTCATGAAACAAACTGATGGTTGTCGGGAAGAGGGAGGTAGGGAAAGGGTGGTTAGGTTACGGACATTGGGGAAGGTATGTGGTATGTTGAGTGCTGTGAAGTGTGTAAACCTGGCGATTCACAGACCTATACCCCTGGAGCTAATAATACATTATATGTTAATAAAAAATTAAAAATTAAAAAAAGGAACCAAAACTTATGACACTTTCACACACATTGGGACTTGGAGCCCCCAAAACTATGAAACAGAAAATTTCTGTTGTATAAGCCACCCAGTTTGTGGTACTTAGATATGGCAGCCCTAGTAAACTAATGCATAAGGTAATATTTTCAGATCTCAGAGATTAGGACCTGTATCTTTGGGGGTCAATATTTAACATACTACACTGCCTCAACATGTCAAAAGTCTTCTTGCCAAAAGGCTCACCCCTTCTAACCCATTTTTCACAAGACTCCCAGTGACCCTTCTGTGATGCCAACAAACATGTGTCCCCTTTACTTACCCTCAGGGGCACCTGGGTGTCTCAGTATGTTAAACATCTGGCTCTTGGTTTCCTCTCAGGTCGTGGTCTCTGGGTCGTGGGATTGACCCTGTATCTGGATTCCCATTCCATACAGGGTCTGCTCAAAACTCTTTCCCACTCCTCCTTTCTCCCCTTCTCTCCCCTCTCAACTCTGCTCCTGCTCTCTCATTCTCTCTTTTTCTCCCTGGATGAATAAATAAACAAATATAATCTTTTACAAAATTTTACCCTCTGGATAAAATTTCACACTTGCTCCTCATATCCTTCACTGATGGGCCCTCTCGACCGCTTTGTCTTCCTGTTCTTCATTTCTTCTGCCTTGAAACATCTCTTCTTTAAAGGTCATATGGAATGACTTTCTCAAGGAAGCTTTCCCTGACCTGCCTACCTCACCTCCCAGCGGCGATTTACACAGAAGTGTCCCTCACTTGGTTTAATTCTCTATTATTGCTATCTTGAAATGCCGAATTTTGAACAAGGGCTCTGCATTAAATTTCACTGGGCCTGGCAAATCAGATACTCATTCCAACCTCCCATCCTGATACGTTTCTCCCACCTCAGTCGGTTAAGGGGAGGATCTTCCTCTGGAAGTTCCTTTGTAAACCCTCATTCAGGAAGGTGGACGGGAAGACACAGGTTGAGTTTAGAGTCTTCCCACAGGTTTGTTGCAGTTAGAGAAACCTCTTCTGTAATGTGAGTTCCATAAGCAAGGAGGATCCTCACAGGTGATCTGTGAGATAGAATGCTGGTGCTTGCATAAGGGGGTGATCATTTAACTACTGATCCTAGAAAACTTTCAAAGATACAGTATCATCTGTCTGAATACTGTTGATCCTTGACCTGCCAAGATGAGAGATAACAGGAGGTTATTTTGGGGAAGGAAGGGTCCTAACAGAGAGATCAGATCTACTCCAATATTTAAGGCCTTACTGATGAGTCTTCCAATTTTATGTCATTTTGCTCATAAGATGTTTAGTTTATTTTCTTTGGAGGGACTCTGTTGAATATAAATCCTCTTCTTATCTAAGCCACTTAGCACCTCTCATCGAGTGCTAAGAAACAGCTCTTCTTCACCCTCTGACCTTTCCTACCTGACTATTTGGATCTGTCCTATTCATGGCCTATCTCCATCCCCAAACACAACACAAGAGAATAGTCATCATATGGCTGCTTCTCGGTAATTTTGCTGTCATGCAGCTTTGATTATAATGGCAGAGGAAGACCATCAAAAAGTAAATAAGAATAATATATAGTATGTCAGATGGTTGTGGAAGCTATGAGGAAAAGCAAAGCATGAAAAGAAGGCAGGCAGTTTTGGGGAGAAGGAATTTGCAATATTATTAAGAAGATCAGGGAAAGTATAACTGAGGGGTTTCCATTAAGTAGGTCAATATCTGGTCACACTTTTGTGACATTTGCATCTTTATTTCTTTTTATAAACCATGATAGAATTGGCAAACCTGGACTTTAAAGACTAAAATACATACATATTGGAAAATGTTAGTTCTGCTTTCTCATAATCAAAGAACACAGAAAAATCAAACCAAAGACTTAAGATGTTTTCCACATAGTATAGAATTTTGGTCGAGGCCTTAATAAATATAGTTCTGAGTTTCTGAGGTCAGGATTCTACATGAGATCCAAATAGGTCATTTTATATGCAATTGTTTCACAACTAAACATTACCATGCTTTTGATCAGCTTCTATAGAAATATCTTAAGAAGAATATAACATAAATTGTAGATTGAATATAAGTCATTCCTTATACTTTGAGCTTAGAACAATAAAAAGGAAGGGCTAAAAGAAGAGTCCCCAAAGGCAGGTCCCACGAGCTAGCTGCATTAAAATTGCTCTAGATTTACTAAAACATAACCTTCTGAGATAAAATTGACACATAACATATAACAAAGACCTAGAGATCCTTAGTTTTCAGTGGCCAGAGATGCTTTGATAGGTGGTCGTGTTTGGCAATTGTGGAGATACACATTCAAGGGACATCTCCACTTCTGAAAGTTGTAGAGAATCTGTCCTTTGATATAGTCCTGGAGGTCAAAGGGATAAAATTGTCCCCTACAGACTAAGTATTAATTTCAATTAGGTACAATAAAACTTTGACTAATGTAAGTGTGCTTATATATTCTTTCTCTCTCTCTCTCTTTTGTAATTTAATTATTGTAAACTAGGTTTGGTGACTTAGAACAGTTGTTTTCAAATCATGGTCACCAGAGTGTATAAATTTGAAAAAATTATTTAGGGCACATTGTGGGACTGAGGCTGATATTACATGGCATGGTATGAGGCCCCTCCTTTGATTTCAATAATAGCATAGTCACTTGAAATATTTATAATCCAGTAATATATAAATGTATATATACATATATATATATATACAACCACAGTACAAAAGAAGATTCTATGCTTTATGAAATTAACCTATTAAGTTCTAATATATATTAATAAGCTACTTAGCAATATTTATAAAGCAGAATTACTTTATAAAACAAATCTTTATAAAGATTTGCAAATTTCCCATTTTGTAGTTTACCTTTTCTTTTTGCTAAGGGTTTTGTTGTGCAAAAGCTTTTTAGTTTGATAGAGACTCACTTATTTATTTTGCTTTCCTTGCCTTTATTTTTGGTGTCATATCCAAAAAATCATCACCAAGTCTGATGTCAGAGTTCACTCACTGTGTTTTCTTCTAGGAGTTTTATGGTTTCAGGTCTAACATTCAAGTCTTTAACCTATTTTAAGTTAATTTTTGTGTATGATGTAAGATAGTGGCTCAGTTTCATTCTTTTGTATGTAGCTGCCCAGTTTTCTAACACCACTTACTAAAGAGTCTATCTTTTCCCTGTTGTACAGACTTGACACCTTTGTCATAAATTAATTGACCATATATGCATGGGTTTTTATGGGCTCTCTGTTTTGTTCCATTGATCTGTGTGTCTGTTTTTATGCCAATAGCACATTGTTTTGGTTACTATAGCTTTGGGAAATATTTTGAAATCAGAAACTGTGATGTCTGCAACTTTATTCTTTCTCAAGATTGCTTCAGCTGTTTGGAATCTTTCATGGTTCCATGCAAATTTTAGGATGGTTTATTCTATTTCCATTAAAAATACCATTGGAATTTTTATATGAATTGCATTAAATCTATACACTGCCTTGAGTAGTATGAATATTTTAACAATATTAATTCTTCTAGTCCATAAGCACAGAAAATCTTTCCATTTATTTGTGTCCTCTTCAATTTCTTTCATCCATGTCTTACAGTTTTCAGTGTATATGTCTTTCACTTCATTGGTTAAATTTATCTATAAGTATTTTCTTCCTTTTGAGGTAATTATAAATTGGATAGTTTTCTCAATTTCCCTGTCTGATAGTTCATTATCAATGTATAGAAATATAACAGATTTTTGTACATTGATTCTGTACCCTACATCTGTACTGAATTCATTTATTTGTTCTAACAATATTTTGGAAAATTCCTTTTCTATATGTAGTTTCTATGTATATTATCATATCATCTGCAAATAGTGAAAGTTTTACCTCTTATTTCCCAATTTGGATGACTTCTGTTTATTTAAGATAAATATTAAATTATTCTGATAGGTGTTTTTTTCACCCACATAGTGTGGAAACCACTGCTCTGTTTTATATAATATATAGGACTTAAGAATTCAATATTTTTTTTCCAATGGAAAGGACCCTGATCTGTGTTTGAAATACCTTTAAGTAGGAATTTCATTGATCCCTCTGTATATGAACATGGAAGAAGTCATCTGCTTAGGTAAGAAGTTTGCTTGGCAACTTAATTTTCATAGGTTTTGTTAACCCAAACCTTTGTTCAGGTGTTTCCAAAGAATACAAATGTGCCCTTAATTAAGGGCATGGGGGTCCTGTATGCTTCGACCTTATCAAAGACCATATCTTTCAACTGCCCAACTTTCTACCGAAAGCCAGACCGCAAGAAGAAAAGTTTCACAGAAGATTTCACAAAGCCCCAAAACTTTCATTTTTCCATATTTTCCAAATCTGACTTTATATTTTAAGTGAGATATAATTCACCTGATATGAATTAACAATTTTGAAGTACACAACACAGTGGCCTCTAGGGTCTTCATGACATTATAAAGCTGTCACATCTGTCTAATTCCAAAGTATTTCCATTACCCCCAGAAAAAAAAAACCTATACTCAGTAAACAGTCATTCCTCTTTCTTCTCTGATCCCTTGCAATCATTAATTGACAACCACTAGTCTACTTTCTATCTCTAGGAGTTTACCTATTTATGGATATTTCACAGAAATGGAATTACACAAAAATCCTTTCTTCCTGGCTATTTTTTCCACTTGGCATAAAGTTTTTAAAGTCCATCCACGTTGTGGCATTTGTCAGAACTTCATTCCTTTTTATGATAGGATAATATTCCATTTTAGAGATCTACCACATTTACTCTCTGTTCATCTGTTCATGGACACTAAGGTTGAGCATTCGTGTACAAATTTTTGTATGAATACCTGTTTTCAATTACTTTGAGCTTATACCTATGAGTGGAGAACATGTGTGTGTTCTTGTGAAACTCTCAAATTTCACTTATTTTTAGAAGACACAAAATAAATAAACCATAAGACCCTTTCTCCTCCTACCTCCTGATAACCAGAGAATCACTATAAATGATAAATAATATTTTAACCATATGCAACATTGTCTTCCTGTCATTTGTCTCCCTTTTGTATATGTTTCCTCCCTTTGAAAGCAATTGCTTACCCACCAACACTGTTTAATCCCCACACTCAGTACCTTACCTTTTCAACTCCCCAGTCACTCACTGTCCCCATACCGCATCTCCTCTCTCAAACACCCTGTGTTTTTGGCATTATTGATACCTGTCTCCTCTACAAAATGCACCCTTGTTTCTTGAATTCCATGTCTTCCAGACCTGGCTAAGCAATGTAGTGATGAATGAATTTGATATATATACTTATACTGTCAATGCTTATGAGTCTTATCCCATACAGGAAACATACACATTTAACAAGTATTTTCAAATTTTCGTTGAAAAAGGACATGAACTGGGGAATATCAGACACCACGGCAGATGAAGTGAAGAAGATATTTTAAAGTAAGAGTAGCTGAGCCTGCCCCAACATGCCTCAGATCACGCCAATATGCAGCCTTCTGCTCCTTCCTTTTGAAAAGTTAGACCTAATTGGAATATTTGCATGCATGAAGCAAAGAATCTTTTAAACTTCTTGACAACATCTGTGAGATCCGAGGGTGCCCTGCAATCCATTTGGGAAGTATAGATTTTAGAAACAGTATTTCAAAACAATACAGTTGAAACTACATACAGTTTATAATTACACTTCTCACATCCGTTGTTTGTGCAAAGCTCCAGTGGAAAGAGCTTTAGAACTGCAAAATATCTTAATTAGCATTATCATTGCTGAGAAATTAATAAACTTTGTGTTTTTATTGTCCATGGGAATAATTAAAGTGGAGAAGGCTATAGCTGACTATTCATGAAGATAAATATTACTATATGCACATTTGCAGTTATGTCAAAAAGTGGAACTTGGGTTTCTAATCTATAATTCCCTCTCCTCTTCCTTCCACCATCTCTATCGGTGCAGAACATGCTAGCCCACATCCTTCCTTTGTGCAGAGGAGGTCACCCAGTCCGTCCTCTGTTGGGTGTGTAGAAATCTCTGTGGGCTATTCTGAGTCTTGGGTTTGCATCTAGGCTTACTAGAGCTAGAATAGGGAAACTCCTCCTGCTAGCAGCTTTCACCCTATGCTACAGGGGAAATCATACCGAATGTCAAGAGCACATCATGCCTACTGTGCCCCCAGGGCCCTGCTTAACCATTGCAATTGACTGTAATGAATTATACAGCAGGCTCATGGCATTACTATTAGGAACCTTGCAGCAGCAATGCCAGATTGAAGTTCCACTGGTTTTAAGAATCCTGCCCCTACTAACCTAACCCAGAATGACCTCTCTCTCCTCTAAACTGTCAATGCACTTTGTACACAATGTCTCAGACATTGGCAAATATGCCTTTGTAGTTTTGTATTTTGTTTCTCCTAACAGTTTGAGAATACCATATCTTCTAATTTTAATTTACCCTACTTTGGCCAATGTATCTCACATAGTGTTATTAAATAGAAGCTCAATAATGATTGATTATTGATTATACATGTGTGTATACATGTGAGATAGATATGTGAACCATAAGGATGTGTTAGTACATGAGACAGCATATGCAACCCATCTGAAGCAATCTGAGCTAATATCTCATTCTGAATTCAAAGGTTTAATTTATCACAAATTGCAGAATGCTATGTCAGTAGTTTATATTTTATTTTTTGGACTTCTGTGTACTTCAAATGCACGACACAGAAATGCCATTCTAATGCAACTCAAAAGCCATGCCTTTGTGTAATTTGTGAATAACTAACCATATATTTTTGTATCAAAGCTGTGATGTCCTCTTGTTCTGGTGCAATTTAATATTGCCTTTTGGGGAAAGGCATATGGTCCTTTAAGACTGAGAATTAAGAATGGGTATAAAACTCTCATTCCATGTATATTAGCAAAGGATATCATAAGGTAAAGTTCAAGCCTCTGTCCAAAAGTTTTGGTGCTGACTAGGACTGAATCATAAGAAAGACATTTTCTCCGGGTAGAAAAAGGACATTATTCTCTGCTGATAAGCACATAGCATGGTCTTCATAGCCACAGAATCATCTCATTTTATAAATGGAGAAGATTTAGAGATAATCTTTTCTGATATCATTGTACAGATAACTGAACTTTAACTAGCCCTGCCTCCCCCCAACCATCTGCCACTCCCCAGCCCAGCAAGAGCACACCAAACAGTGTGTCACAGGTGATCCTGTCCTCATCAAGAATGGGGAGATTAACCCACATCTTGCCTGCCTGGTGCCCCACTGCTGCGCTTGTCCTTTTGTTTCACTTTTCATCCCCTCCAGAAGGACACCTCACAAGATTCTGGTCAATTTGTTCTCATTCCTGGTTCCGGTTTCTAGGAACCAGGAACCAGGAACCAGGAATTAACTTCAGTAGTTAATTTGAAAACATGCTTGGTAACTCAGCTGCCCCTCAGTTGTGATTTAACCTTGAAACACAGTCACAATTCTGCCCCTCTCTAGTTCTCTGCTCACACTATCACATATGGCAGCCAGCAGCCACGTCTGGCTATCAAGTCCTTGAAATGTGGCTGGTCTCAGTTGGCAAGCACTCTAAGCTTAAAATAACACAGAGACATGGTGTGAAAATCTTGAAAATATCCCAATAATTTTTCAACTGATTCCAACTTTAATATTTTGATGGTGTGGGGTCATCAAATATTATTACAATTAATTTTCTCCGATTTATTTTTACTTTTTCAATGTGGCTACCACAAAATTTTAAATGACCCTTCTGGGACTTATGTTATCTTTCTCTTAAGCATGAACAGTGAATCTCAAATTCTGTTCCATGTATCACCTACATCAGAATCGGGGATACTTGTTACTAATTTAGATAACCAGGCCACCTACCAGATTTATTAAAACTCATCTTGAGGAACAAGGACCTAGAATCTGCATTGTGACTGGCTCCTGCTGTAATTCTCCTGCCCAGCAAAGTCTGGGGTCAACAGCCTAAGAATCAGCCTCAGATACCATTTCATTTCCTCTCTGTTGGTCACAAGGGAAGCAGAATGATGAGTCCAGAAATAGAACATTAAAAAGACAAAACAGCCTTTATCTCTGTAAGCCTACCCATCTAGGGACTGGATACACGAGATGCCCTACAAAGGAGTTTGATGCTGAGACATATTGAAGTCACAAAGCAACAGAGCTGAATTAGTTTGCCCTGAAATGCTTCCAACTTTAAGCTTGGAGGCAATGTATGTAAGCAGGTGTCAAGGAGGGACTAGTGGCTGTGTGTGTGTGGGCTTTGGAGTCAGACAGATTTGGATTCAGGTCTCTGCCTCAAGTCTCTGCCTTGAGCAGAAGGTCAAGGGCTGTCTGTCTGTCTATCCTGGCAATGACACCTCCCTTTCTGAGAGTCCATGTTTTCACTAGCAAAGGAAGAAAATAATGCCTTCCTCATAGCTCAGTGAGATTTAAATTAAATGATGAAAACAAAATGCCAGACCCATTCATAGTAAACTCTCAAAAAAATTATCAAGTTTTATTATTACCAATGTAGGCTGCAAGATGAATGTCCTTGTTCAGTCTTAAAGATAGAAATATGGCTAAATATGATTAGAATAAACAATATCATGTAACTATTGGTGGTCGTGATGAAGATGCAGAGAATACCTAGATATTTACATTTTTAAAATCGTGCTCTCAATCGTGCATCAGTTGTTTTAAAGTTAGCAATTAGAAACTGGTATTTTCTGTGCTTTATTGTTTCCATAAAATTTCTTAATTGAAAGGCATAACTAAATGATTCTTGTATTAAATTCCATTTTATTTGCCCATAGTTATGTGAGGCCTCACAATTCAAGCCATGAAGACATTTCCAGTCTCACTCTTCATCTGGAATCAATTACCAAAATTTTAGGCAAGTCTCTGGAAAAAATAGCATCTAAAAATGTAATCTTGCTAATTAAGAACAGTAACAAACATTATTATATATTTAAAGGAACACAAATCTACTTGTACATTTTTTTAAAAAAATGCAATAGCATCCAAAACCCAAATTGAATCTTAATTCCCCTTGATCTCAATTGAAGTATAATACCCACAAATGATACATCTTTCCTCTTCGGTCTAGATCAGTAGTGTGATGGAAGTATCAGATTGATCAAAGTAGCAAGAGTCACGAGACTATAAAAAATAGACATAAGGCTAACAGAAAAGCAGAAGCTTACTAATGGAAGTAAAAGAATGAGATCCAGAAAAAAAAATCTAGAGGTCAGAGTAGAGGTGAGATTGTTGGGGGAAGATGGAGTGGAATGGAACCAGGTTGAGGGTTTTGAGTCTGAAACACTGAATTTTATTGATCTTTTCCAAATACTGGGAATATTTGGTCAATCGATTAAAAAAATGTTTGATTAATTGCACATGCCCTGTATCCCTTCCTCTCTTACCTTTAAGGTGCAATTTTCAGGTTGTCTGAAGCAAAGCTCCTTCTGATTCACTCATTCACTTATTCAGGGAATAAATATTTATTTTGCTAATCTCTACTATTTTTCAGAAAATCTAATTAATGCTGGGAACATCACAATTAATAAAAAATGGCACCAACAGGAGATAGTCAGTTAAAAACATAGAGTAGTAGGGCACCTGGATGGCTCAGACTCTGAGTATAGGTTCAGGTCATAATCTCAGAGTCAGTTGTGGGATCAAGCCCTGCATAGGGCTCCTTGCTCAGTGCAGAGTCTGTCTGAAGATTCCCTCTTTCCCTCTCCCTCCTCCCCTCCCTCCCACTTGCTCTCTCTCTCTCTTCCTCTCTCTCAAATAAATAAATAAAATAAATCTTAAAAAAACAACAACAACCAAGCACTTCTGGACCAGAGAAAGGGGAGGTCTCTAACTCTGAAAGAAGGCCAGGAGAATAAAGATGATATTTGAACTGAGTCCAAAGAAATTCACGAGAAAGACAAAATGAAACAAGTTATTCTAGACATATGATGCTGCAAGGTCTGTTATGTGGAGATGAGAAATATCAGGGTATGTTCAGAGAATGACGAATGTTTCCGTATGGCATCCAGGATGTAGAAGTGTGAAGGGGAGACAGGGAAATTAGGGAAGATAGACACAAGAAAGATTCTTTCATAAGAGGCCTTGCACTTCATGCTAAGGAGAGGGGCTTCACCCTATGAATTACTATACCATTGAAGGAGTATATGCAAGAGATAAATAAAACAGATTTTGCATTGTGAAAGAATCACATTGGTTGCAAGCTGATAATGAATTAGATAGAAAGGAAGGCTGGAGAAAGACAGACAGGTTAGTTAGAAGTTGTCACAATAATTCAGGAGAGTAGATAGTGCCCTAAACTATACCGGCATGAGAGTAAGGAGGAAGAGTAGCTTTTGAGAGATATGTAGTATGTAGCTTTGATATGGAGCAGGTCACCATCATCACCACCAATTACTCCCCCCCAAAAAACACTGGAGGGGTCATTAAATGAACTGTCCCCTCCTATGCAGTAGTCAATACAGTGAGCTTTGAAGAGAAAAAGCTAATGAAACTAAGTCAAGCAGCCGATGTAGTTATGTTTTATAAAAGGCATTATAGAACTGTCAGGAGGGCCCGGAAGAACCCTCACTGTCCACCCCTGAGCCCCTGTTTTGCAGATGATGGGTTATTGCAGAATGGGAGGTGGAGAAGAGGAAGGACCCTCCACGAGCTTGCATTGTGATTACGTTTAAAATGTAGGATTGTTATGTGTTGTATATTTTAAGAGGCAATAAAAAAGAAAATTGTTGTAAATTCAGATTACTTCTGAGAACAGTGATGAGTTAAATGAATTCCAAGGAAAACCAGCAAGATATTTCAAAAACAAGATATATAAATGTACTAAAGTTTGAGGGTATTTAATAATTTCTTGAAGTTAGAGAAATAAATTCCTTTTTTTTTTAAGATTTTATTTATTTATTTATTTATGAGAGAGAAAGAGAGACTAAAAAGTGAGTCTGGAGAGGGGAAGGGGGGTGGGAGAGTCTCAAACAGACTCTGCACTGAGCATAGAACCCAAAGTGGGGCTTGATCTCTCAACCCTGAGATAACTATCAGAGTCAAAACCAAAAGTCTTATGCCCAACAGACTGTGCCACCCAGGCACCCCCAGAAATAGATAAATTCTTAATATATTAATTCTAGAAAGCTAGAGCCCCAGGTATTAGGTTTCAAAGGATTTTAAATGATTGATTTCTTTTAAATCGCATTTTAATCACACTTTTCATGTATATTCTTTGTTAACAAACTGGAGATTAGACCACTGCTTGTGAGATATTTTTGCCCATGAATCATTGCCATGATAAATTAGTAGCAACACATGAAATTGTGCGTGGATGGAAGGCTCCTATTCCCTTTTCCAAATGAAGCAAAAAGCCCCATGTTTCCCGTTTGATGGAATGCTGCCCCTTGTGAAGTCCTTTGGAGCAAGGAGTCTTTAGCCTCTTTGTTTCCCTCCTGCAAGAGGATTCAGGTGGGCAGAAAGGTGTAGATGTTACGTGCGATTGCCTCCTGACATCTTGGGTACGTGTCAGAAGTTAAAACATGGGCTGGATTTTTGACCGCAGGACTCTGTGTGTTCATGCAGATGGAAACATCTGAGAGAAGACAATGTTCTCTATTTTCCTTCTTTCGCATCTCGTGTCTTCCCCTGACTGGACTGAACAAAGCTGGTGGATAAGGGTTCCCACTTTCCAAATTCACGATCATTGAATCCTAATCTAGATGCAGACTGTTGCTATCATGAATGACGAGTCTTTGCCAAAAAGATGACAGTGAGTAGTGAGAAAAGGCAAGTGAGAAAAGTTCAGGAGTCCAGGGTAACTCACAGAAAGCTGCTTTGGCCTGCTGGGTGGATGATGGCACCTGCCGATTGCTAAGGGTCGGCCAGGGAATGACCATGTCTGGGGAGAAATCTGAGTTTGAAGTGCTTGTAGCACATCAAAAAGAAGATGCCAAGTCACAGTTAAGATTGGATGTTAGGAAAAAAATGGGAAAGAATATATAAATTGGTGAATTATTAAGTAACAGTTGGAGAAAAGTATGTGGATTAAACCTATCATAATTGCTTTCAAAATGGGAGAGAGCAGAAAAACAGGGATCAGTTTCTTTTCTTCTCCAATCCCCAGAAGTAGAATATCCATTCCAGCTAGATGCTATTGACTAGCAACCAAAAATATTTTTTTTTCTTTTCTAACGGTTTAATATGGAGATTTTGAAACAGTTCTTTGAAACAATCTAGTGCGTGTTACAATATCTGGGTGAGCTGCTTTTAGGGAGGAAATATTTTCTCAAAATACTTGGCAAGGCCAAGAAAAAATGTAGAAAAATGTCTCTGAATATCTCACAGACAAATTTTAGACTATCCACTCTAGTAGAAACAAGTAACAACGGCATGCTCTCAGGGGCATAAAGACACTCACAAGTATCCTTCTGTGCTTATAACTCCAATTAAATTGCTAATATAAGTACTGTCCTGCTACAATAAAAAAAATAAAGCACAAGCAATCAGATCTCACAAAGATAAGGTACAATTTGAAGCATAAGAAGCCCACCATTCTTGGTTAACAGCAAACCTGTTAACAAGAAATCACAGACTTCTTCCTTCTAGGAATGTAAGTGTCTCCATGCAATACAACCAAAGACATGTCTTTCCAAATGCAGTCGCTATTTTGCAAGGACTTATTCCTTAAAAGTATTTTCAAACAAACAGAAGTTTAAAATTTTTATAATCACCTAAAACCAACAGATTTGGAGATGAGAAGCATGAATGAATGCTGTTAGCTATTTCTCTGCGCAATTCTGGAGGATCCCTTTCCTGGAAAATGCTGTTGGGTTTTAGAATGGTTCTAAAAACAAGCCAAGAAAGTCTAAGATTCTGCCCTTGCAGACTTTCCTACCACCAGGGATCAAGCTTCATTTCTGATCCAGTCCTCAGAGGAAGATTACATTGTGATGAAGAACAAGTAGAAAAAGTAAGAAGTTTTTCTTTCTCTCTTGCCTGACCAACCACGAGCTTAGGAAGCAAGCTATAGGAGGTGAATCAGCGTTTAGCTTTCAGTAAAAAAATCTGATGTTGGGAAATTCTAATTAAAGTCCAAAAAGGAGCTAATTTCACAGAGTTTAAATCACACTAAAAATATCCTTCGAGACTTTTCTTTCTGGGCAGCTTGGAATGACTACAAAATATTTGGTGTGGTACAACACATTTTTGCAAATAACAGTAAACACAGACATATTTTATTAACTAATAACAGACTCTAATATGTTTAAGCAGCCAAATACTGTCTTCCATTTTCTTCACATCAAAAGGAAGAAACAGAGATGTCAAGGATTTGTGCTTTTCATGAACAAAAATTTATGACCATCTTTGCACTGGTTGAAAACAAAGTTCTTGGAAAGTCTCAGAAAGACAAAATGTGGGGCACCGGGGTGGCTCAGTCGTTAAGTGTCTGTCTTCGGCTCAGATCTTGATCCCAGGATCTTGGGATTGAGCCCTGAATCAGCCTCCCTGCTAGGCAGGAAGTCTGCTTCTCCCTCTCCCACTCCCACTGCTTGTGTTCCTGCTCTGACTGTCTCTCTGTGTCAAATAAATAAATAAAATCTTTAAAAAAAGAAAGAAAGAAAGAAAGACAAAATGGAAACAGGGCTAGTCCAAAGAGAGTGATGTCCTAAGAGGCTGTGTGTGTGCATGTAAGCATATCTGCACATTCTTGCTCTTACTCTGGGGATGCTGTGAGAGAGAGTCAAAGCAAGGTAAAAGATGGAGGGGACATCATGGGCATGGCATGTGGTCATTCTCTCTGACACTCCCTTTTGGAGAAAGCAACATGGGTCCCTGGATCTGAAGACAGAAACCTGTACTTGCATTTACTGGGTAGCTTAAGTGCCCAAAGCCACACTAAGGAATGGTAGCAAGAGCCTGGACTTGTTATCGAGATTCCTGTCTTCTAGTCCCAAGATCTTGGAGTTCCAGCAGCCCCATCCCTGAATCAAGGAAATGAACATTATTTATATGATTGATTTTAGGTGATGATTAGGTAAAGTGCCATGAAAGGTACTGTTCTGTTTTTATGAACAGAAATTATATCTGAGTCCTAAAGGTCAGGGTCACACTCACAAAGATCTTTTACAACACTGAGCTGCACAGAGATGCACCTGCCTGGGCCTTGAAATGAGTGTAAAAAATGTAGGGTGTTACATGTGTCTCTAGTTAACGCTTCATGATTAAAAAGTGGGGGGAGAATAGGGAACACAGCATGAGTCATTTCTGATCCATCATCGTGGTTCAGCCATGAATACCGGTGGTCATCAGATGTCCCAGTATCTGTCCCAAAAATGCCCAGTCACTGGACCCTGGGGCCTCTCACAGTCTGGTGTGGCTCCTGCTTGGAATACACCAGGCAGCAGTGTTTCAGTCAATGTCACACAGTCCCCAGATAAAGTGTTCAAGTGAAGTCACAAGGGAGAAAGTGCCTATTCCATTCTGGAGCTGCGGATGGACCAGACTGAACTAGAGGACCTCCTCAACTTTGGGGAAGATATGGTTATAACTTGAGCTAGGTACTACACTTTAAGATGTGACACTTCTCGGTTTTGTGTTCAAGAATTTCTAAGAAAACTCAAAGTCACCAACATGAGAACAGTTCTATCATTTAGGAAGCTTACAGTGACAGGAATTCTTCCCTAAATTGACTTTAGAATTAAAAAAACAAACAAACAAACAAACCTTGACACCATAACTGGAAAACAAAAACAAAAACCAAAGACAAGGAACGCTTTGGGGCAACAAGGCCTAAGGCTCAAGTATTGTTACCAGGTTTCAGTCCCCCTCCATGCATCTTTCATTCATGATGGCTTCATTTTCAACAAAGCACAAGTTCACACAGAACCTTCACAGTTTATCCCCTCACTTTCAAATTCAATGGAAAAAAGAGTATCTTGCCCAGGACTAGCCCAAATCTCCTTGCTTCTCCTTGAGTCTGAGTCATTTGCTCTGCTTTGAACAAATCATGGATTGTCTTTAGGCAACTTGAGGCTAGGGCTCCTGGACCCAGAGTCCTCAGAGAACTTAGGGGAAGGCTCCAATGCATCTAGTGTAGACCAACACAAAGCTTTGCAAATCTAGAAGTATCAGAATACTAGTCATGTACTTTGGTCTATTCATGAACTTTAGAACTCACATCCTCTGATATCACTGAGGTATAATTATTTTTAATATTATGATATTGAAATTTGTTTTATAGGTAACATGTGGTTTGGAACTGGAGAAGTCATTATAAAAAAAGCCTTGCAAAAGAGATGTAAACATTTCATTTATTTGCCTAGAAACATACATCTCAGGCTCATTTTTTTGTTTGTCTTAACATCTGATCCTCAAAAATCCTCCCATTAAATCAGCATTAAAAAGTCAACAAAATTATTAAACCTTCATCTGTTTATTGAAACAAATTTCAAAATTTAATCTCCCATTTCATACTAAGTCTCTAGTGGTCTACTTGCTGTAAACATTGATTAAATGCACAGTCTGGAAAGAAGAAATAAATTGGCTAGGGTACAGAAAATTGAGAGTCAGAATGTAGGACACTTTTCCAAAGCAAGTAATTACTTTATAATGCCGATTTCTTTAAATATTTACATAATTGGTAATTAATGGATTATTTTAGGCATTAACTTATACCATATAATATTCTGGTGGCAGACAACTGTTGCTTTTTAAGATTATAATATTTTAGATGTCTACCCCAAATAATTATTTTTTAATTGAGTTAATATAATATGACCCAATTTAAATAATAATCTAAAAAAAAAATAGAGGGATGTTTCAGATTCTAGAAAATTCTAGCCTAAGCCCTGTTTTCACTCCCCTAAATTTTCAGTTACCATTCTCCATAAAGGAATCACAAATCTCTATTTCTACTTAACTTCAACTTTATTCTATTTCCAACTGAATTCTAGGCTCTTCTACCAGGGTAACTTACTTGAACCTCAAACTCAAAATACAGATACAAAATGTAATTCATCATATTTCATGTAAGGGAGTCTCCTGGTGCTGTGATCTCTAGTGTTGGTACTTCATCTTCCCAAACAAATGGGTTCTGATTTATCTTTGATTTTTCTTTCCCTTCCTGACCATCAGATGGTTGCCAAGTGCAAAGAAAATGTTTCTGACATATCTTCCAAATATTTTCTCTAACAGTCCTTCAATAGATAAAATGTGTAATGCAGCACAGTTGCTTTTATTATATGAAGTTTACAAATACTTGACAACAGCAAAAAAGTTGGAGAACATATACTTATCTTGTTATATGGGATATTTCATTCTAAAATAGAGTTTTATAGAAATAAAACTCTAAATTAAGTAATATCCTTAATGATCTCAATCTGTTAAATGGGCTAGAAAATGAAAACAACCCAGAACACTCATGTTCTTATTAGAAATATTTATAGAACTTTATTTTAGAGTCATACTTGTACCTCTAGGCACAATATATAATAGTAATATCTGTTAAGTTTATGTTGTATGGGGACCCAACTAACAAGTTCCTATATCTAACCTCATTCTAATACCATTCTTATTGCCAAAAGGGACGTTACTGCCTTCCCTGAAATTCATGTTAAAATTAATCAGGAATTATTTCAAAAAATGTCTTTGAGGCTTGATGATTTGAGAAAATTATGCCAAAAAATCAGGAACTCTTCTATTAATATATTAATAGTTTACTGAAGTTCTGAGAACAAGTTTCTTCACCTCTTAAGTAATGGCATGCAATCATAATTCCTTCGTAATTTAACTTGATTAGATCCTAAGGTATAATGGCATGAGAGCAAAATTAATATCTTGGGGGTTGTTGATCTGAAGAAATCCCTAAGGTATATGAAATAAGTGGAAGATGAGGAGGTGGCTTTGGCTGGACTGAGCTCCTGGTCAGCTCATGCTGACTCCCCATTTGTTCCAGTTAATAAGAGCTTATCCGGCATCTAACATTGTGCAGGAGTTGGGTTAGATATGGAGAACCCAGCTAAGTGAGGAGGCTGTGGCTACCTGCACACAGCTCAACGATGCCCCCTTATTTTTCTCACTATCATCCCATAACGATACAAAATTTCTTTTTCTTCTTCTACCAGAGGAATAATAGTCTCAAGCATATGTAAGGCAGGAGAGCAAGTGAGGCCATGGCAATGAAATTGAAAAATGGATGGAAGAATCGCAAGGGCTTGGAGCTTCTTGGAGAAAATGATATTTGACTATAAAACGTAATTAGATGGAAAGGATCATTTCTTGAATCTGTTTCTTATAAGTGATTTATTTTCTGTTTTTATATATTATTTAATATTTGTATTTTTTACATATATATATATAGATTCCTTACCCACATTTAGTTATAAATCAAAGTCATATCTCATAAGACTGAACATATATTTAGGAATATTTTCAAAATTAGTTTTACATTATCCTTTTGTAAGGTTTGCCAATAGCACAGTGAGTCAAAAGATGGTCAACCTGGATCAGGTAACCTACCTATTTTTCTATTGCTGCTTCAAAATGGGGAATGATGAGCAACTTCAATTCATTACTGTGACACCTTGTACGATACTTAAAGTGAACCCTTAAGGGGTTAAGTTTTCATCTGTCCTCCAACACCAACTCCCTCCCCACAACTACTTGGCCCATAGATGGCATTCAGGACTGGATGAAGGACAGAAACAGAATCCTATCTAATCACTTACTAGATATTAAGTATAAGTGGTAATATAATCACATATTACCACTTCCATACAAATACATTCATAAATTCATTCTATAAGTAGTGTTTTTAACATTAAATTCAAAGCTAGTTATTTAATTTGAATAACTACTGAGAAAAAATGCCAGATTAAGGAACTTGCATTAAAAAATGGAAACCCATCTTAATATTTGGTGTTCTTACAAACTCAAACAACTTTCCATAAAATAAATGTACTCTTGATGAAGGAATTCAAAATGCTTTTTTAAAAAATTTTATCTATTTACTTTTGAGAGACAGAAAGAGTGCACAAGCCAGGGGGCAGGTAGGAGGTGGGCAGAGCGAGAAGTAAACTCCCCACTGAGCAGGGAGCCCAATGCTGGTCTCCATCCCAGGATCCTGGGGTCATGACCAGAGCCAAAGGCAGACGCTTAACCAACTGAGTCACCCAGGCGTCCTCAACATGCTTTTCTTAGTACCTACTCAGTGAACCATCTTTAGTGTAAAATTAATGATTAGATATATAAATAAATATATTTCTAAATATATATTTATATGTGTTTTATATATATCATTGCATATTTTAAAACTTTACCTAATAACTATAATTCATTTTTATTAATAATATGGTATATATTATTAAACTAGATATTAAAATGTATACATTTTAATTACATACTGTGTATCCCAATATAATATAAAACACTCAGAATACATTATTTTATTATAAAGACCTAATAATACATATAATACTACCTTTAATAAAAACATAACACTTAAACATATATAATTTCTATTAAGGATATTTAAACATATGCAGAACAAAATTAATAGCCACAGATTAATAAGCACTAAGAGTTTGTACTCCCAAATACACTTTATTGATTTTTTTTCCCATGGTCACAGGAAGGAACAACTTATCACATGAAATTTTTCTCATAGATGTAGATGTCACTGACCCAGAAGTTTCAAAATTTCAAAACATAGTGATCTTGATTTTGCATTTCTTTCCTTAAGTGAAACACCTACCTAAATACAGAAAGGGAAAGATTTCCTTGCTTAGCTATCAGAGTTTTCATCCTACAAAGCATACAGTACACCAGTGAGGGAAATAATATTTTGCTCTGTTCATGGAATTTGCCAGTGTAGGATGTGAGGGGAGTAACTTATTTCCCCCCACCAAGGATCAATACATTTATTCTTGCCAGACTGCTATGGAGAAAAACGAATTCGAGTGGCACTGAGAGCAGCACAGAGAGTAAAAATAATCGATATAATTTTGGGGGGGCATATCTTGAATCTTTTTGTCATGAAATCAAGTGTCACCATTTGCATGTATCATTCAAAGTGTATTTTTAAAGGTAACATCTACGTTTCGTTAGTTCATTGTGTCCTGAAGGTAAAACCACTAGCAGCAAAGGGAATTTCGTTTTAACTTTTATGACTTTCAATATTTTTTGATTACCGAGGATGCGGTTTTGAAGCTTGCTGTTCTGAATCTTCACATTTTGACAAATGGATGGGGTGCTCAAGAGAAAGAAAGGGACTCACGGATTCTAGAATGTCTCCACATTGGTAGTAAGGGCCTCTTAAACACAGCAAAACAGAAAAGGAGAGAAGAACAAAATACACCTCTGAGTAAATACCAGGCATTAATGTCTACATGAACCCAAAAACATCAGTAAAATTGATGAAGTCAAGCAAAACAGTCAGTTGTGAATCTCTAAAAAGGTCAAAGGTCTGAGATACTTTGGTTTCCTAGTTTGGCATGTTCCTCAGAGAATAGAATGAACAAATAGCCTGTATGTTGTTATAAGAACAAAAAAACCCTAGAAGATTAATTTATTTATTTTTAGTCTGTTTGTGATCATTTTATATAAAGAGAGCCCTGCTCTGTTTTGAAAAGTCGGGAAAAAAATTCAATATCACCAAATAAGACTTACCTCCTGAAAAAGTTATCTCCATAATGGCCAGGATCTTTGCTTATAACAATGTGATTAACATCCATCTGGAAACCACTGTTGATGGTTTACCTAGGGACAAAGAACAACAGGATAGTTCACAGGTGAGTGGTGCAGGGGCCTTTAGGCAAATTGCTTGTGCTGTCATATTTCACTTTAGAATTGGATTTCTTACAGAAACCCATGCAATTATTCTCTTTGCCAATAAAAATATGTTTCTCCCTTCATTTGTATAGTTATGCGAGTACTAGTCAGGTTCTAGGTAATTTCTGAGCTCAAAAACCCATTTGCTGAATTGAATATAGTATGAATTTACATGATGTCAAATAACACACTTGACTGAACTGTTATCTGTTCCACCTGTTCAGAGGCACTTAGAAGCAGTCCAAATGTCTCTATTAAGAATACTCTCATACCAGAATACATCACATTAGAAAGTTTGGAGCAGGTGTTACTGGTTTTATTAATAATTCAACAGACCTGAACACCCATAATACTTCACATGGAAGACAATGGAGCCAAACTAAAACAGCTGGCCTACACCTTCATGGCAATTACTTTGTGGTATTGGACACCTATTGTACAGTGCTGACCAGAAAAGAAGACATACCAAATCAACACAAAATAACAGGAGTCTATAAAAATGTTACCAGAGCCGAAGGGCTGAGGGAAAATCCAAAAGCATGTCAAAGGATGAGCTAACGTTGAGGGTGAAGGAAGTCTGGGGATGAGGGACAGGATGAGCGGACACACAACAATATTGAGCATGCACTGTGAGGGCCAAAGGGCCATCGCATGGCTGTGACTTGTGGGTGAAGAGCCTGGGAAGGTAGGAAGAGTTGGATCTGGAGGGACAGAGAACTGTATATTCAGGAATATATGTTTAAGACTAGTTTGAAAGCAGCTTAGTAAGTTAAGAAGCAGGAAACTTCCATGACCTAACTTTCATTCGCAATATAAATAATGGACTGCCTGTTCGAGATTAAAAAGCTTTGGAGAATCTTTCTACAGTCCAAGTGAAAAATAAAAAGAAACAAACTATTCATTCTTAAAACCAGGTGAATAACAATGTATATATATCATTCACTCACTGAGCATTATTATGCTCCAGTAACTGTGTCAAATGGGGGTGCCTAAATGTTTTAAGACCATGAAGTTACAGCAGTTGAGTGGGTGGTGAAAATGCTAGCTCAAGCTACCATCCCAGCGGTAAACAACCACCACAAACAGTCCCCAGGGGGGAAAAAAAATTAAACAAAAAGACAAATGAGTATGTATTTACAAATTATTTAGTCTTGCAAGGGTCGAATGTGTGTCCTGAAAGAATATAATGGAGGGTCTCTATTCCAAGCCAGGGGAGAGGAGAGACTTCTCAGCAAAGGTGCCATTTTTTCTACGCACAGAGAGAAAAGAAAGAATAAACCACATGTTAAGGACTCTACATGTAAAGTGTAAAGAAGAAGGCCATCCAATGTTGGAAATGCTGCAGAGATTAAGAGTGCGTTATACTAAAAAGACACTACCCAGTTAGAGAGTAGAAAGTCATTTTCTATACTATCCAGAAATCATCCTCATCGGTCTTACCTCAAAGGAGTTGAAAACATGTCCACACAAAAACCTGCACAGGGATGTTTAAAGAAATCGTATTCATAATTGTCAAGACTTAGAAGCGACCAAGATGTCCTTCTGTGGGTGAATGGATAAATATACTGGTACAATCAGACGATGGAATATTATTCATTGCTGAAAAGAAATGAGCTCTCAAGCCATGAAAAGACATGGAAGAAACTTAAAAGCATATTATTAAGTGAAAGAAGCTGGCAAGTAAAGTCTACGTGCCGTCTATTCCAACTGTACGATATTCTGGAAAAGGCAAAAGGGCAATACAAGCATCTGTGATTCCCAGGAGTGGTGGTGGGGGGGAGGGCAGGGAGATGAATAAGGGGATCCCAGACTATTTTTAGGGCAGTAAAAATACAAGATACTGTCATGGTGGATACATGTCATTAGATGCTTGCCCAGACCCCGCAGACGGTACAACACTGATAGTGTCCCCGAATGTAAAGTACGGGGTTCGGGTGATAAAGCGGTGTCAGTGTAGGTTCCCCAATTGTAACAACTATAGTGCTCTAGGGATACTGGTGATGGAAGAGGGTTTAAATGTGTGAGGGCAGAGGGAACAGAGTATCTGTGTACTTCTCAATTCTGTTGTACACTTAAAATTGCTCTAAGCAATAAAGTCTTTTTTTCAAAAGTTGTTTTGGAGCATAGAAGAGAAAAAAAGGCACAGGGAGGAAATGAGCATTTCTACAAGACCTATTGTGCTCCATGAACTCGGACTAGAAGCTCGAGGCCAGTGAGGTTAACAGAGGTGAAGACCAGGTGAGGACAGTTACGAAGGCTCTTCTTCAAAAACTTGAGCGATTTCATGAAAGAAAAGGGAGAGATGGCAGAGGCTGAGCCAAGACAACATTGTTGTAGGAGACCACAGCATATTGGTGTGGCAAAGGAGAGGGCAAACAGAAAAAAAAAAAAAAAAAAAAGAAAAAGAAAGAAAAGAAAAAGAAATAAGAGAAGAAAAATGTTTAGTCACTAGGTAAAGTCTCCAAAGCCTTACTTAGAGCTAACACTTGAGAGGCCTTTATTATTACTAGTACCACTTTAGCATAAGGAAACGGAGGTGATAAGAATTTAAGTGACTCTGAACATCAGATCAGCACTATCTTTGATCCAGAGCCTTATTTGCTAGATGGTCTGTGCAAACTCTGAATCTTTATTTTGAAACATATTTCTTTGTCATTCATTAAAAAAAAAAAAAAAAAAAAAAACAATACCTAAAAAAACCCTCTCCATTGCTTTAGGTCCCAGTAGAACACAGAGGTGACAAGTTGTCTTATTTACCTAGACCTTTGAGAGCATCTTTGAGCCAAGGATATGTCAGCAAAATGCCTAGGAAATCATAGATACCTGACTGCCCAGGAATTATGTCTCACAGGATGCAAGAGAGTATCCCGTGTGTTTCTAATTGATAAAGAAATCCTGCGTACAGCCTTAATGGTAGGATGCACAGGAAAGCCCAGTTGGTTTAGAAAACAGCCAGCTTGGGGGTGCCTGGGTGGCTCAGTCATTAAGCATCTGCCTTTGGCTCAGGTCATGATCCTGGGGTCCTGGGATTGAGTCCCACCTCAGGCTCCCTGCTCAGTGGGGAGCCTGTTTCTCTCTCTCTCCCTGCTCCACCTGCTTGTGTTCCCTCTCTCTGTCAAACAAATAAATGAAATCTATTTTTAAAAATTTAAAAATAAAAAATAAAAAAAACAGAAAACAGCCAGCCTGATGAATGCAACCCATGTCTCTGACTAAATGATAATGTTTTCCCTGGTATATTCTGTCTTAGAAAGCATTTCCTATTCTTATTTGCTGAATGCACAAGTCACAGTTGACACACTTAGTTACTGAAATTGGAGGTCACAATCAATTTCCTACTCAGCATCCTCTTCATACCATATGAAAATTAAATATTTCTTGGAAAGAGAGAAGCATTTAAAAAATAAGGAGTTGTCACACAAATACTTCCAACGGTCCTGTAAGTGTACAATTAATTGAGGATATCAGGCAAAACTGCAGGAGCAGGAAGGGAAATAACGTAGGGACATTTTTTCTCTGTACCATGCTTTCTCTGCAACATCCAAAACTCTCTCTAGAGAAGGGAAGAGAAAAACCTCCCCACCTCTTTTTCACCATCTTCCACCTACACCTAGCTCATGCTCACTAGAACAGAGAATAAATTTGCTAAGGTCATTGGTCTTCCCAGCCATTTATGCTAAAGGATGTTCTGTGCTATTCCAAAAAAGAGCCCAGACTGGTGTCCCTCAAAGACAGTAATGGTCATAGGAGAGAATGCCTCGCATGCTCTCACCCACAGTGAGCCCTAGAAAAATTCCCAAATGCTGCAGTGAATGAATTAGTGAGGAAAGAGATGTTGTTTCTCTCTTGCTCACTCTTAAGGTTTGCCAAGACTCTCCAACTTTGGGGGAGTTAGGTTTATGGTTAGTAGCAGGATTTGAAATGAGAAAAAGCCTTTGTTTTGTGCGGCTGTAAAATTGTATTCAGTGGTACCTGCCACTATAGTGGACTATGTTCTTTGTTCATCATTCAATTAATATCTAATCCTCTAAGTGCAACATGGTGAAGCAATAGAGGAGGTAATTCAACAAATACAATGGAAAATAACTTGAGAAACAGCAGGTCAAGCGCTCAACATAAAATGCATATCAAATATAAGATTTCACAAAGGGTAAATTAATTTGCATGCTCTGAAAATTCCATTTTGCAATGAAGCATTAATTTTTTACCTCAGGAGAAAGGTTTCTCAGAAAATGAAATTTTAAAATACTGCTCATTGTATCTCTCTTTTTTCTCTGTCCTTTTCTCCCCTTTTCATTCTCCGCTCCTCAACAAAACAAGAAAAATAATCAGTATAGGCTTCTGGCAACACAGCAAGAGAAATGTGAGATTGGCCCTTAAGGGAATTTTTATTCTCAAGTGGATGTAAATGTATTCATCAATTCAAAGAAATGCATAGTGTGTTATATACACAATACATTAATAAATAGCCATGCATTAAAAAATAATGAGGTTTTCCACAAAACAACATCCTGTGGTGTGTAGGGTCATAAAAAAGATACTAAAAGAGGGGGAAAAGATTATGTGTAAAATCTGATTAAAATACAGAAACACATCATATATGTAAGATATAATAAATATTTTATTAGTTAACTATAAACAAAAGAACAAATGCAGTAAAATGTAATTAAAAATGTAAAAGTGAAGGATGTGATTTATTTCACTACGATAATATTAATACTACAAATGGCATGTAAATGGGTATCAAGACTACAGTGTAGAAAGAGTGGAAAGCAGCCATTCATTTCATATAATGAGATTTCATCCTTTTTTTTTTTTGATTTACATTTGTTTAAATATTTCAAATAGTGAATGAATAATGTTGCTCTTAAACCTTACACAGCTTAGCACATTCTCAAATTTCCATCAGCCCTTGGACGAGATTTGCATGTTGGCAGGCAGTTTCCAGGCAGAACCACTAATTGTGAAAATAGAAGAAAATTGACTGGCAGAAACCAAGGGTATTTTTAGTGCTCTTGGCTGAATGAGTTTGGCTTTGAGTAGTAACCCCTACTAGTGAATGCACTGGAACCAAAAATAGTATGTTACACAAGGTTCCCCAATTTAAAAAGGTGAAAAGACCAAAATGTAACATTCATCAACTACTATTGGCTTGAAAACTCTTAGGGGTTTAAACTGCAAAGATGATTTAAAATGGACTTTCCTGTCACTCCCTCTGAAGCTGAGCAGAAAGCCAGAGGTCTTTATTCACCATTCAAATTACTCACCATGGAAAGACTAGCATGTGAAAGACCCGAGATCGGAGGGGCAACTTGTATTAGGAACCATCCCTTGCCCTGGTTAAGCCTCAGTGGAAGGGAAAACACATCTTAAAGAATTCTCATCCACATTTCTGGACAACATGCAGCATAAAATGACAGTGTGGTTGGTCCTCTATGGGAGAAATCATTTCATATCCCTCTTGAGGTGTATGCCTTACAAAAGGTAATAAAAACTCTATTATTATCAGATAGGGAGGAAACTAAGCTTCAGAAAAGCCTGACTTGGCCAGCTCATTCACCTGGTATGTGACAACAATGAGGTTTGAATTCCAGCTTTTTGGCCCAAATGCCTGACATCTCCAGTGGCTTCTGAATTTTTTTTTTCCTTTTGTCTTTAAAGTATCCACTGCTGCATTTTCTTCACCTAATTCCTATGTTTCCCTGTCCCATTATGAACTGGGCCTTCAGGTTTCCATCTCTCAAAGCCCTAAAGGTATGTATCACTGTCCTTATATCTGGCCTTCCCAAGCATTGTCCATTGGCACAGCCCAGAAATGAGCTCCCTTGATATTGTTTATCTTATATCCACCTCCATACAGCATCCAAGGCAGCACTGTATCACGGGAGTTCCCATTTCTTCAAATAAAATGTCCCAGGTCATTTCTCCTGTTACAAAAATGATTATGAAATCTCCCTTCTCAGTGAAGCTTTTCTGAATAGATCAAAGGGTATGTGCTTTGGTGAGTGCTATGAAGTGTGTAAACCTGGCGATTCACAGACCTGTACCCCTGGGGATAAAAATATATGTTTATATAAAAAATAAAAAATTTAAAAATTAAAAAAAAAGAGCAGTTATTGTTTCTCTGGTCTATTGGAATGTAAGTCCATTCCATGTAAGACATCCCAAGTCTATTGGAATGTAAGGAATTTTTTAGCTAAATAGATAGGAAGAATCTACAAGGGCTTATGCCTTTATGGATTTGTATTCTTAAACAGAAAGATGCTCAAAAGTGAACAGTTCCTGGTTTTGCTTCTCAGTGTAAAGATGTAAGGAACAGTGCCACTACTTTCATCGATCCTTCATGGTCACATGAAGGCTGCTGCAGCACAGCCATCATCTCTAAGCTCAAGGCAAAGAGTGGGAAGAAAGCACAGTTTCAGCAGCTATATGAGAAAAACAAAAGCTTTCCCCAGAACTGCATATCAGACTTCCTCTTCCCTTTCATTTGCTAAAACTGCATGATGTGCTCAACACACTAACTGGAAGTTGGCTAGAAAGAAGTTGGAAATGGTGACTTGGTTAGCCACCCAACAGCGTCTGCCATAGTCACTGAACCAAAATAATTGTGTTTCTTCACTATGCAAACATTGTACCAGATGTTTATCCTCTCACTCAGTCAATAAACAAAGCCTATTTGAGAGCTTTTTATGTGCATGGCATTATGTTCATATTATGGAAAAATATAGAAATACACCAAGTGTAGACACTAGCTTCAAAGGACATGGACTAATAAAAAATATAGTATATACAATATGATACATACAATATGACATATACAACATACACAAGGTAAACTGACTACCTTAATATCGAAGTAAGCATGAGAATAAATGAAGAGGTTTCTTTTTCTAAAGATTTTATTTATTTATTCAAGAGAGACAGAGAGAGAGAAGCAGAGGGAGAAGCAGGCTCCCCGCTGAGCAGGGAGCCCAACTCAGGACTCCATCCCAGGACTCTGGGTTCATGACCTGAGCCAAGGTACACGCTTAACCATCTGAGCTACCCAGGTGCCCTGAAAGGTGTTTTTAAAACTAGCAAATGGGTAAGGCAGACTGTTACAAATATGTAGAGTTTACAGACAGCATAAAATGTGGGTAAGGGAAAAGTTATAATAGAACAGAATTAGTCATAGACTATTTTCTCTAAGAAACAATGGTGTAGGGGCTCAGCTGACTGAGCAACTCATCTTGGTTTTGGCTGCAGTCGTGATCGTGGGGTCATGGGATGGAGCCCTGGGTAGTGCTCTGTGCTGGGTGCAGAATCTGCTTGAGATTCTTTCCCCTTCCCGCACCCTTTCCCTTCCTTCCCTCATCTCTCTCTTTGTCTCTCTCTCAAATAAATAAATAAATAAAATCTTAAAAAAAAAAAAAGATAGAAATATTGGGGAAGTCATGTTTTAAGCATAAAGAAAGAACATGGGTTGAGCCAGAAGAGAGGTTTCCAAAATGTTTTTGGTCAGTTGGTCAGGTAACCCTATCAAAAAATATTTGAGGATTCCCCCTTAGTATATCTATGGATAAGTTATTTTTAAGCTACATAACTAAGTATGGATATAGAGAAGTTATTTATAAGGTACCATACACCATTGTACTGATATAATATATATAACACACACACAATTGAAAATTTAGAAGGATGAGATTCAAAGTATCTCTTGCAGGAGTCTTACCAATTACAAAGTATAAAACAGTAAGTCTACAGAGGAGAAACCTGGCAGATGCCATCTTAAATAAATGATTAAAGCTAACTATACCAGGAGTAATTAGTAGAGATGTATCCATATCCTATACCTTTTGATAAGATGTAATGAGAAAAGAACAATGTCACTTGTATGACATTCCTGCTAAAAATATATACCCTGATTTTAGGCACAAGGAAACATCACACACACTCAAATTAAGGAACATTTTACAAAATACCTGACCAGTGCAGTTTTTAAAAATTAAGGTTTGTTTGTGTTTTGTTTTGTTTTTTTAAACAAAGAGACCTAATCTTTCCCAGATTAGAGAGGAATAAAGAGAAATGGATGTGGGTCATGGATTGGATCCTGGACCAGAAAAAGAACATTAGTGGGACAATTTGAAATATCTGCATAAGGCTTTTCAATGAGTTAATACCATTTAATCAATATTAATTTCCTGGTTGGGAGAACTGTACTAATGGTTCGTTATGTAACATGTTAACATTTGGGGATGCTGGGGAAAGAATGTATAAGATTTCTTAATACCATTTTGCAATATTCAAAAGTAAAAATATACTGAAAAGGATAGGACCTTTAAGATGTAGCTATAGAAGTTCTTGGCAATGTATTCTTGCCTGAAATCCATGGACTGACTTTTTTACATCCTGATCCTTAGTGTTTGTAAAATTCAGATCTGGATGCCTGATAAAGCCCCAGCAGAAAGCCAGCCAGAATTTGAAGAAGGCAAAGGTGATTATGTTAGAAACTCCTTTAAATTAAGGAAACTTTTCAGAACAGCAATTTTTTGAATGTTTTAAAAAAATGATATTTCACTATTGGCCTAAGAAATTCCACTTCTGTACTTAACTCAAATCCATAATCGGAAATGGAGCTAAGGTATACAAAGACTTCATTGAGTTAATCTCTATAAGATTGAATAATTGGAACCAATTTAGATATCCAAGAGTAGTTAAATTTATAGTAAATCCATATGGTGGACTGCTTTGTAGCCACTAGAGTCACATGTTCCAAATTATTTAGTAGTGCAGCAGAATATTTATAATCTTGAGTGGAACAAACAATATAAAGTTGTAGTTTTATTCCAATTATGAATGCAGCAGATTTTGTATGTACATAAATGTACCAAATATTACCTTTGTAGGACAAAAAATAAGGTGAGCAGTTTAGAATTTTTAAAAAGTAGAAATGGTAGTCATTTGTGCTTGGGATTCTGAAGAAATATTCCGAGTGTGTGACATCCAGTCTAAGGGCCATTAGGGGTCTAATTTGCTTACCCCAGGTAAGGTGAAGGCGGGACATATGTTAATGTAATCTCTCTGAATATTAAAATTAAGCCTTGTTTTGGGCGCCTGCGTGGCTCAGATGGTTAAGCGTCTGCCTTCAGCTCAGGTCATGATCCCAGGGTCCTGGGATTGAGTCACTCATCAGGCTCCCTGCTCAGCAAGGTGTCTGCTCCTCCCTCTCCCTATCCACTCATGCTCTGTCTCTTGCTTTCTCTCTCTCCCAAATAAATAAATGAAACCTTTAAAAAAAATTAAGCCTCCTTTTAAAGGAAATACAAGATACAAGCTAGTGCAAGCGTGGAAGACAAGCACGTGAATATTGTGCAGGGTTTGGTAAATTTAGTATCTTTCTCACAACTTATATTTCTGTTATCTTTGTGAGTTCTCCATAGTGATTAACAACAAAAACCTAAGAACACAAATGGTGTGCCTATCTTCAGTAACAGGAAGGAAACCGTGAGCTAAGGAGACTGTATCCTTTCCCACAACCAGGCTGGAGGAGCCCACCAAAAGTCCAAGTGGATGAGAGAGTTTGAAAGAGGAGACAAAGGACAAGAGTCCCCACATTGTGCAGAAGGAGATTTGGAGCATAGGAAGCCACCCTAAATGTGAACAAGAATCCTGGGACTGAGCAAAACAACAGAAGCTTAAGGATAACAAGAAATGTGAGGTAGCAAAAAAGAAAAATAATGCTGCATCAGCAAATGCTCTCTTACCACTCCACCCCAGCTAATCTCCAGCTGTTTGTAGTATCACCATTAATAGACATGTATTATGTGCCTACTATTAGTTCTTCCATCGATACAAAAGCATTTATTGAGCACCAGCTGTGGGCTAGAGCCTTAAAGGACTTATTCTCAAATGGACATTCATATGGGTCTCCCCATAAATTTGTTCACTCATACCTCTTGTCTGTCTGTTCTTGGGTCCCAGCATCCTTCATGGAGACACCTGCCCTCTTTGACCAGTCCCTGACTGTTTCCTGCTCAAGTAGGACACTTTAGGCATCTCTTTACCCATGGTCTTTATTCCTTGATCCATTTCACTATCCCCACAAGCTCTCACTCAACCCAAGTTAGACTTTCCAGATCTGACCACACAAAACGTCATTCTCCAGGAATGGAAGAAGAGAGAAAAGGGGTGAGAAAGAGCATACTTATATCTCCCTTTCCACAGTAAAGTCCTAAAGCATAAATCCTGGGGAAGAGGGGAGTGAGAGGATGGCTGTACTTCTGAAACAACGGCACGTTCATCACTCTGCCACTACTTTCCCCCATGCCCTGCATTCTTCGTTACTTATCTTTACATGTATAATACACCAACCTCTCCTAACTTTATATTCTTGCCTTCTGTTTACTGGTGGCTAAGTCTACCTGTTAGTTGCAAGTGTGCCCCACATGGTGGGATTCCCCAAACCTGCTCCCCTTTCTTTTCCTACCTTGGTTTTTGTCTTCACCACTCAACAGAGCCAGAAAATTATCCTGGACTCTTTCCTTTCCCTCAGCTGCCCAACCCAAATGGCTATCAGCTGTCAACAATCCTTTATTTCTACCCAGATAAGCCCAATCATGTCTGTTCCTTCCTTTCCCACCTCATTCTCTTACTTGTGTCTTCACTGTCTCTCATTCAGAGTATTGTAATCAGATTTGTGCTGATCTCTCTGCTTCTGGCTATCCTGTATCTATTCCATCTCTTCTGGCCCAATCCTTCTCTCTCTTTCTCATTCTCTCTCTCTCTCTCTCTCACACACACACACAGACATCCTCTCAAATCTGTTCTTTCTGATACAGCAGCTGGAATTATATTCATAAGCTTCAGATATGGTCATTTCACATTCCTGTCTGAATCCTCGCAGTGGTTTCTTACCTGCTTAACCAAAGTTCCGACAAGAGAGCCTAGTTCCTGCCCTCCTCTCCAGCCTCTTTGTACAGCTCCCAGCACACAACCAACCTACGAACCAACCAGAACAGGGCATACCCTTCCCTTTCCTTAGAAAAGCCAAGTTCGCTTTCCCACACCTGACTCCAACCCAATCCACCTGGAAAACTTCCATTCATCTCTCATGACTTAAAACAAATGTTTCACAAGAAACAGTAAGGGTTGGTGAAGCTTGGGAGAAAAAGAACTCTCGTGCACTGTTGTTGGGAATGGAAATTGGTACAGCCATTGTGGAAGGCAGTATGGAGTTTCCTCAAAAAACTAAAAATGAAAAATAGAACTACGCTAAGATCCAGTAATTCCACTACTGGGTATTTACCCAAAGAGTATGTAAACACAATTGAAAAGATATATATACCCCTATGTTTACTGCAACACTATTTACAATAACAGCTCAAGAGTCCATTGATAGATGAGTGGTTAAAGAAGATGTTGTGTGTATACACATTGGAATATTACTCAGCCATAAAAAAGAATGACATCTTACCATCTACAATGACATGGATAGAGTCAAAGAGTATAACGCTAAGTGAAATAAGTCAGTCAGAGAAAGACAAAAACCGTATGATTTCACTCATATGTACAATTTAAGAAACAAAACAAATGAACAAACCAAAAAAGAGACAAGCCAAAAAACAGACTCTGAACTATGCTATAGAGAACAAAGTGGTGGGAAAGTGGGTAGGGGGATGGATGAAATAGGTTAAGGGAATTAAGAGTACACTTATCGTGATGGGTGGTATATAGAATTGCCAAATCACTGTATTGTACACCTGAAATTAATATAACACTGTATGTTAACTATCCTGGAATTTAGACAATAAAAAGATAGATAGATAGATAGATACATACATACATATAGATAGATAGATGATAGATAGATAAAATAGATTTTTAAAAAAGCCAATCACTTCACTCTCCTCTTCATGTGGTAACTGTTGTCAACTCCCCTTTCACCTTTTATATCAGTTATATTGAGGGAGAACTGGCATAGAATAAAGTGCATTTATTTCAAGTGTACAATCTGATATTTGGACACATACAAACATCCTTAAGGTGATCATCAAAACTGAGATAGCGATCATATATTTCATCCCTCCTCCCTCCCCATTATTCCTCCCTCCTAGCTTCCCCCATCCCTAGGCAAGCACTACTCTACTTTCAGTAACTATATATTTGTTTGCATTTATTAGAAGTTTATGTAATTGGAAGCATACAGTATGTACTCTTTTTGTCTGGCTGCTGTTATTAATCATAATTATTTTGCTGTCAATAGTTTTCCTTTTTTATGGCTGAATACCTCTCCATTGTATGGATAAACCATGATTTGTTTATCCCTTCACCTGCTGAGGGACAAGCGGATTATTTCCAGTACAGGACTCTTAGCATCAAGCTGCTATGAACTTTCTCATGTAAGTCATTGGGTGGATATGTTGCTTTCATTTCTCTTGGGTAAATATCTAGCTGTGGAATGGCTGAGTCATATGGTACGTGCATGCTTAGCTTTTTAGCAACCTCTTCGACCTCTGCCGCAGCAACATCTTCCTAGGAACAAC
>NC_081559.1:125922830-126089479 GCF_022355385.1 Mustela nigripes | reverse complement strand
AAAAAAAAAAAAGAAATTGCCAGATTGTTTTCCAAAGAGGCTGCACCATTTTACGTTCCCACCAGCAGTATCTGAGAGTTCTAAGTCCTCCACATCCTTTCCAATGGTTTTTTATTGTCTCTGTGACTAGCGTCAACCTGGTAAAAGTCAGGTGAGACCTCATTATGGTCGTAATTACATTTCTCTAATGACTAATGAGCATGATGTGTTTATTTGTTGTTGCTATGTCTTTGTTAGTAAAGTGTCCAAATCTTTTGCCCAATTTTTTAAAAGAAGATTTTATTTATTTGTTTGTTTGTTTATTTATTTTAGAGAGAGAGAAAGAGCAGGGGAAAGAAAGGGCAGAGGGAGGCTCTGCCCTTAAGCAGGCTCCCTGCTCAGGGCAGAGCCTGAACACGGGCTTGATCTCCTGACCCTGAGATCATGACTCCAGCTGAAACCAAGAGTTGGACATTTACCCAACTAAGCCACCCAGGTATGCCTGCCCAGTTTTTAATTGCTTTTGGTTTTTCATCTTATTAAGTTTTGACAGCTCAATATATATAAAGAGATATAATTTTTTATCAGATATTTAAAAATTTAAATATTTACTCCTTGAAAGCAGCTTATATTTCATTTTTTTCACATTCTTTTTTGAAGAACAAGCATTCTAAAATTTGAGGAAATCCAAGGTATCAATCATTTTTGTTTTGTTTTTGTTAGCATCATAGCTAAGTAGTCTCTCCCTAACCTGAATTCACAAGATTTTTACTCTGTTTTCTGTAAATTTTTTAGCTTAGATATTATATAAGGGAGGTGTTTGATGTGCTTTAAATTAGTCTTAAATAGGGTATAAGATATGGCTCAAAGATCATTTTTTATGTGTGGATCTTCAATTGTTTCAGCACCATTTATTGAAAAGATGATCCTACCTCCATCGAATTAAATTTGCACAAGTTCTACCAAACACACCTTGTTTCTATAGCTTATAACAAACTATTGCAACATTTTGAACTTAAAATTCCACTCTAATAGAAAGCAGTTATTGAATGTGGAGGACCATGCATGTCTTATTCATTTTGTAAATATCTCAGGGGAAATTCAATCAATCCATCAATCAGGTTGGACCAAGAAGGGAATTGTAGGTTGAGAGTCAATGGAAAGTTTTCAGATATGAAAGCTGACCGCTTGAGACCAGGAGATGTGTAAATGGGTATTCGTTCTCAACGGGAGTTTCTCCCGTGGCAGAAGCTCTAAAGAAGACAGGAGGGAAGAAAGTGGTGACAGAGGAAGAGGAAATCTGAAGAAGTGCACACGCTCAGCATAAAAGAGGACAGGGGAGTCTGCACAGAGAGAGAGAGAAGAAAGAGAAAGAAGGAGGAAGGGAGGGAAGAAAGGAGGGAAGAACCAAGAGAAAGGGAGGAAGAGAAAAGAAAGGGCAGGGAAGGAGAGGGGAGGCACAGCAAAAGGAAAGGGAAAGAAAAAATATTCACTCTATTAGCCAGGCAGTATGACTGTAAGAACCTGGCAAAGCATCCTAAATCTTTGTCCCTACCCTTATTCTTCTGACCAGCTTCCTATTCCTTTTTAATTTTTTTAATTTAAATTCAATTAATTAACATGTAATGTATTATTAGTTTCAGAGGTAGAGTTCAGTGATGAATCAGTCTTATATCCAGTCGTCATTACATCCCGTGCCCTCCTTAATGCCCATCACCCAGTTACCCCATCCCCCACCCCCTCTCTTCCAGCAGCCCTCAGTTTGTTTCCTAGGATTAAGAGTCTCTTATGGCTTGTCTCCCTCTCTGATTTAGACTTGTTTTATTTTTTCCTCTCTTCCCCTATGATTCTGTCTTGTTTCTCAAATTCCACATATCCGTGAGATCATATGATAATTGTCTTTCTCTGATTGACTTTATTTTGCTTAGCATAATACCCTCTAGTGCCATCCATGTCGTTACAAATGGCAAGGTTTCATTTTTGGTGGCTGAGTAGTATTCCACCACACACACACACACACACACACCTTCTTTATCCATTCATCTGTCAATGGGCATCCGGACTCTTTACATAGTTTGGCTATTGTGGACATTGCTGCTATAAACATTGGGGTGTGGGTACCCCTGCAGATCACTACATTTGTATCTTTGGGGTATGTCCCTAGTAGGGCAATTTCTGGGTCTTAGGGTAGCTCTCTTTTCACCTTTTTGAGGAACCTCCATACTATTTTCCAGAAGGGCTGTACCAGCTTGCGTTCCAATCAGCAGTATAAGAGGGTTCCCTTTCCTTATCTTCTGTCTGTTTCTCTGGAATGGTTATCAGACAGCCCTTACAACAAGGGCTCTATGTGGGGAGCGAGCAAGGAAGAAGACATAGAAGTTTCTGTCCCATTTCCCAGGGAGAAGAGCACACGGGTGTGTGGCTCGACTTGGAGAGAGAAGGGGAGTAGCAGCAGAATCCCTGAGCACTGTATCAGGAGAGAAGAGACTCAGACTAGGAAGATCCTCTATTTCTCGTAACAACTCTGTGCGCACGCTAGTGCCTGTGGTGGATATAGAAGACACTCGCCTCTCACCCTGATATCAGACAGACTTGGATAAACACTACGGATTTGGAGAAGGGAACAATTCATCGTGCCTAAAGAATCTTATGAATCTTCTTAGAAGAAGGGTCATTTGAGCTTGGAGCAGGGAAGAATCTCAAGGGGTGCCTCTGGAGGAGAGACCTTTCCACACCCGCAAGTGGACCATGAACCTAGATAATGCCTTCTGTTGTGTACATCTCCAGAGATATCAACACCTGTGTCTCTTCATTGGTCATTTTAGTATCTGTATTCTGTGATTATGCATTTAAATATATCTTCCCCAGTAGAATAATGCAAGATCAGAGTCTGTGTGGTTACCATTTTGCAGGATAACTCTTTTTTTTTTTTTTAAGATTTATTTATTTATTTGACACAAAGAAAGAGAGAGAGAGAGATCACAAGTAGGCAGAGAGGCAGGCAGAGAGAGAGAGATGGGGGAAGCAGGCTCCCCTGCTAAGCAGGGAGCCCGATGCGGGGCTCGGACCGAGGACCCTGCGATCATGACCCGAGCCGAAGGCAGAGGCTTTAACCCACTGAGCCACCCAGGCGCCCCAGGGCAACTCTTATAATGGTTATTGGTTTAGTCAATGTTGATGAGAGGGACAATGAGATAAAGATGATGATTTTGGTGGCACTATCAACTTAATTTCACTTGAGGAAGAAAGACTTTGAATTGCTTCTTGCTTTGTTGTTTGCATGTTTTAAGAAAGGCCTGAGTAAGGGTAAAAAGGTATGCTTACAATGACCCACGTGAGATCAACACCTGTCGTTCTCAAGAAAAGCTCTCTTTTCTGTTGTCATGAAATCTTCTAGAAGAGCTGACGGTGGAAAATTTAGCAGTTGACAATTCAGAGTTGGCCTACAGGGTTTAGATGCTGCAGGCAAGCTAAAATTTCCTAGGAGAGCAGGTAAGAAAGTAGCTTATCATCTTGCCATTAAACTGAACTTTCAACGGAGTCAGTTATATATACACATATATTTTTAACTGTATTCATTTTACTGTAAACTGTCAGATTGATCAAAACGTCAACCAACTTAGATAACAAAACTTGAGGAGTCGAAGCCGGAGTTAGATGTCAAACACAAAAACAACGATCATAACTAATTTTTGAATTGAATTGCAGGTGAACTAAGTAAATCAAGACATGTAATTTAAACGTTCTCATATTTCAATATAGGTCACAAAACTTGAGTGCCTTTCAAATTAAGTCCACAATCACTAAGAAAATAACTCTGTTTTAATCCCCGGTGAAGGCAAACAATCAATTCATTTCACAGAAAATTCTCAACGTTCTGTAGAAGAGAGAAAAGCTAAGATTTCTAAATTATAATTCAGTGGCCTATTTAAAGGTCTGGCAGATGAGTGACACTTTGTAGAAATGTTGAGAGGCTGTGCCTGCAGCAATGAAGAAGAGAACTCACATTTCAGCACAACCATTATTGGCCAAGCGTTTTCCTTCTTAATATTACCTTACTGAGTCTTCATCAGTACCTTTAAAATACAGAGACACATTCGTTATACCATTAGATACTGTAACTTTATTATGTTATTACTTTGCTTTTGTTGTTACTACTAATCCAGTGGGGCACACTTCGCTTTCAGTTTTTTAGTCAACACATAAGAAGGGAATTGAACCAAAATTATCCTCATAAAGTCACTTAAACACACTTTCATGTCTAGGAATAAACGCTTAGGAACTCCAACCATTGATTTACTTCTTATCTCTCTGCTTTTGGTTTCTGAACTCCTTCCCCTGCTACAAATCATTCCCTTCCCCTCCCCCATTCCTCTCCCGGTCCTTCCTCTCATCACTATTTCCTCCTTCTCTCTCTCAAGCGGCTTTTAGTTAAGTATGCCCTTGAAGCAACTGCATTGCCATTCACTGAGCCTCTAGGATGTACCAGGAACTGTGCTAAGTTCTTTGGTTATATATTATTTCTAACACATAAAGAGACTTGAGAAGTATGGAACTTCATCCCTATTTTACGTAAGAGGGAATAAAGCTCACTCACAGAGTTTTAAGAAATGTGTCCAAGATCACAAAGGTGATGGAAGTCCGAATCCGTATTTTTTCTGAAGACAGAAGAACCTCATATCTTATATAATAAGATTTTAGTCAAACTGGTTGGTTGGTGTGGTGACAAATATTGAGGCAAATACCCTCCATGGACTTCAGAACCTTAGCTTTGGGCCCAAACTTTGAGAAAGTCAAAGGTCTTCAATCCTCAAATAAACAAACCTGCAATTTGGGTAGACGGCCACTAGGTGGCGGGTCCACAACTGTTACTTCGTGATTCAAATGGCAATTACTACTCTTTGAGAGTCTCCATCACTTACTGACAGTGTATCTCCCAAGTCTGTTATGCACCCCAAGCCCTGTCTGAAAATGAAATAACATTAGTAATGATGTCATAAATGGGGTCTGAGAAGTAAATGAAATAATGGGACAGAACAGGCGTTCAGTGTACATTAACCTCCTGGAAAGCTTGATCTTCTCTCTTAATCTAGTAGCTCATGCGGTATTCTAGACTTTTCTATTACAACAAGGAGTACACTTCAGCCCTCTCTGTTCCTCTGATACACTACATCTTGTTTGCCAGCCCATAAAATCCAGCCCCTCCCAGCAGATTCTCACATTTTGCTGCCCACATTCCAATTTTAAAACATATATATACATGTATATGTATATATATATATCAGTATCATATTTATAAAGATAGCATCTTAGAGAAACTTCTAAAGAAAAACCCAAGATTGCCAATACGCATGGGATGATTACTGGGTACCTGGTAACGTGCTAAGCACTTGAAAGGTGTAATTTTATTTAATCTTCATAACAAGCTTACGAAGTTGGTCATAAGAATAACGCCAATCCCAATATTATTTCCATTTCTCATATGAGGAAATGGAACTTGGCGGGGGGATATCTGACTGGTGCAAATGCATATAGTCAGTAAGAGATCAGCTAGGATGTAAATGAGCTGACCTACTACATAACCCGAGCTCTTAACCACATATCAGTGGTTATTAACCTTGACTTCACACCACACTAACTTGGGGAACATTTCTTGAAAGCGCTGGAACCTTTCCATACCCACGGAATTAGAATCTAAGTATGTTCAGTTGCACAGGCAATTGGGTTATGTCGACAGACTTGAAATCAACCCTGCTCCCCACTCATAACAACTAGCTTGGGGCACAATTCTATACCTTTCTCACTAGTCCTGAAATTTTCTTTCCCTTAAAATGAATTCGAAATGTTCAGGGAGTTTGTACTCAACCTCGTCAAAGCATCTCTTGCTGCTTATCTGACAAAACCTGCCTCACTCCCTCTCTCGCTGTTAGAAGAATAACTGCCAAGGAACAAGATAAAGAAACAGTTTCTCTTCTGTGGTTTCCTGTTTCTAGTTCCACTGCATCTTTTCTGCTACGCTGTCCTTTTGCCACTTAAAAGAAGTAAAAGGGGAAGGAAAAAAAAAGTGATAGAGTCGCATAATCCCATTGAGACCCTAACGTGGCCAGGGGCTGAGTATTTAGAAGACAACGTGATTCTACACTTTCACGTGGAAGAAATGGCAAGTTGCCTTCCACCATTCATTTAAATCTCTGGCTGGATGTAGCTTACTTAATTTAATGATAACAATGAATAAAATTAGCCAGTGGGCTCAACCAGTTTGCTCTGTCAACACTCAGTAGACTCTTCCTTTTCTGCTTTATTTAGAAAATCGAACAGTATTTCTGATCCCAGCAAATCTAAAGATTGAGGGCCTAGCCCTGTCTTAGTATACACACTACCACATGTTCTTTGGTCAATGTATTTATTTTCTCTCTACTTTCAAATTTCTCTCTGTAAAACTGAATGATTGTACTAGATGACTTCTAAAGTCACATTCAATTCTAAAATGCTATGATTTTATCACCCTATAGGACTATAACAGTGTCCTTAATATAATTATTTTCCCTTCAAATGTTTACACTAGCCAGAAGGGAGAGAGGCTGATTTGTCAGGAGCACTTGAGGGAAGACACCTGGCTTTTCAGATGATCATGAGTTCAATTAGCAAATGCTGAATAGAACAAGGTATTCTTGGCTACATCATAAGAGGCAGGCTACTCAGATTAAAGGAGGTGAAAGAACCACCATACCTTTTGTTATTCAGCTGACATTTGGATACCAGTGTAACTTTAGGAAAGACATTGGCAATGAAGCGCACATCCCAAGAGGGGGGAAACACACACACACACACACAAATGTGTCGATCATTATGTATGAGGAGCAGCTGAAGAAACTCAGATTGTGTGATTTCAAAATCCAGCATGCCACATATATGAATAGCCTCCATGTAGCTACATATATGAACAGTCACCAGGTAAAATTCAATTGATTCAACGATGGTCCAGAAAGCAGAAGCAAATGTAAGAGTTGAAAACTATAGAGAAGCAGTTCTATGTTTGATTTAAAAGAACATTCTAAGAATAAGAGTTACTCAAAATTAAATTGGATTCTGAGTCCACAGTCTCTCATGGCTTGTCTCCCCTTGAGGGCTTTGGAGGGGAGGGAGGTGGGAGGTTGGGTGAGCCTGGTGGTGAGTATTAAGGAGGGCACGTATTGCATGGAGCACTGGGTGTGATACATAAACAATGAATCTTGGAACACTGAAAAAAAAATAAAATTACAAAAAAAAAACTAGCATATTGTTCAGAGGGGGAAAAAATAAATTGGATTGCTTTGTAAATATATAATTCCATATCATTAACTATATATAAGCAGTGGCTATATGGTCAGCTATCATGTATTTTGTCACATGGCTTTCTCAATTTGGACTGAGCTCAGATAAAGGATGTCTATGGTCCCTGACAAATCGAGACTCTCAAGCTGCAAGTACATTACTTCTCAGCCACCGTGCAGTCAAAAGGATATTTAGGTCAATTCTTTTGCTGAATTGAAGAGAGCAGATGACAGGGAGAAAAATATCGTTTCCTTTTGGTTCTAAAGAGTTTATAATTAATATCCAGCCTATCTGAAAAGGTAAAGCAGGCCCATTAATTTATATCCAGTTCCAAATCTCTCAAAACCGTGCCTATGAACAGAAGATCACGGTGCATTTCTTCCATCCATCACCTGCTTCTTTTCCATGATTACATCTACTGTGGTCTTAAATCGGAGAGTTTGTAAATTTTTCATCAGTATTAAACCTATAGAAATCCATCTTACATTTTTATAATGAAATTAGGATCCCTTAAAAGCAAGAATTACTGTGTTAAGTAGCTAACCTATAAACCAGATTCTTTGATGTTATAGTTCAAGGACAATCCATGAGACTATGGCAAAATAAAGGCCAACTTGAATATTTACATTAAATGAGGGAGGAGGTTAGGACAAATGGGCATCTGCTGAAGAGACGATGATTCCTCATCATCCACGCTGGCATCCAGTCATCGAACGTGTTGGCCTCCAGGCAGCCAAGGACTTCCAGACTGGATTCAAACCTCTTTCACATAGTTTGAAAACACTTGCCTGCTCTCAAAATGTTATGGTCAATTCTACTGCTGCATCAAACCAAGGGCCACCCCGGTAATGTCTCCCTAGGCAGCCAATGAACCCAACCCAACCTTGTTTGTGAATCACGGCTTCTATTTAAACGACAAAGACAAAAACTGACATGCTCTCAGAATATAAATTAAGAATATAGATGCTCTTCTCAACAGTTAATTAGCCTAAGAGAGAAAAATGCTTCTCCCTTGTCGAGTAGAAAGAATCAGAAAGCACACATTAGGTTTTCCTGGGTTTGAACGCCTCTTGGCTAGCAGCTGACTAGTAGAGACAAAGAGTGCTGGGAGAGAAGAGGAAAAGTCTGCAGGCACTACTACTCCTGAGGAGAGCAGGTGGCTGAGGCAAGAAGTCCTGGGCAGGTGGAAACACAAAACAAGGAGACAGTTAAATTCTATTTTTCTAAAAAGGTACTGCCACTGGAGCCTCTGGGTGGCTCAGTCGGTTAGGCGTCTAACTTCAGCTCAGGTCACGATCCCAGGGTCCTAAGATCAAGCCCCTCACCAGGCTCTCTGCTCAGTAGGGAGTCTGCTTTTCCTTCTCCTCTGCACCCACCCCCAGCTCATGCTCTCTTGCTCTCCCTCTGTCTCTCTCTCAAATAAAAAATAAAATCTTAAAAAAAAAAAAAGTGCTGCCACTGATTCCCAGATAAAGGTGCATAAAACACAGTCATTCTTATTAATTCCAATAATTCTAACACAGGATCGTTCTCACGACTGTGTTCCCCCAACATGGTGAATGTGAAATCCCCAGCCTCTCCCTATCCACTGTCTTCAACCATTATTACCTTTCCTCTCCTTTGAAGTCAGATGGCAGCACAGGAGCTGGAAAATAAGTTACACTGAGGATAGAATGATTCACAGGTGTTGGAAGGGGACCTTTTTGGAGCCACTTGCAATGTCCCAGGGTCATGACCAGAGTCCTTGGGCTCTCCTATAGAATGCTGCAGTCAGCCTGAGGGAGGTGGATAGACATTTGTAGGCAAGGGCCTTCCAAAAGTCCTCAAGGCAAAACCTGATGCAGAAATACGCCATGAAGGTCTCCTTTCAAAAGAATAGCAACTACTACTGAGCCCCTGATGGCGTTTTGTTAAGCTCGCTCAAACAGGCAAGGCTATATTAAAAATGTCTCATTGGCTTCTGGCATCATGGGAGCTCTCCTGGAAACTGAGTGAGGAACTCCCCCACTGTATTTGAAGCATGAGGTTGCCGAGGCCTTCGGCGCCTCACCAATCACAAGTGTCCCTTCAACAGAGCCACAAATTCAACTCTTTATCACTCATTGGGGACCTCCTAGATATCAGACCCTGTGCCAGGAGTGAGCAGGCAGGACCCCTTCCCTCAAGGAACTGACAGTCTAAACTGCAGCCAAAGACCTTTCTGAAGTCACACTGTGACGGCAAACCTCAAAGTAAAATGCGTGTAGAAATTTGAACTAAACCTTACTGTTTATTTCTTTTCCCCAAGTCCGTGTATTCCAGAATTTCTGAGGCTTGCTGGTTGCATTATACAATATCATACGACGTACATACCAATATAGCTTGTGGATGATCATTTCGGAACTGGTGTTTATGCTTAACACCAAGATTCGGCCTTGATCTCTGAGGATCTTCCCACAAATGGAAAAGAAACCCCAAATACTCTGGGATAAGTAAACTTCGTGGTCTCAAGTTGTGGATGATAAATCTGCTCTTGTCTCTTCAAAAGAATCATGGAATCATAAAAAAAGAACCTTAATCAATCAAATCCTTGTCTTTTGAAGTCTTTAAGTCACCGTCTGTTATTGATTATCCTTTCCCAATATGTATAAGGTTAATAAAAAATCATAAATATGCCATTTGCAACAACATGGATGGATCTTGAGGGCATTATGCTAAGTGAAATAAGTCTGACAGAAAAAGACAAACACCATATGATCTCACTTATATGTGGAATCTACAAATAAACATACTCATAGATACAGAACAGATTGGTGGTGGCCTGGGTAGGGCGTGGGGCTGGAGGGGGGAGAGTGGAATGGGTGAGGGTGGTCAAAAGGTCCAGGTGAAATAAAGAGGTCATGGGGATGTCATGTACAGTAGGGTGACTGGAGCTAATAAAACTGTACTGTATATTTGAAAGCTGCTAAGAGAATAGATTTTACAAATTCTCATAACAAGAAATTTGTAACTATGAATGGTGACAGATGTTGGCAAGACTTAATTGTGTTGATCATTTTGCAATATCCACAGATATCGTATTATTATGTTGTACACGTGAACCTCATGTGATGTTATATGTCAATGATACACAATGATACACAATATACATACAAATATCACAAATAAAAGTATAAATAAATATGATTCTTTCTTTCTTTCTTTCTTTCTTTCTTTCTTTCTTTCTTTCTTTCTTTCTCTTTTTCCTCCTCCTCTTCCTCCACCTCCTTTTATTTCTTCTCCCTCCTCGAAACTTCAGGAAAATTTTACAGTGCTTTAGCAAAGGGTCACTGAGTGGGGGTGCAATTGTAGGACCTCTGGTTGCAAACATAGGTACACCCTAAATTTAACCGTGTGAATTACAAGTTGGGTAGTTAGTCAAAAAGTTTTCTTTTTATTGCTTGGTTGTGTTTCTCAGTAAATGTATAGCAGTCTTGAGATATTACTTGGTTTCCTAATTATATTTTGATCTGAGTAATAAAATCTTAACTGTCACACATATTAAAGTAAGTCATTCGAGTTCACTTTGAACTTAGGAGGGGTTACCCCTGTCTGATACGACTTGTAGCAATTACATTTTCTTTTTAAACTCAATTCAGTTCAATCCAACAGTTTTTGAGTGCACTGCAAGTCTCAACTTAGGGTTCGATGCTAGAAAGAACCTAGAAAGAAATGTTAGGTAATTCATCATTTGTAGTCACAGAGAAAAAAAATAATACGTGGTGGTTTTCTAATGACCTACTTGCCCGTTTACATGTTCTTAGAAATAAGTTGTATTATTTACATAATAAAGAAAGGTTCACAGTTTGATATTTCAAAAGCAGTGGAAGTATTGAAATAGGATTCTTGTTTAACTCTATGTGGTTAATCTGCAGACCAATTTCACCAGACCTTTACTTAAAACCACCCACATTCTGTAATTGAGACATGTCTATGCCTTGGGTGGTCACTTAAATGTTGATTCTTCTTACATTATGCCTCACTATTCCTTTTGATTTTTTCCCCCAGTTTCGGAATTCTCAAGTTCAGCTCCCAAGCGGCACCACATGAAGTTACTTTACTATGATTATAAAAAGAAAGGGTAAAGTGTGCACTATTTTCATTCCCATCACAATCATTGTCACATGAATAGATTCTTGATCTGACATTTTCTATTCTTATTGCAATCTTTGTCACAAGAATAAGTTTTTTTCTTTAAAAAAATGTTTCATCCATGCTGTGAAAGCCAGCAGCCAAGTCTACTGCTTTGACCTTTTTAATGTTCTCCCATTTGATTAGGCAGCCATTCCTTTTCTTTTCTTTAACACCATTGGTAACTTAGGAGAAAGGGGTAGAATAGCTAGTCAATCAAAAGGAGACCATATAAAAGGTTAAAGCAGAATAGTTTACTGCCTTTCACAGATAACACTAGCCATTGAGATTCTCATGTCTTGTTCTTGTGACAAAAAAATGGCAAAGAAATAGAAAATGGCACAACATGAATCCATTCTCATGACAACAGTCGTAACAAGAATGAGAACTAGTGCAAACAACTGATTCCTCTTCTAATCTTAAACTTGGAAACTTGTTGCTCTATATGACTGTAGTTCTCTGTAGTCAACTCAGACAATACCTTTTTAAGTGATGAATTAATTTAAATGAATTCAACTTTGGGAAAATACCAACCACAGATGAATCATCATCATTCTATTTCCATGCATTTACCTGTAATTGCATAGATTTCTCTCAGTAGAAACGATTTCTACATAATGTACTCAATTCACCAAACGACACAATGCTTCAGATTTTTTTTTCCTTAAAAGTGGATAAAAATAAAACATTTGACAATAAATGACATCATCAAGGCTGAATAATTCTGGAAAGAATTATTGAGCAGTCTGTCTGACTTCCTGGCATTTTATATAGATTGTCAAATGTAGGAGAGAGTGGGAATTTTTTGCCTTAATTTAATTGGTGTGGTCACCAATGCTGGTCATCATCCCAGATTGCCAGGGATGAGCTTTGAGGCCTAAATGGGCCAGACTAACTTTCTGACCAATCAGATTTGTTGGTAACTCTTAACATTATTTTTTAAATATAGACTTCTAAAATCATGTAAATTTTCCAAAGACATTGTGAGAAAAAATAATGATTTTCAATAATAGACAAATCAGGGTCACCTGGATGGCTCAGTCGGTTAAGCATCTGCCTTTGGCTCAGCTCATGATCCCTTGGTGCTGGGATCGAGCCTCATGTTGGACTCTCTGCTCAGTGGGAGCCTGCTCTTCCCTCTCCCTGGTGCTCCCCCTGCTTAAACTCTCTCTGTGTCAAATAAATAAATAAAATCTTAAAAAAAATAATAAATCATCTAAAGAGATATTAGGAGACATTCTTTAGATGAGACACCCAGACCTTGAATAGTTTTATGTCAAAAGATTCATGGCACCTATAATTTTTTAAAATCAGAGTTAAACTGAAGTTTTGAACAGACTTATTGAATTTACTGCATATTTGGCCTCCTAGAGATACTTGCTTTAGTCTCATCCATTTAATATTCATGACACAGAAAGGATAACCAGTAATGAGAGAAATCTGGACTGACCTTCTAGGACACGGCCTTATTAGTAGGACACAAAGAAGGTTTCCACTCCCCCAGCATTTATTTATGAACGATTACTGGCTGAATCTAGCACACAAAACACTCTAGAACAAGTTGGACACATTTGCTTTGAAAAGTTCAGGGGATGTCCAAGATTGGACCCTTCCATGTTCTTTTGGATAGAATGCCATATTTGTGTTTCATAAATGATAGTCACAGAAAGAGTTGTTAAACAGAGCAGGTGCTAACAAAATGGAAGCTGGAGGTATATAAATATGCCCTTTTGAAATCCTCATTTTAAAGGCAATGCAGGAATTTAACCCTGCTAATAACATTTAACTCACGCAGTTGCTTCAAAAAAATACTCCAAGACGGGAACTTGCGGATAGAGTTAAGAACATTCTCTGGAAGTGACAGAAAGAAGGTCAAAGCTGTAGCCCTAACCAGACAGATGAGAAATAAGAAAAATCTTCTGTATGAGATAGAAGCCAGTCAAAGTTTTATAGTTGTTGTACAATCACTTGGGGTGTAGGATTCTTTTCAAAGGCTGTAATAAAATTAGTCACTCATCATAGTTGACTGGTGTCAGAGGTAATATCCTTTAGACATTATAAAATCTGTGTCTTGAGATCTGCTTCAGTCCATCATTTTTCTTGTTCCTCTAGAGACACATATTCTCTTTTGAAGTATTCCACTTTTTTTCTGTGCTATATTTTTAAAATCCTACGTGAATATTTTAGTATCTGTATCACTTCTTATAGATTTTCTACATGGAACAAAAAAAAAAGTAAATTGGCTCTTGGTACTTTGTTTCTCTGAATTTGAATTCATATTTTAAAAAAGCAGAAACAGGAATATAGAACTTAATTATAAAAAAAAACAGAAATGAATATAGTTTGTACAAACACAAACTCATTTTGGAGGTTTCCTTTAAGTTGAAAGGAATCAAACCAAAGCAGAAGGAAAGCAAGGATAAAAATTACATAATCACAGCAAGAGCAAGAGCATTCCAGAATCAAAGGCCCCATGATGGGATGGCTGAGCCTCACAAGATTAGTAACATGACTAAGGGCCAGGGTTCCACTCTACCGAGAGCCCTCCAGCTGGACGGTGCAGCAAAGGTGTCCCGAGTCAATGCAAGTGAGGGCCCTGGGTCATTTCAGGCATGGAGACACAGCCTCAGGTCAAACTCAGGCACAGACGGTATATGGCACGGCCCCCTCTCCTCTCCGTGTCTTTCTGCCGTCACCCACTCTAGTCTGTATCCACAGCAGGTGTACACGTTCACTTGTACCTCAGTTCCACTTGTATATTGGTGACTCTCCTTCTTTCTCTTGGCCTAACTAACTTCTTTGGGGTTTTCAGAACTCAGCTAAATGTCCTTTTACCAGTGAAGCCTTCCAATACCCTCCACAGCTTCAGGCTAGCAACCTTCCCTGGGCCCTCCAAATCACTTCGTGCATCCCCAGCACCCACCCCGTTGTACTATAATCGCTCATCAGCTAGGCTGGCACTCCTGCTGGGTGTGAACCTCCATTAGGACTGGGATTCATCTCTGTATCTCAGGCCCCTGGCTCGGTGTTCACTATAGAGAAGGAACCCGGTAAATATTTGCAGAAGAACAGATGAACTTAAGTGTCGCGGCCAGCGCGACGAATTGACCAGGAAAACCTTGAAGGCTAAGAGGATGGTGAAAAGAAATTAAGAGACAAAGAGATGGGGGTAGGAGGGACACTGAAGATGATGTCCAACAGTGCCGATTTTATTCCACATCTTACAACCAGTTATAAGGCAGACCAGAATAGGAGGACTAATACATCAGTACCTACTCAGATGATCACAAGTTTCTATAACAAGTTTACATTAACTACAAGCAAACCTCATGATACCAGGTAGTTTCAGCTAACGCCAATAGCAAGACAATTAACCAGGGAGTGGGTTATGGGAGGTACAGAACAACAAGGATTAACTAAGAATTCAAGACCCTGGCCACATTGTTCCCTACTGTAGGGAGAGCGTGTGGGAAGTCACGTAGGCGAGCGCACGACACATAGCACAGACCCTTTCTCAGTGCACTGAACTTTCCTGTCCTTAACCTTGTAAAGGTGTCTGGACTTTGAAGGAGACACAAGTCAGGGCCTGGTTTGATCCTCGACTCCAACCATGCCATAGCCTCCAACACTTAAGAGCCTAGCGTGGGTAAGCAAAGATTAAAAATTTTATGACACAAAATCCCAGCCCTGATCTGACCACACAGAACACCCAGAGGTGGATACTGTTTGGAGAAGCAAAGAAATTAGGTTTAGTTACAAGCTCCCTAGTTCTCCCAGAACATATCTCTAACCTTGAGAGCCTATTCTAGAACAGTCACTTGAAGACTACTCTTGTTTCGGGGAGTTCAGAAACTTTTAACAAATCCTTTTGTCATTTCCAAAACTATGTTAATGTAAACACTTTCTAGATATTATCATAAAATGTCTGGTAACAAGAAAGACCCTGCCCCATTATCATAATTGAGATTCCTGGAGGAAGAAACATCAGGAAACATTCCCCTGAAAGGAAGCCATAGGAGTCTACAGGCTGTGACAGTTACTCAGCATTCAAAACCACCCTCACGAGTTTCTAAGTGGTAATGGGTCAGTTTTGATTTCCAATTAGGTGGTGGTTACACAAATGTGTGCATATGATAAAATTACATGGAACTATTCATCCAAAAAATGAACAATTTTTGCACTATTTCAGTAAAGCTGTTTGCATGCTTTTTGCATAACTATTTCACATTTTGCATTAAGTTTAAATGAGGTTATTTTTGAGCTAGTTTCACTAATTTTTGCACGATTTTTTAACTTCTTATTGCAGAACCAAAAGTCTTAAAAATGCACCCTTGAGGTAGAAACAATAATCCTATTGTGCGCCGATTAAATAACTGAAGAAGTAAGCTAGTTTCCCCCAAGGTCACCTAGAAAGCACACAGCAGAACTGGGACTGGAATCTGGGTCTGCTTGCTGTCTCCAAAGACCATCCTTTGCGCATTTCAGCACACAACCTCCTTAAAGCAAGTATGGAGTCCTCTAAGTAAACTATCAAATACTATTTTAATACTTTAAAAACTTCGCTTAACCCTTTTCATGTTTTCTTCTGAACAGAACACACGTCTTTACCAACTCCAGTATCACATAAACACATACACGTGTGTATGCGTGCACACAGATACACACATCCACAGACACACGCGCCCGTGCACGTGCACACACACACACGCACCCTACTTGTACCTCTCCCCTGCCATCCCTTCCTGCAACTAGTAGCTATGAATGGCTTGAAAGAGAGATCTAGAACAGGAATCAAAGTTAACAGTGATAGGAAATCTTCAGCGGGATTTTGGTTGAACAACCACACTCTCAAATACCTTAGTGGTGGGATTTACATATTTGGAACTGGAATTGGCATATCACTGGTGGGGGAAAAACTGAGACTAGAGAAGGACTTTTTTTTTTTTTTTTTAGCAGTATGAGTGCGATTCAGAAATGTGTTCTTCCATATGTTCTTTAGGTTAGGCCAATTTTTTCACTTTTAAGTTTAAAAATAATTCTATATTTTTCTCCGCCTCGAAATCTTAAGTAATTATTCTTTATAAAGTTATGTAATTTTTAAATTTTCTGTGACAAAGTCAGACAGTAAGTTTGCTTTGTGCATGGCCCGTTTAGTTGGACAGAGAACTTGCTGGGCCCAATACTGCCCAGGAGACCAGTCCTGAAAGCACTTAGTGGTGATCATGAACAGCTTCAAGTCACTGTCCTATCAGAGAGAGGTTTTGACAGCACAGACACCACATGGCAGTGACAGGATGCCTGCTTGGTTGTTTTTCTTTCAGTGTTCCCACATGTGGTTACAGAAAACTGCTCTAATGACATTAGTAAGTATTGAAAATGCTCGTATACTTGACACAATACTCTTTTTTTTTTACTTTTTCTTTTCTTTTCATTCCAGGTCTCCAGTGTTGTACTTTGTTCTTTTTTGTGATTTGTCTGAAGCTATAGAGACTTTCCTTGCATTCTAGAAATGAGAAACAAGAAAAGTAAATGCTGTCAATCAGGCTCAATGCCATTAGAGTCCGTAATAATAGCAGAGAGAGTCGGGTATTAAATGTAGAACTAGTACTGATCAATCTGACAATGAAACCATTATGTTATGCTTACTTACCCCTTGATTTCTACTCCAGCATATCACAATCTGATTAGAAAAGCAACATCCCAAAAGATTGTCTCTTGATATCCATTTTGACGGAATGATGCCCTCCCCAAAGTCTGATACTGAAGCCCCACCTTCCTAATAGGACTGCATTTGGAAATAGGGTGTTAGGCAGGTACTTAAGATTCAGAGAGGTCATAAAGATGGAGCCCTGATTCAATGTGAATGATGTCCTATAAGACCAGGGTCACTTGCACAAAGAGAAGGCCACGTGAGGACAAAGGGAGAAGGCAGCCATCTGCAAGCCAAAGAGAGAGGCCTTTGGAGAGAGCAAATCCTCTTATCCCTTACTTTTGGCCTCCAGCCTCCAGAACTGTGAGTAGAGAAATTTCTCTTGGGTACGGCCCCCTAGACTGTGGTGTAGTGTTATTGCAGCCCTAGCAAATGAATAAAGTGTCCATGATTCCACAGGAAACTAGTGTAAGACCCTGGACTCAATGAAGTTCAACGCCGATTTGTTGTACACTCAAAAATGTACCTGCCCTTCTGATCAGTAATATTACAAACTATTTATGTAAGGGAGAAGGAGGGTAAAAACGTTGTGTAAGATCTCCCTCCTGCCTTCATGGGAGTTTTGAAGTCTGGAAGAAAAGACAAAAGTTAGAATACATGAAACAATTCTTTAAGAAGTGGTCGTGCAAGGCGTGCAAGGCACCCAAGGCAGCTAAATTGTGATATGAATTATAAGTGGCATAGAAGTTTAGGAACGAGGAGCTCAGTAAGACATGTTTCTGTAACATGGGACAACACAGGAGTAGGCAACCTGCTCTGGAGAGGGCCAGAGAGAGGATATTTGAGGCTCTTTGGGCCGTGCGGTCTCTATCACCACTGTTCACTGTAGGCATCTCCACATTCTAGGCAGCAGTCAACTGGCAGCACACAAACGGATGAGGGTGATACGTCCCAATGCAATTTTATTCCTTGACACTGAAACTCAATTTCATATAACTTTCATGGGGCATGGAATAGCCTTCTTGTTTTGATATTTTTAATCATTTAAAAATGTAAAAACCATTCTCGCTTTGTGGGCCATACACAGACAGGTGGGAGGGTAGAGTCAGTCTAACATACTGGATCTCAAAATTGTTTCAACTGCAGATTACTTTGTTCAGATGAAACCTTGCAATGAAGCCCGGTGGGGACAATAATTAAATCAGCATGAGGAGGAAGAAAGGGGCACCCAGTTTACTTGTTGTCCAATTCCAAGGGATTCCTAGAGTGACCTGTACATTGGTTTAGGGGCCAGAAAAGTGGGGTTTTAGTCCAGTTCTCTTACTTAGAACCAAAGAAAACTTGGTCAATCATTTAAATACAATCCACTTCAGTTTTTTCCATTTCAGAAGGAGGGGCCTGGCCCATATAGAGTTTTACAGAAAACTTCTATTTTTTTATGGTTATTGGCAATGATTATTAATTCATAAAGGTGGATCATATCTGAGCTCTGGTTTGAAGGATGACAGGAATAACCAACCAAAGTAGAGGATATTTCCATGTCTTTGTTCATCTACTTCCCTCTCCCACATAGAGGCCCTCCACTCTGGGGATTAGTCTGAGAAGGGATAGGCCTTGCAGTGGCAGCTTCGGGATATGTGATTTCTGGGGCCCAGACAGCATGGAGATGGCTGCCAAGATACAGGAACAAGAAAGCATTACTCCCGGAGAAGGCAAGTACATTGCAGCTTGAGGAAGAAATTGAATTTTGGAACTGAGAAAATGAAACAAGCAATATACCACAGTATATATATTAAGCTTCAGTGATAAATAGAGCTGGATGTATCAAGTAGGGCTGGAATACAGAGAGCCAAGAAAATGAGACTGATGAGTTTATACTTGATGCCGCAGGCAGACTGAAGGACTTTTAGTTGCAGTATGGCACGATCCATTAACCGAATAGCAACAGAAGAGGCAATATAACAGAAGTTGAAGAGTTCAGACTCTGGTCTTGACTGCCTGCTTTGAGTCTCAGCTTTTTCATTTGCTAGATTTGCGTTTAGACAAGTCATTTAATATCTCAGCACCCCTGTCTCCTCATCTGAAAGATATAAATAGCAATAACGCATTCACCTTTGGTTCTTGTAAGAATTAAATGATGTAATACATGGAAAATACATGGGAGGTATCCTGGCATACAGTACGTTCTCAATAAACCCTCAACTATGTTTACCATACTGTAGAAACTAGCAAGACTCACACACGTACATGCATACACACACATACCACAAACTGCACACAGGGAGATGGAGGAAAAAAGTTTTTATACTGATTCAGATTCTAGTGTTAACATCTGGCTGATTGTAGGATAGGAAAGAATGGAACTAAAGGAAATTTCAAAAGCAGAGTCTGATGGACTACATGATAGATTAAATAAAATGACCTGAGAAAAGGTGATTCAAGTGTTGCATCTCAGAGAGTAGGAAAATGTGTGAAAGAGAACTATTTGGGAAGGAAGAGCATTACGGCTTCATAGATCATCTTTGAAATGTTGAGAAATTGCTTAAAAGTAGTTCAGAGTCATGAGATTGGAGTGGGGGCCCAAGTTTGGGGGCATTAAAAAATATAGTTCAACTGTAAGATGGTATCTAATCATTAAGTCAAGGGGTGAATCTAGAGGCGAATGAAGGCCTAAAACTTAAGAAAATGGTAGAGTATATCAGTGGAAGCAAGGAAGACAGCCCATCAGAGGAAATCAAAACAGGTGCATCTGGAGAGGTAGTGGAGAGCAGGAAAAAATTGTAGCCAGAAGCCAAGCAAGATGTTTAAGGAAGGAGAATTTGATTGTTGAAACAAAGTTAAAAAGAATGAGCACAGAAAAAATGACACTAGATTTTGTGATAAGGACGTGATGAGATATCTTTAGGCAAGTAGATTACGTAAATTTGTTAGGATATATTACAGAATGTTAACAATAATGTAGGAAAGAAGAGGGGTCAGTGAAGACAGACAAATCAATCCACCTTCTATAAATAAGAAACTGGAAGTAACAAATCACTACCATGCATGTTCTCTATCTATTTGATAGACAGAGCCAGGAGAAAAGGTGTTGAAAGCTTCACAGGATCAGCAGAATACAGCAGTTATATTTTTTGACAGAGATTGCATGTTGTCTCCCCAAACCATCCTTCCTTCCTTTCGTATCAAAAGTCGGGCTTTCAGTAGAGCACACTGACAGCCAGATGGAAGCCTGCATTTCCTAACTACCCTTGCATCAAACTGTAGCCACTGGACTTAGCTCTGGCCAATGAAATCTAATCATCGTTAAGCTGTATTTCCAAGATGCCTTCTTGCTGGGAAGACATAAACCCCAACTGTCCTCCCCTCATTTTTCTCCCCAAAGACAGATATATTGCCTAGAAACCCAACAGACATCTAGGACCTTCTCAGGTAGGTGGAAAGTATAACCAAACCCAAGTCCAACTCAAGTCCATCTGCCCAGTGGGCAGCAAAGCCTATCACTGAGTGGTACAGCAAGGAAAGGGTTTATTAGAGAGACACCCAAATGAGGAGACAGGAAAGCAAGCCTCAGATCTACCTTCCTGAAAGGGAGGGACACAGAGATATTTAAAGGCAAACAGAAAAAAAGATCTGGAGGCCTAAAACTTAAGAAAATGGTAGAGTATATCAGAATACAGCCTGGGTGGCTCAGTGGGTTAAAGCCTCTGCTTTCGGCTCAGGTCGTGATCGCAGGACCCTGGGATCGAGCCCCATATCAAGCTCTCTGCTCAGTGGGGAGCCTGCTTCCTCCTCTTCTCTCTTTGCCTGCCTCTCTGCCTATTTGTGATCTCTCTCTGTCAAATAAATAAATATAATCTTAAAAAAAAAAAGAAAAGAAAAGAAAAGAAAAAAGATCTGGATACAGGGCAGAAGAGCTATGTGACTTCAGAATCAGCTAAAGGAAGTTACTACATAGGGGAGGGTGAAAGCCATTATGTTGTCTGCACCTGCATGGGTCTTCTGCCTGTGTTGTCCTGCCATCCATGACCAGGAGAATGGCATTCTTAGCCTGATCCAAGGTGGAGTTTTAGGCCCTTCTAAATCCGAAGTTCATCCATGGGATACTTGCGCATTCTCAAGTGCTGACTGGTTTTGGCCTGCTTCTTGGTAAAGTCTTGATCTTTGCAATAAACTAAATTTAGTTTCTTGATCTTTTCAATAAACTAAAAATAAACATTTTATTATCATGGTGTCAGGCAAGAATATTACAGACACCTGGTGGCAGACTGCATTCTGAGAACAAGGAGATTTGAGTAAGAGGTTGAAGTTGTGCTTATTAGTCCTGTTAAGCCTTGGTTACAGGTTTCTAACTCCCTGATGCCTTCAGGAGGACTCCGTAAATGTCGTGGGCATCTGCATGTCACCTTCTTTAATGCAAGAAAGAACTGAGTTTCTACCTTACTTAAGCAACATTATTTGAGCTTTTTCAATTCTATGCCAAACATAACCCTAATATTTAATCGATAATCAGAATGTCCAGGATGAGACAGAGAAAATGAAATATAGTGTCACGTGGCAGTCCAAGCCTAACCCAGGACCTGCTCTGTTTATAAAAGTTAGAAACAATATGCACCCTAAAAAACCAGAGGAGACAGAAGGAATCTGTACAGGTAGTGAAATGGCACATTTAAAAAGGACAATTAAGAGAATACAATGAAGGCATATGTGCAAAGTACAGGGAAATGTACTGGATTGAAGAGACACTCTAGAACTAATAATAATGTGAAATCATGGCCACTGGTAAGTCTAAAAAAAAAAAAAAAAAAGGTGGAAACAGTTACTGACACTGGAAAAAGCTTTAATGATCATGCACTTCTCAGAAGAAAATTCAGCAACTGTGGCCTTTTGGGGAAAGGGCTAAAGCGCAGAACACCCCCAGGATCTCCTTATGCCCCCTGATCTCCTGATGGTGCCTCCCATTGACAAAACCAATCAGAAGCCAAGGGCAGGTAAGCCACTAATGCCAGTTCATGATGTTGAGCCTAGCAGGGCACAAAGCAGGGGGAAGAAGTAGAACTGGAGGGGGAAATGGAAAATACTAGAGATTATTCAAAATGTGAAAAATGGTGTGAAGAGAGATCATGGTAGAGAAAACTCTATATGATACACAATAAGCAACTACATTATTTGGAGCAGGGTCCATGGGGAATGAGATAAAAGCAGGGCCCCAGAATATTTAGCAGAGTCAAGAAGAAAATACTGTCATCCCTCAGGATCCAAACTATAGAGCCATAAAATCAACTGTACTAGATGTTTCTAGATCACTCCCCTTCCACTTCCTGGATCCACAGTGACAAGCTTGAACACTCAAGTTTAGAAAATACTCTTTTTACAATAATGCCAAGTAGTCTCTCTAAATAATTCACTGTTATTCTACTTTCCAAAGGCATTGGGTGTTCATAATATGCAGGCTTAGTGGTAGCAATTTATTTGACACCAAATTTTTCTGACAGTTTTAAACAAGTATTCAACCAAGACAGGCTACAAAATAAGTGCAGAAGGAAAACAAACAAACAAACAAACCTAGTTGATTCAGATAAATCAACTAAAGAAAACATCTTTTGGCAACAATGAGATCCCCCAAACTTTATCCTTTCTCTTTCATTGAATGATATTGACATTATGGAGATTACTGTTTTTAACTTGAGTATGTCTGAATTTAAACCAGCCCTCTTTGCTTTTTCCATTTTGAAAATTAAATATAGATATTGATACAGGAAAATATTGAGGTTTTTTTTTTTGCTTAGGGAGAGGGAGCACTTTCCCATCACGACCAATGGGAAAGAAAAGAGGCTAAAACTATCAAACTCCACCTTCTATTTGTCTGGATACATATGGCATACCACTTCATTGCTTCCAAATAAATTTATTGACCACCTACTGTGTGCTTGGCATTATTCCATATTAAATTATTATTGCATTTGGCAGAATGGGGATAATGAATTAATAAATATTTATATTTTTAAGAAGATTATCCAAGAATAGACTGGATAACCCTGAACCTGGGGGAAGACTGTACTAATGAAAGCCAAATATGATAATCATGTCTCAGCGGCAAATTAAACCACCATCACCGCACAACAAAATGACACCACGTGTCATGCTTTTCTTCCAACATCTCTAAACTCTGGATAGATGTTGCTTGAAGGAGGCCTGCCCCTAGAGTGTGTGAGAGTCTGTGCAATCTTGATTTTGTGGGGATCCTCCCTGTATGGCAATTTTTATTTTCAAAATTCATTGCAAAATTCATGGACTCATGTGAGGTATAGTGATCTATATACAAATGAAGAATTTCAAATCTCCCTCTGCATGGAAAAATAGCAATGCCCACCCAGGTCCTCAGGAACCTGCTTGAAGGGAGGCAATGACTTTCTTGCCTCACACAGTCCCTTAGTGCCATTTATTTCTTGCTGATTACATACTACTCATGGGCTGTGTCATCCCTTGTGCCAGGGAATGCTGGCCTCTAATGACATTCTCAAAGTTAGTTACTGTGCTTCCTTGATAGTGACCATGACTGCAAGTCTTATCCAAAGCATCCAGGAAAACGTGAATGAGGACTCATTCTCTGCACTATTAAATCTACCTTTCTGTATGTTATAGCATCAACGTAGAACAACATGTCTTCCAACCAAGTCTTCTTTGGAACTCTTTAGGCCATACCCACTGCATCCTAGAATGGGGATCTATTTCAATGTTTCCCAGCAGGTGACTGTGCAGGGACAACGTGGTCAGAGGGAGAAAAACATTCCGTCTCTCCTACACAGCTTAAGCTAGACCTGAGAAGGCAAAACTCACCACTCTCATTGTGGGGAAGAGATGACAGTGAATTGCAGGGCTCATTGGAGTTGAGTCAAGAAGGTCCTTGGAGGAGGTAAGCAGTCACCCCTGCTTCTTTCAGGTGCAGCAGCAGACCCACCAATGACCCACTACCCAAGAACAGGATGACTGAACCCCTCCTGTATTCCATTTACATGAGAATTACTTAATATCCTGCTTACCCTGCCTCACTGTGGTGCCTCAATCTCCTATGGTCCAGAAGCTGAGTGGGTTACTAGCCCACCTACCTGGAACAGAGCCAGGCCAAAGTATCAGGGATGCCCCAATAGGAGTGAAGGGACATGGGTGGAAGACCTCTTGAAAGGGGAAAAACAATAGGTCGGGGAGGGGGGTCTTTCCCAGGCTCAGAGTATCCTGCTGAGACGGTACTAGTGGGATATCGCTGCCCAGACATGAGATCACGGTAGGGGTGAGGGTGGGAGTGGTGGTGGGGGGGGGTTGGGGGGGGAGGCCATAGAAGTTGGAATAAGGCCCAGTTCTCCACCTGGGCCAGACCCCACTTGCCAGGGTCTAACTGCAGGCTGGTCTGAAATAGGCAAAGAAAAATTGTAGAAACAAACTCCTAAGAAACTTTTCCAGAGAGAAGAGGAAAGGGCTTCAAGTGCCTGAATTCCCCTGAAGTTCTACTTACCCATGCATCCTGAGAAACTGAGGCACACTTGGTTGGGTGGCTTGGCAAAATCTAATCACATCTTCAAAAGGAAGCTTCAGCACTGTAACCATAACCACATCGGAAACATTTCGAAATTCCTTAGTTTTTCCAATGACCCCTTCTAGTGAGCCTTCTCTTGAACAATCTCCTGCTTTGAAGAAACATAAATGCCATAACCTAAATGATGCTCTGTATTTGTGAAGAAAACAGAGAAAGTACCCAAGATGTAGGAAAGTGCTTGTTACCTCAGCTGTGGAGTCATCCCTGTTGAATGACCTCTCCCTACCCGCTGCTGCCTCCCCATACCCCACCATCCCCCCAACCATGGTATTGTAACATCAAGCTAGACCATCAGATGTCATTGAATAGAAATCCCTGGTTGAAGTTTTAAGTTAATCTTCTGTCTTTAAACCTTAGCAAACCAAAGTTATCTGAGAATCATATCTCAACTATAAGAACCATGTCTCAACTTTTATCAGTAAAAAACTCCCGAGACCTGAGAGGAGTATCTGTGTAAATACAAGGAAAGAAAACACCACGGGGGTGACATGTGGAGATGGATTTTTTTTTTTTTTTTTGGTTCATTTGTTTTTTATACCGCTCATATTCACCAAATAGTTGCTCAGTTCTCCGATGTGTTGTGAAAAATGCAGGTTTGATTAGTCATCGGTGGGGACCAAGGAAATTCCTTTAACTAGTCCCACTTCTGTGGAAATCCTACCTCACGGGCCTGCCCCAATTGCACCTTTCTTGGGGGAGAGTTGTCACCTGGAAAACGAGCTGTTGCCCCCCACACAAACGATGAACACGCGGCCGTGTCCCCATCCGAAAGGAAGCCTGCGTGACCGAGTGGGAAGCCCCTCACAGCGGAGTAAATGGAGCCTCCCCGCCCCGGGACCACAGACGCCCTTGCACTTTCATCAAGATCTCTTCACATTCCCTGCTTCTCGTAGAAGGTCTTCTGGGAAAATAGTGGAATGCGAGCCCAGAATATTTCATCAGCTGTTTTGTGCCAGACCGAATTTCTTCAGTTTATATTTAGAATACTTAGGTTGGCAAGAAGCACTTGAAAAACAACACTGAAGTACTTCTTGTATAAATTACAGTACATCAGTGTCACACAAATCACCAAAACTAAGAAATTCTAAGAATCTTATTTAAAGTTAGACTTTTAAAAAATCAAAAGATGGAAACACTGAAAAACACAGAATTTTTACGGTTGACTTCTCCCCTCTCTCAATTGACAAGAGAGGGAAAAAAAGACATGTTTCCGTTTTCCCCACTAATTAGAAAAAAATTAAAATGTGTCCATCTGCTTTCTCTGTATGGATTGACAGCATCTCTTTCAGGATTTCTTTCTAGGCTATGAAAAAAGAAAACAACCCTTTGTTTTCCAAGTAGGAAGGTAGCCTTTTTAAACATGTTTTTTCCACCCACACCACGAAAGGGAATAACATAGACCGTCTTATTTATTAGCAAATATTCTTGTATTTCATTTATGCTTTCAACTGCTTCAATGGCAATCTGTGAAAAACTGTAAAATTTGCCACCTCTCACCAGAACAGCTTATGAAATCTGTCAGCAATCTGTGTAATTTACAAGAATCTTAATTATGAATCAATGTTATGTTATGAATAGAGGTGTTCACCATTAATGCCTTCAACGCTCAGTAAGCGATACACACTGTCACCAAAAATCTCGTTCCTATCCCCCAGCCTTTACTTCTGGTTGACCACATTTGTGCATAGGTGCACACAGACTTTTTACATGATCCGATGGTCAGGTTATAGGGAAATGATGCATGATCTAGGGAATTTTTACATTGCAAATAAGCAAGGATATCCTTACTGGAAAAATGAAAATCTCCTGAGACTGTTGGTGACTGACACTATATTTTATCTGCACACTGAAACAACACACTTATCAAATGAAAGAGAAGAAGAAAAATTACAAGAGATTTGATCTCCTTTATAGCTTCTAATAGTAAAATACACTGTATGATTAATGAAGCTGTCAGTTGTAATGGGAAGAATATGTAACAAGTAACTGTGCATTACTCGTTTGTGATTTTATCTTTTATAAATTCAGCCATGTGTAGTGTGATAAGATTAACTCTTTACAATTTTAAGGTAATGCTATAAAGTAAGTTAAAAACTGAGTCTGTTCTATTTTTGCCTCTCTGCCAATTGTTAATGTGACTTTTAAGAACACATTTCCTGCAATCAATAATTACTCAATTAGCAGCTTATTAAGTTTATATGTCAATAAATTTCATTACTAGGTGTTTGAGGAGGGGAAAATGCTCTGGCACTCAGTGTATGCAATATTTCTATAAGAAAATTTATTTTTAAATGTGTTCTTTGCTGGATTTATTAGCCTATATAATATTCATAGAATTCAAGCCTTGACATGTATAACAACCATTACTCAGAAATGTATGCAAGGCTCTCGTTAGGAAGCATAGGTAGTGAGGATGTCATTTTGATATCAGATGTGAGGAAGGAAGGAAGGAAGCAAGGAGAGGAAGGAAAAGGAAAAAAGGAAGGAGGGAGGAAAGGAAGAGTGAGAAAGAGGAAACAAAGAAGAGAAAGAATGAATAAAGGAAAGGAAATGAGAGGGAGAAGAAAAGCAGTGGAGAGGAAGAGGGGGAGAGAAGGTAATTGGGCAAGCTCTAGAGGCAGCAGATGCTCAGGAAAAAAAGGAGTGGAGAAAGGAGCTAGGTAGGGGCAGTGTTAGCACTGAAAGAGCTTCTTTCATCCGTTCACCTAGGCATGGACACTTACACTGCTTCCCTATTTTGGCTACCATGAGTAATCCTGAAATGAACACAAGGGTGCATGTATCTCTTCAAATTTGTGTGTGTGTCTTTTTTTTTCCAGATAAATAACCCCGAAGTAGAATTGCTAGATCAGATAATAATTCTATTTTTTTTAATTTTTCGAGGAACCTCCATACTGTTTTCCACAGCGGCCACACAAACTTGCAATCCCCCTTACAGAGCGCAAGTGTTCCCTTTCCTCCATATGCTGGCCAAAACGTGTTTTGAGACTAGCCAATCTCACAGGTGTGTGTTGATATTTCATGGTGGTTTTGACTTGCACTTCTGTAACGATTAGTGATGTTGAGTATCTTCTTATGTGACTGTTGGCCATCTGGATCTTCTTTGGAAAAATGTCTATTCAAGACCTCATCCCATTTTATAATTGGGTTGCTTGGTTTTTTGATATTAAGTTGTGTGAGCTCTTTATATACTTTTTTCCCTTATACTCTTATCTTTTAATTAATATATAATGTATTATTTGTTTCAGGGGTACAGGTATCTATATACTTTTGATATTAACCCCTTGTCAGGTGTATGATTTGCAAATAACTTCTCCCATTCAGTAGGCTGCCTTTTTTGTTTTGCTGACAGTTTCCTTCACAGTGCAAAAGCATTTCAGTTTGATGTAAACCTACTTATTTATTTTAGTTTTTGTTTTTGTTGCCATTGCCTAAGGAGACATGTCCAAAAAATCATTGCTAAGACTAATGTCAGAGAGCATACTGCCTATGTTTTCTTCTAGGAGTTTCATTGTTTCAGGTCTTACATTCAGGTCCTTAATCTACTCTGAGTTTATTTTTGTATATGGTATAAGATATTGGCTCAAATTCTTTCTTTTGTATATAGCTGTCCAATTTTCTCAGCATGATTTATTGAAGAGACTGTGTTTTCCCCATTGTTTGTTCTTGATTCCTATGTCATAGATTAATTGGCTGTATATGCATGGGTTTATTCCTGGGACTTTATTCTATCCCATTGATCTGTGTGTCTGTTTTCATGCCAACACCATACTGTTTTTATCACTATAGCTTTTTATTATAGCTTGTGACCATGGCTAGTTAAAAAAAATACAGAAGAATACAGAAAGAATACAGAAGATGTAACATATATAAAACGTAGTATCTTTCAGCCATAAAAAAAAAATGAAATCTTGTTATTCATGACAATGCAGATGAATCTAGAGAGTATTATGCTAAATAAAATAAGTCAAAGAAAAACAAATACCATATGATGTCATTTATTTGTGGAGTGTAGGGGAAAAAACAAACAAAGCAAAACAGAGATAAACTCAAGGATACAGCAAACAAACTATTGGTTACCAGAGGGGGAATGGGTTGAAAAGATGGGCAAATTAGGTAAAGGTGAAGAGAATTAAGAGGTACAAACTTCCAGCTTTAAATAGGTCATGAGGATGTAATGCACAGCATAGGGAATATAGTCAGCAGTATTGTTATAACTTCTATGATGACAGATGGCATCTAGACTGATCAGGGAATCCTCTGGTAATTCACAAAAAGTACTCAATCCTTATGATATACACCTGAAAATAACAGGATATTGTATGTCCATTATACTTCAATTTTAAAAAATTTTTATACTAAGTTCAATTATGAGCATAACCTTCAAGTCACCTTCAGGAAGAGTGATTAAAGTGAAAAGTTCAATGTAAAATAAAATGTTTCGCTAAATGTGAAAAAAAAAAAAAAAAAAAAAAACAAAGAGCCTCCATATCTACTTCTTTCTCTAAACTTCCCAATGATGGAGCAAAATGGTCTCAATTACATTCTTTGTGGAAAATACGAAATCTATGTGTGAGGATCTCAACATTTAAGTCTTAATGAAGTTCATGATATTAGTGCCCATGCCTATGTGGTTTCACAGGTGCCAAAAACCAAAGGAACCCACATGGCGTATCTATTATTGGTCTACTTAGGCACTTCCTTGCTGCCCCCCCGCAAAAAAAAACTGGCCCGAATTCCCATTTTTTAGTTACTTTAATAGACTACAGAGATTGGTTGCAGAGAAAGAAAAAGTCAAATCTAAAATGCAACTATGTTAAAACAAAGGAAGGGGGAGAAGAGGTAGGGGGAGTGGGTAGAGAAGAGGAGGGAGAGAAGGAGGAGGAGAAGAATTTTTTGAGCTTGCTGTGTTCCAAGTTTTGCATTAATGCCTTTACATGTATTACCTTATTTAATATTTCTATAAATTTATGTGTCATTTTATTCCCATTTCACTCAGGAGAAACATGGCCTAGAACGAACATGTCACTTGCTCAAGGTCAAAGAACTAATAAGTAACACTGTGAAAGCCTGGACTGCCATGAGCTATACTAGTCTACAGCTGCAGGCAACAAAATGAGATTCAAGGGAGATCTAGTTTCCAGGGGCGAGAAAGCAAGCATGCATAAGGTAGTTGGGAATTCCATTCATAGAGACAGCTAAAGGTCAAGGGCCACAGGGAAGATATAGTGAAAGGCTTGGGCGAGAGGGGAATATGAGTGGCTCCAAGGTGCTATGAATAGACCTCACTTATTTCACCTTCCCCCCCACACACACATTCATCACATCTTCACAAAGTCCAAGTTTATCTTCTGCCTCATCAGTAAGGAAAATCTGATCCACATTGCTTCTAGAGTACAAAAAACTAGACAGGAGCTTGGGTGTGAAGAAAAGACCTGAGTTGTATCCTGCTGGGGCTTCCCCATACAGTTGTGCAGGTTGTACCCTGCACATATCCAGGCCAGACCACTCTGCCAAACCATACGTAGCAGTACCTAATACTGACACTGTCCAATGGGGGATCTGCCACCTTGGAAATTTTATGTAACTTCTCTGAAAGTCAGTTTCTCAGGGACAAAAAGGGGATGGAAATTTTCATGTCATTGGATTCTTATGAAGATTAATGGATATTACATCTGGTACAGAGTTGGCAATTCAATAAATGTTATCAGTATGACTCTGTTGAGAAAGGCTAGGGTCTTAGAGTCAATTCACCTCTTACTTTTTTTTAAGATCTTCAAAGCAGAGAAGTATAAATTAAGTTTAAAAATATGGCATTCCTACCCACATTGAATAAATTCAAAATATAATTTAATATATAAGCAATTAACTGATCAAAAGGTATTCCCACAATATTAGGAAAATTATTTCAAATTATAGTTTTAGCCAAATGTTGGGGAAAGCATTTGTTTGTGGGGTCAATGAACATTTCTGGGATAAGATGGGGTTTAACTTTCGGTGGGTTGCCAGCTTAGGGCAGATGGAAAGGAGAAGGTTGAGTGATGGCAGGAACAAATAATTTGTAAAGGGCATAATCAGAGAAGAGAACAATGATTCATTCAGCAAACACCCAAAGGAAAGGAGTACCCAACAAAAACAAAACGGGCTTTGGGGAGCCTCCTTGTAGCCCTGGATGAGATATTTTATGCAAATAGAAACACGCATAGATCATCACTTTTGATTCTATTCAGAATCCAAAGAAAGCAATAACTCCAAAGTGCAATATTTCATTAAGCAAAAAAACTAAAAAGATAATAACTTGATTGTGTATATTTATAAACTATGTATTCATCTTTTTATTTCTGGTCTTGTAAGTCGGCCTGCCATGATATCTAAAAACTAAAGAATTTTGCCTATTAGAAGAAAGTTCCTTAAGTGAATCCATAGATGATGATGCTGATGATTAATAACAATACTCATAAAACTCCATAAAATATTAACTCATAGCCTCTAGCCTTTAGTTTCAACTAATTACTACTGCATCTGTGATTTTTGTGCCAGAATTTTTTGCATTTAAGTAATCCATAGATTGAGATTGGGGTTATTATGTTAAATGTTCAGGGTTATTATGTTAAATGTTCAGAGGTTATTATGTGTGATACATAACCTGAAGTTAAAAGTGAGAGACTCAAACAAGTAACTAATTGACCTTACCATCACCTACAAGTTTAAATGGAGACCACAGAAAACACTGCCAGCAACAGTTGGTCAGCAAATTATAGAATTCCTGTGCCAAGCATATATAAACAAGTAGGAACTTTGCATCTGCAGATAATTGGTCTGTAGGAGATTTATGATTGCACCCTCTAGGGTATTTGAAAATACAGGTGAATTTTGGAAGTGTGCACGTAGAGACCATAACTTACATGGGGTAGAAATCTTGACTCACAAAATAATCGTATTTAGAATCTTTGTTGTAGCCCTAATGAGTAACATATGGAATATATGTGGTATATTTTTACCCTTCAATTACCCCAAGCAAAAATGAAACCATAGTTACATAAAGACCATCCTCGTATTAAAACCTCATATTTTCAACTTGTGGTTCAACCTCCCTTTTGGACAAGAACAGAATCAATTTCCTTTTGATTGTATGTCCTCTTTGTTCCCTTCCTCCTTCCCTTGCCCCATGGCCAACAATTCTATTTATGGTCTTTACTTATCTCAGTTTTGAACATAAATGAAAGTGCATAAGACAAAAATATATATTGGATGAAAGTGTCAGTTAATATTTAATATCTCGTGATTTCTAGGCAACAACACTTTTTTTTTTTTCCAACGATTTTCTCCTTTAAGTTTTTCACGTAGGATAACAACCTTTCAATATCTACCACTGGCTTTTTTCCTTTTTGAAGATCTTGGGTGTTTCTCTTCTAAAAACTCTATTCAGTTGGGGGTGTCTGAGTGGCTCAGTCAGTGGGGTGTCTGCCATTGTCTCCGGGTCCTGATCTCGGAGTCTGCTCAGCTGGCTAGTTTACTTCTGCCTCTTCCTCTGTGCTCTCTTTCTCTCACAAATAAGTTAACAAAATCTGTAAAAAAAAAAAAAAAAAAACAAAAACAAAAACAAAATATAACAAAACTTTGTTCAGTTTAGGAAATATAGTACAGTTTTGCAGTAAGTTAAGTCAATTCCTAGTTAAGTCAATTGCTAAGAGATAGAGTGTTTGTACATCTGTGGAAACATTGTTTCCACATTTTCTATTAATCATTTTCTATTAACCATAAACTTGACTTTATGTCTATTAACAATTAGCATCTGTTTTGAACACTGTTCATATTCAGACCAAAGCAGAATCATAAAAAATCAGAAACCTAGAAATTTAATTAAAACTATTTTGCCCCTCTGATGGAAACATTATCTTCCATCAAGGAAATAACACAAAATATAGGTTGGGTGTTTCTCTGAATGTATTGAAATTTCAAAAAAAAAAAAAAAAAGAAAGAAAAAAAGAAGAAGAAGAAGCAGCCATGAAAAGTGTGTTGTTTCCTACCACAGAAATCTTCCAGCTTTTTTACACCAGACAATGGTTAATGAATTTCTCACATTTAGACTGGATTGATGTGTCCAGATATAGAAATGAATATTCTTTTGTTAATGACACCCAATATGGGTTCCTAAACATTTTCAGAGCCATGAGCAACAAAATGCAAGGCCTGTTATTTGCTATTCTATGTCCATTTATTATGTAGTCAATGAGGGAGAAGATGCTCAATTTGGATCTATTCTTCTTTTAAGATGCTATTATTACCAAGGCTCATCAGACTACTTTAATGCAAAATTACTTTTCAATTGAAACCCCAAATCTAATTATTGCTGAATATTTTCCCTCTTTGTATTTTCTAAATTGTATACAATAATTATATGTCTCTTCTGAAATATGTTTTGAAAGTTTCCTTTTGTATTTTAAAAAAGCCAACAAGGGTGCTATAACTGTGTGTAGGTAGGTTTAGGACGAAAATTGGTCTCTCTGACATCTTTTACCAAGTGGTATTCCACCAAACTCACCCTTCCCCATGGCAGGCAAATAGCCTGATTCAAAGGATTCTAGTTTTAAATATAAACTTTCAGATGATTGAGTTTACAGTTAACTTAAAAATTGCTATCATTTTGATATTTATATTTTAACCAGTATTAATGCCACTTATACTCAGAGTCGGTCCATAGAATTTCTTCAAAAGGAAGGCTGCCGGACCATTATCGTGCCCGGGTTCTCTTAATCATCACAGCACATGAAATGCACTTTGGCAGCCGGCACTGTTCAGAACATGCCAGACATGGACATAGCCCAGTAACTAAAGGCAATCTGATAAAAACAGGAAGAAGGATGAAAAAGGGCCAGGTAGATAAGGAACTACGATGAGTAGTATCTATAACAAAGGAATACTTCTGTTACCAAGACAGATAAACCAGAAAAACAATCAAACTCAGACCTCTTAAAGGCAGACATTTCAGTCTAAACTTCCCTCTACTTCTTCAGTGTTACGGATTCCCACTGCCTTCTGCCCAATTGGATCTTGGATCTAACAGTGTCCTAGTACCCCCTACTCCCTTACTCATAGCAGTGAAAATTAAATTTGCAATAGAATATGCATTAACCTAAAATGATGTTCATAATATATTACTAGAAAGACTCCCAAACTTTATGTGCATTGTAACATATATCTGTAAAAAATTTCATTAACAAAGACATACATCCAACCAAGAAAAGATGTAAAAATACATTTATACATATACACGTATGTAGAACTATAAAAATACATGTGTTTTATATATATATAGATATATATATATATGAATATTTGTATATTTCTACAAGGTTGGTAAATCTGGGATGGGCTTATGTTGGTTTATGTTTTTGTTTTTCTATAGCCAACCCACCATATGCCACCTGTAAAACAAGTGTGTGTTGGGAAGTGCAATTGTTAACGGACTTTCCATTATTTAGGGACAGAGTTCCAAGCTTTGTAGCTCTCACATAGGTTCTGCAGGATCTGGCCCTGTCCCCCTCAGCACCTTCTTTCCTTGTTGTTGCACTAATCATCCTTTTCCCCAAGTGACAAGTTCTTCCTGCACTAGTGCCTTTGCATCTATTTCATTTTGCCTGGCATCCTTTCTTCATGTCTACCTGGCAAATTCATTTTCTCCATTCAAGGTCCAGATTTTTGCCAGGCCTATCTCTCCCTATGTTCCCATGCTGACTTATAGAAGCTTCTACTGTCATGTTAATCTCCCATCACATGGTGAGTTGCCAGAATTAGGGACCGTGGATTCCTACATGCCTGGAGGCAGGTGGTAGATGTTGAATAAATGAGTGAGTGAGTGAATGAATAAAGTAGTAAACTTCATAGGGTCATGCTGAAGGTTAGAGGTAATGAAGCTTGTGAAGTGCAGAGCAGAGTATCTGAAACATAGCAAGTGTTCATGAGAGGAATAGCTTCCATTGTCATCATTATTGTATGAAGCACTCCTGTCTGCTTTGCTTCGAGGGTCTCTGCATTGTTCAACAGCCTCGTTCAAGGCCAACACAGCAGTATGTTCCATAGAATAAGGAATTCTGCCATGGTCCCTGCATGTTGGATCTTATTTTTTATGGGCACAAGATAACCAGAGCAAAACAGACGGATGACAGGGAAGACCTAAAAAACTGATGGTTTAAAAAAAAAAAAAAATTTAGAGACCAAGGGCTTAGGGTTTCATAATTAAACCATCTAGAGGCAGAACAAGAATAATCACCCTAAAAAACAAACAAACAAATAATAAACAAACAACTTTCCATTTACCTCCTCTATACTCTTCCTTTGGGATCCATATTACCTTTCTGATTAATTTTCCCATTTGATTTTCCTTTGAACAAGACCTTCAATATTCATTGTGCATGCTGTGCATGTGTGTGTGTGCGTACACATGTTGTGTGCATTATAGTGTGATCCACCTCAGTATTCACCTACTCTATCTCAGCCTAAGTTTGGGCCTGTCTAGAGACCTCAAAATGCCTAAGAAATATCAACAATTGTTATCTACAGGACTGAAAAAAAATTCGTCAGAAAAGTAAAGACTAAACATGTTAGAAGTAAACCCATGTGATGAGCTCTTAGCTGGGTGAGTGGAAAGTTGGCTAATGTGAAACCTCAAAAGCTTCTCTCTTTGACTAAGGAAGTCACGGGTGGGATGATACCCTTCACTTAAGAACAGGAGATATGGCACCACTGGTATCATTTTGAAACAAGTGTTAGCTAACTCATGAATATTTTTACAAAATATTTTTCCAGGATCCTTTCTGTCACAAGTCCTACATTTCTTCTTGCTTTAGTATTTGCTTTTAGCCTTCCTATTTGCACTGTTAGTATCAGTTTATTTTTGTTCAGTCCTAGCACAATTCGATTCTTTGAGGCCTCTGACTTTTAAGTTTTTAGCGGTAGGGATATTTTTCACTTTTTTTTTTTTTCAGGTGTAGGGATATTTCCTGCTTAAAAAAAGGCTCAGATTTTGCACATAGATTTTTTTTTTTATTTCTTGCATATGATTTCTCCATTTCTCTCACTTAATTTTTGTGTTATTCATTCCCGTATCTTTCCCAGAGCTGTGAGTGTTCCACAGTACCTCCTGCAAAAGAATCTTCCCTTTGGTACATCATTCCACAACAGAGTCTGACAAATAAAATCTATAGGATACTTTATATTATTTTTAGCAAATTAGTTTTATAAAAAATGACTTCAATTAATCTGGAAAGATTGCAGTTACATTCTTCACATGCTGTATCTCAGATATTATTGGCATTTGTGGGTGTTGATGATTGTTTTATGTAATTACCTGTGTTGTTTTGTGAAAGTGCCCTACAATATCACTCTAATGAAGATTCTGACATGTCCCTTTGGTTGTTGAAATGCTTGTTAAACAATGTCAAGTGGTTGTTTTTAGGTTAAATCTAACATGAATAAAAATACCCAGGTCACACATGTGTTTAGAGTAAGATTCTAGTTCTATAAATGACTCCCTAGATCCTACTTTAGGGCAAAAGAAATAAAAGTCATGTACATACAGAAAGGTGCCATGAAACATAATAAATATATAACTAGGCATAATTTGAGTAGCATTAGATGTCTCTCTCCTTAGAAATATCTGTACCTGGAACTTTACTTTTAGAAATCAAATCATTTATATTTCAGAATACTTTGGGGTCTTTCATGACCCATATTAAATCCTAAAATTATTGGAAACAATGGTCCCTGGTGGCCTCATCAGCTACACCATATGGAAACTAAATGACAGATGGCAGATCAACAGTCTTTATAAATGGGAAGCACACTGGTACCTGGTTGAGGGGATTACCAAGAGGAAGGTAAGAATACTGAAAAGGAGCTAAGAGGATACCAAAGCCAGCAGAGCCTGCCACTGAAAATGATCCAATCTGAATATAACAATCAAATACCTTTTAATCAAAATGTTGTAATGTAGGTAGTGAAAATTTAAATTTAGAAATTTGACCTAATCATTAAATACAAACAGTATTTTGTTTTCTGAATGTTTACATTTGCCAAAAAAAAACAATGCAAATCTATATTTGTTCAAATATAGGATTAAAAATTAATTAGACATGTTGAACTGAATGATTAAGTAAATGGATGGTGGACAGTGGGGGCCTAGTTTCTCACTGTTAAAATGGGAGTTTTCACATAAGCAAGGCTACAATAGTCCCTGTAGCAAAAGATTAAAGTTAAGGACATCAGAATGAATTCATGTTTAGTTTAATCTAGATAAAGATGGTTACATATACATACAGGGATATTTATAGGTATGTATATATATACAGGCTAGTATAGACACATTTCCTTTCTGTCACCTGAGAGTGTCCAAAAGTAAAGAGCACACCTGCATTCCAGATCTCAGTTTCTGAAACTTTTCTCAAATAAAACCACTGTGTGGGTTGATGGCTGAGTCTGGGACTAGGGCAGGAAATATACAAGAAGAGTCTGGAATTTCTCACAGTGCTAAGAATTAAGGAGGTGCTAAAACACACATACACACAGTGGTACAGGTATGTCAAAGGGATGTAGGAATCAAATGAAAGAGTTGCCCATGATCAGATCTAGAACAACTTTAGCAATAAAACAAAGTAATATCAGATTATAATAAAACCATATAATATGTATTTATTCATCCAGATTAAAATACATAAATATATTAGAAAGAAAGGACAAAACACTTCTAAAAAGTGCAGACTGCACATAGAAATTTCCTTTAAAAAATACAGTATCAAAGGGGGGAGGGGCTCAGGGATAAAGTAACTCTACAGTAGAGAAACTTGACAAACACTACCTGCACAGGCAGTCAAGGTCAACATTACCAGGGATCAGTCATTTTAGTACTAGACTCCCTTGATATGGTGTGGGAAAAATGGTACTTTCTCTTTGCAATCTTCCTTCCAAAAATATATGACCCAGTCTAATCATAGAAAAAAACATCAAACAAATTCCTCTTGAGGAATATTTCACAGAGTATGTTACCAATGCTCCTCAAAACTGTAAGAATCATCAAAAACAAGAAAAATCTGAGGAACTGTCACAACCAAGCGGATCTAAAGAGACAAGATGAGTAAATGTAATGTGGTATCTGGATGTGTCCTGAAAGAGAAAGGGGACATTAGTTAAAAACTAAGAAAATCTGAATAAAGTGTGGACTTCATAATGCATCAATATGATGAACTAATGATAACAAATGTACCATGTTGGTATATAAGGTATTAATAAAGGAGGAAACTGGGTACAGGGAAACTGATTTCAAAAAGTTTATTGAAATTTTAATTTGCTCCTTTCGGTTTATCACATGACACTAATTTAATTACACATACGTGAATGTTAAAAGTCATAATGCTGTTCTATAATACTTGTATCATAGATTCGTAGGTGGTACAGGATATGCTAAAATTAGAGTTTAGATATTTCTTGAAATAGAAACACAACATATTAACGACTCTCATCTAGAACTCTTAGATCACCATAAAAACATTCTGTGACCTCCTGAGAACCGCATGCTGGTTTCTAAAATTTGGTTCAAAGGCCTTTATATCTCAGCCCCTAGACACATACCAATGAAGGAAAAGTCCATGACCTTAGGGTCTTCTGTTCCACCTCTATTGAGAGCCACTGGTTTTTATCTCCCAAATCAAGATACCCAAACTTATGGGATGCAGCAAAAGCAGTACTAAGAGGGAAGTTCACAGCAATAAATGCCCATATTAAAAAAGAAGAAAAAATTTTTGTTTCTATGTGTGGTGATGGTAAACTAAACTTATCCTGATAAGCATTTCACAATATATACATATACCAAACCATTATGTTGCACACTTAAAACTACTACAATGTTATATGTGAAGTATTTCAGTTAAAAATATAAAAATAATCTTTTAAAAGAGAAGGAGGATATCAAAAAACCTAAGTTTACACTTCAAGGAGTTGGAAAAAGAAGAATAAACTAAGCCCTAAATTAGCAGAAGGAAGAAAATTACAAAGATTTGAGACAAAATAGAAAATATAAAAACAATAGAAAAAATCAATAAAACTAAGAACTGGTTTTTTGAAAAGAAAAACAATATTGACAAGCCTTTAGTGAGACTAGAGGGAAAAAAAAAGAGGATACTCAAATAAGTAAAATCAGAGAGAAAAGACCTTATAACTGATGCCACAGGAAAAAAAAAATAGAAGAGATTATTATAAACAATTATAAGCCACCAAACTGGTTAAATTCCCAGAAGTATACAACCTACCAAGACTACCTATAACTGGTAAAGAAGATTGAATTGGTAATCAAAAACTTCCCAACAAAGAAAAGCTTAGGACCAGAGAGTTTGGTGGATTCTGTCAAACATTAAAAGCATTAAAACCAATCTACCCGAACTCTTCCAAAAAGTCAAGAAGAGAGTACATTTCCAAATTCATTTAATGAGGTCAGCATTAACCTCATACCAAACCAGAAAAACACCATAAGAAAAGAATATCACAGGCTGATATCCCTGATGAATATAGATGCTAAAGTCTTCAACAAAATACTGCCAAATTAAATCCAATAGCCCATTAAAAGGTTTATGCTTCATAATAAAGTGGAATTTATTCCTGGAATAAAAAGATGGTTCAACATATGCAAATCAATTAATATGAGGCACCACATTAACAGAATAAAGGATCGAAATCTCATAATTATCTAACTACGTGTAAAAAAAGCACTTGACAAAATTCAACTTTCTTCATGATTAAAAACTCTCAATAAAGTTGGAAAAGAAGGAAATTGCCTCACCCTGATAAATGCCATATATGAGAAGTCTATAGCTAACATCATAGTCGATGGTGAAAAATTGCAAATTTTTCCTCTAAGATCAGTGACAGGGCAAGGATGTCCATTTTTGCCACTTTTATTCAAAGTAGTACTGGAAGTTTTAGTGAGAGAAATTTGGTAAGAAGAAGAAACAAAAAGCATCCAAATTGAAAAAGAAAAAGTAAAATTATCCCTGTTTGCAGATGACATGAACCTCTTTATAGAAAATCCTAGATTCCATTAAGAAAAAAAAAAGCCTGTTGGAATTTAATAAGCAAATTCAGAGCAGTTGCAGGATACAAAATCAAATGTAAAAATCAGTTGACTTTCTTTTTTTTTTTTTAAGATTTTATTTATTTATTTGACAGAGAGAGATCACAAGCAGGCAGAGAGGCAGGCAGAGAGAGAAGAGGAAGCAGACTCCCCGCTGAGCAGAGAGCCCGATGCGGGGCTCAAGCAGGCAGAGAGGCAGGCAGAGAGAGAAGAGGAAGCAGACTCCCCGCTGAGCAGAGAGCCCGATGCGGGGCTCGATCCCAGGACCCTGAGATAATGACCTGAGCCGAAGGCAGAGGCTTAACCCACTGAGCCACCCAGGCGCCCCATCAGTTGACTTTCTATATACTAATGATGAATTATCTGAAAAGGAAATTAGGAAAATAATATACAATAGCACCAAAAAAAAAAAAAAAGCACAAAAAACCTTAAGAATAAACTTAAATAAGAAAGGGAAAGTCTTATATACTGAAAACTATAAAACATTGATGGAAGAAATTAAAGAAGACACAGAAATGTTAATTATACCTCAATAAAGCTGGGAGAAAAAGACAACAAGAAATGAAAAGAAATCCTATGTTCATGGATTGGAAGACTTAATATTGTAAAAGTGAATATTACCCAAAGTAATCTATAGATTCAATACGACCGCTATCAAAATCCCAATGGATTGTGATTATGATTGAACTATAGATTTGTTGTATGTAAATCATGTACATAGATACTTATAGTGATAGCCTGTTCTCCTATAAATCAGTAGTGGTTAGTTTTAATAACCAAGATTTAGCTTCTGTGCTACAGTTGTCTAATGTATGTGGGCCCCTCAGATATAGTGAAAAAAGAAAATGTACAGCCTTTGTAATCAGTAGATCTGGATAAAAATCTTCAAATCTCTGCCTTGTAATTTAATGTTATGTTACTTAAATCTCCAAACCACATTTCACCTGTAAAAAGTACATGATAGTATGCAAGCTTGTCTACTTTTTATGGGAATCAGATTACACACATACATACATATATGCATATACCTGTGCATAAATAGATAAGATAGATACATAAAGATAAAGAAAATAGATGATAGATAATAGGTAGATGATAGATAGATACATAGATAAAAATCTAGCTAGAACTTGGGTAATAGTCAGAAAATAAGTTTTGGTGTTATTATTCTTGACTTCTGTGAATTATCCACTGACATTCTTTAGCTCTAATTCCTCCCAGTCTCCGTCCGAAAGACAAACCTCAGAGGTGAGCAGAAAGCTGGGTTTTGAGTATTAGATACTTCCTCCATGTGTCCAACCAGAGAGCAGATTGTAAAATTTGTCAGATAACTCAATGAGTCAGTTTACTTGATCAAAGGTATTTGCAATTAGCTACCAGTATGAGAGCACCTCCATTCTTATGTTATGTTATGAGGCACAGAACTACCAGCCAATGCTGGTTCCTTGGTTGGAAAGTTATACTAACAATAAAATGGTAACTTCCTGGGAGAGATGGTAGTTTTTGATATCAGGAGTACTTTGGGTAACTTTGCAGCCCAAAAGTCTAAGAAGTGGTAGGCATCATATTGTAGAGCATTGGAATAAAACAAATTCTAGAGCATCTGTGCCTATAACACTTCTTATTGTTCTAGTGGCCACAATTCAAGAAATGGAACTGGAAAATGTGCAAAAAAAAAAAAAGGAATTTAAATGATTGAGCAAAAACAAAGAGTTGAGGCCAGAATTCATTAGTTACTCAGAATAATTTTATTTTTTAAGAATTCATCTCTAAGAGACTGTCCCAGAGAATAGATTCCAGCCACCATTGCTATCATCAGATGCTATTAGCATTTCAAATGGCGAGGTAAAAATGCATTTATTAATGACAGATATGTTCTATGTATAAGGTTATTTTCTGATGCATAAAAAGGACTTTATGGATTTCTTTATTGCTATCTTTCTTAATTCCAATTTAACTGTATGGTCACATTGAAGCCACTTAATTATTATGTTTCCACTTAACATATCTCTATTCCCTAACTCCACAAGTGGTATTCTAATAGACTCTTACAAACAGAATTTGTAGTGACTTCCATTAATGCCAAATATTTCTTTTCATTGTAACTAAATACTTTTAAATATTAAAAAGAACATTGTGTAAAAAATGCAAAGACATTTCTTTCTTTGCAGACATAAGCATACATGGTGAGTTCTACAAAACCAGCTTCATCTCTAGAGAGTTACCTTTGCTGCCTCACCTTCATTGTATGTATGGAGTACAAAGCTGTGTACTTTGGGGAAGATTTTTTTCAGTATTATTTCATTCCTCTACACCCTAGAAGAGGCAAAAAAAAAAAAAAAAAGCCTGCTTTTAGAATATAGAACATCATCTTCATAAATAAGGGAAGTATATCATTTAAGACTTCTTCTTTTGAAGAGCTTGTGAAACCACTCTTAAAACTCCGTTCTTAAAAGGTCAATTCTCTAAGCAGATATCTTTTTTTTCAAGATTTTATTTATTTGACTAAGAGAGAGAGAGAGCACAAGCAGGGGGAGTGGCAAAGGAAGAGAGAAAAGCAGGGTCCCCACTGAGCATGGAGCCCGATGCAGGGCTTTGCCCCAGGACCTTGAGATCATGACGTGAACTATACGCAGCCACTTAACTGACTGAGCTACCCAGGTGACCCTCCAAGTAGATTTCTTAAAGATGGGACAGTTGAAGAATCTAGCTCTGCTGATGCCTACCTATTCCATGGTGAGAAGTTGAAGCATATGGCCTTCCTGAAGGAGCTAAATGCTGAGAAATAGGCTTTTCCTCTTGGGACCTCATTTCTTTAGAATGTATTAGTCAGTTGACATGGCTGGATATCAGTAAGATATGTAATCCTGCTAGAAATTGCAGACCTCAGAACCTAAAATATGTCTACCAACTGAGCAAAGTAAATACAAAAAGTGTAGTAGATGGGACTTAATATGTATGCATTCTTTAAACATCCCTTGAGTGCCTAGTTTGTCAGAAACCTCACAAGGTGCTAGAAACACACCATAATTTTTAAAAGATTAATTCCCCCCACACACATTCACTATCGTGAAATAATATTAACCTTCTTCTTTGTAATGCTGAATTTTTAATGATCAGTTTTCCCCGGTTTTCCTGTTGAAGGCCCCACTCTAGCTTCCAAACTCATCTACTGTCATTAGAACTGGGCCCAGAGGTACCTGGGAGGTTCAGTCTCTTAAGATGCTGACTCTTCATTTCATCTCAGGTCATGATCTCAGAGTTGTCTTCCTCTCCCTCTGCCCCTCAACCCGCTCATGCGCGCGCTCTCTCTCTCTAATAAATAAAATCTTTCTTTTAATTTTTATTTTACAAAGACAGTGAGAGGCGGAGCATGATCAGGGAGGAGGAGGCAAAGGGAGAGGAAGAAGCAGACTCCCTGCTGAGCAGGGAGCCTGCCCCGCAGGACCTGGGGACCATGATCTGAGCCAAAGGCAGATGCTTAACTGACTGAGCCCCCCAGGCACCCCTAAACATACAAAATTAAAAAAAAAAAAAAAAAGATCCTTTCTACAAGGCTCTCCTCCCAGAGAATCATGATGGGAAGGAGATGGATGTGAGTCTAGAGATCGCTTGGCCCAATTCCCTTGGCAAACAGGGGTACACTGGTTCAGCATATTGACTTTGCAGTGAAGCTCACCCTGGTTTGAACCCTCTCTCCGTGCGACCATGAGCCCCTCAGCTCCCAGACACAGGAAACAGAGGTAACCACAGAAGTTACTTCTCAGAGTTACTGGGAGAATAAATAGTACTGTCAGAAAAGTTACAGAGCATAGGAAATCGTCTTACCCCTCAACATTTTTTGGCAATATTAACATTCTATTCTTGCGCTATCACTATTTTTATATTGCGATCACACTATTACCATTATATCATTATTCTCATTGGGATGTAGAATAAAGCAAAGTTCAAGAAAAAAGATTCTGGAGTCCTACTGCCAGCATTAGAACCCCAGGTCTGACACTACCTGTCTAGTTACTTAGCCCCCCTGGGCCTCGGTTTCTTCACTATTAATGCAGAGGTGAAGTTAAGACCACAGTAGAGTTCATCAGATTACAATTGTTAAAAAAAGAAGTAAACGGGAATGAACAGAAACTTGGAAGAGTGCCTGGCATAAAACAAGCATGGTAAATCATAACTATGATTGGTTGGGGCACCTGGGAGGATTAGCTGGCTGCTTTATGCTCAGGTCCTGATCCAGGGGTCTTTGGATTGAGCCCCAGGTCAAGCTCCTGCGTCTGCTTCTCCCTCTCCCTCTGTTCCTCTCTCCACCACCACACCCCGCCCATGTTCTCTCTAACTCTCTCTCAAATGAGTAAAATCTTTAAAGTAATAATAATAATAATAGTGATATGATCAGTTATCAATGCCAGAACTGAAGTTCAAGTGATTGGGAAAGCCCTAGTTGACACTCAAACCTGCCATGAACGGTCTTCACTTACTCTGAAGGCTTATAAAGTAGCAGAAATGGGAACTTTGAAATAAATTAAGCAGCCATGTATATTCACATAGCACTTTTCTTTCTGTTAGTGCTTTTCTATCAAATTTACATTTGTATTCAGGAGGCTCAAAAAGATGAAATTCAAAATGAGGACAATTTTGAGAGAAAAAAAAAATCAAGGCATTCAGAGACTTGGGATTTATTAAAACCTACCACAGAAGACAAGGGCTCTCTTCCTCCACTTCTACTTCCACCAGTCACCAAGTTGGTAGTTTTCTCAACAAAGCCAGATGGCTCCCTGTGACCTGCAGGATCAAGTCAGAAATCCTTGGTATGACACTCAAGGTCTCTCACAGTTTGGTACCAGCCTGACTATCCAGCCTGTGTTTCCGCATTTCTGGGCAGCTCACGCGCGCGCACACGTGTGTGTGTGTGTGTGTGTGTGTGTGTGCACTATTCACATTTCTCCCAGCCCCTCCTTGCATTTTCCAACACCCTTGCCTCTTCTCTGGGAGCCTCTCCATTCCCTGGGGCCTCCCAGAATCCCAGAGTCCCTTAAAAGTGGTAGAAGTGTGGGCCTGCTGAGAGCTTTTCCTCAAACTCTCATTCAAATTCAAGCATGTCTTCTTTTGCATTTCCATATGCTTTGCTTACACAAAAACAGTAACACTTGCTTCACGAGCCTCCCCCTGCAGATGATTTGCATTCTGCTTTTCTCCAAGGGTCAGAGCAGAAGCATCTGTCCTGTGATTTCAAGCTCTCTCAAACTCCTGGAATCACAGGGACCTGACACTGCGTCCAGGGGACATGGCATCATGGACTCCATCATTTCGTTGATTTTGAACACTCAGTTTTCTACCTTTTTTTCACTATCTTAAGTGGGGCTGCAATAACAATATAATGAATTATCTAGTTATGACTTTTGCAAATCTCTTGGAGACTTTTAAAAATTAATTTGTGCTAGCTCTTTGTTGTATTTCCACTGAGTCATTATCCCAGACTGTGTCTTACCTTTCCAGGTGGTCATTTGTTTGATGGATTTGTTCTGCCAAAACATAATGCTTCATATCAAATAACCTCTCTCTCACTGCCTCAGACTATGTCCTTCTCTCTCACACACACACAGAAAAGTGTTGTTTCGGTTCTTCTCATTTTTTTATTTACACTTTATACTGGTATTGTAAAATGTAATAAAATAATGGCGATATGCTTTGAAATGCCATAAAGAATTATACCAAAGAAAATTAATGTTAATCATTTGAGGTAGCAAACCATTTTAATTCCTTTTAATTTTTTTTCAGTTTATTTTATTTTTAGCTGTAGGAAAAAGACCATATGTCTTCCAATGTTTTGGGGTTTTTTTTCCCTTTCCTTATTGGCTTCTTAAAAGAAATTTTTCTTGAAAAATAGGTCAAGTGAATGGGGGGGAGGGAGTTTGTCTTTGCTCTTGAGAAAACTGTACCAATATATATTTTTAAAAACTTAAATGTCCAAATTATCTTTCTTAACATTTATTCAGCAATATTTTACTGCTCCCATTTCATTGTAGCTTACAAAGTATATAACACAAAATGCTTATCATTTTGTGTTATATACAAAATATATTTTTTCTATTTCTCATTCATTTATTTATAGTCTCAATCCTTTTAATGAAGCCTTGGAATCTAGGCCACACAATAGTTTGTAGAGAAATTACTTTGTGTTTCTTGAGAAAAATGCTTTGTTAAAACCTATTCAGATGTGTTTTCACACACAGTATTTCTCTAAATACTAGAAAAGTAAAAATAGATTTTTTTCTAAAAATGTAATCTGTGCCAGAGGCTAAGCTCCAAAGCATCTAGAAAATTTTAGGCTGCTAGTGAATATTCTAGTGACACTTAGATTAATCAAGTTACCAGAAAGAGGAAGATAACAATGAAACAATATTGGGGTGGGGGGGCGGTGTAAAGAAATGGAAGCTAGCCTCCAAGAAACAGCTACAAAGGAAAAGACACATCAAAAAGGTCAAGGAGAGAGAGAGAAAGCAGAAAATCAAGAAACTTAAAGCAAAAACGGTCTTTCCATTCATGGTTGTACATAGAAAGTTCTCAGGTTTCTTCTATTCCAGAAGAACTCAAGTAAATTACAAATAAAAAGTCTTTTAAGGACAACAACAACAAAAAAACCTAGACGTACTAACGAGAAGGTATAAAGCTTCATCTAAACAAAAGAAAAAAAAAAAAAAAAGTATGGCAAGCCAAGTTTATTCAATCCGGTGGGAAAACAAATCGAAACTAACCAGTATTTACCAGAATTAACCATTGGTGAGTTGGGTCTTCTACTGCACCTAAGTTCCTTTGTTTTTTTTTATGTCAAACTCCAGTTTGTGTTTTATCACTTGAAAAATATAATAAAATAACAACTTCAGCCAAGATCATGCTGCTATTTTAACACAATGGTATTTTACAATCAACAACAATTAAAAATGCATGCTATGGGGAGGTTGGGAGGCTCAGTCCTTAAGCATCTGCCTTCCCCTCAGGTCATGATCCTTGGCGATTGGGATAGAGCCCCACATCAGGTGGGCTCCCCACAGGGCAGGAAGCCTGCTTCTCCCACTTTCACTCTCCCTGTTTGTATTCCCTCTCTCCCTGTCTGTCAAATAAATAAATAAAATCTTCAAAAATAAATAAATAAGTAAATAAAGCATGCTATCATTTTGACTCAACTAAGTATGCATGCCTAAATAAGTATCAGAACGTAATACTTAACCTGGCAGCACCATCCACAAGATATTAGTTGGCTCCATTGCCGGCTTAGGAGAAAATGCATACCAAATTGTTGGTTAAGCCCATTGGAACCAAAAACGAAATGACATATATTAAAAATTCCAGAAACTACTTGCTTCTGTGGGCCTTGTTTGTAGTCCATCTGTATATGAAAACAAACAAACAAACAAAAAACAAGAACAAAGACAGCTTCTTAAAGACCATTTGTGTATATACACCTGCTGAAAGGTCCATCCTCCTTAGACGAGGATCTAACCAACTCCAAGTTTCCAGCCAGGAAATGTGGGGGACCAAGTGTGTACTCCCATCAGATGGTAATTTGGTGAAACCACACGAGTAGAATCTCTAGTGTCCACATTCCCTTAGACATATGTCACATGACACTGACTCGGCATTGCAGATACCCTTATGCTCATTGATTTGATATGAAATGGGCTGATTTTACCGGTCCACATCTCTTCATCCGTGCAGAATTCCCACTGAAGTGAAGAACCCTTCTGTTTACCATTGAAGTTTATCATCATTCTGTTTATCATAATAAAGTCAATGGGAGTTCTGTGCATACAAGGAATGAAGCAGCCAGCAAAACTGAGCCCTAAATACGAGAGATCTGGAGAGAGACCAATGATGCACTGGCATGAAAACAGAATTGCCATCTTGCCTTTACAGCTGGTCTCTTGAAATGCAATGGGAGAATATCAGAGGATGGACTGCAGAAATGGTACGTCTCTCTGCATGGCACTCAGGCTCTGGACACACAGACCCCTGAAGCTGTAAAGCCTTCCACGTGCTGCTGGATCCGTGGGGCCACGTTCATCTGCCGTTATGAAATTAACTAATCGAAGGGAAGATTAACATGGAGCAGAGCTATCTTGGAAATTTAAAAAAAAAAAAAGTGCATCTCGTAAAGAAATGGTAAGTTCAATAATTCAAAAGGAAGCAGTGGCTGGAGAGATGATCTTCCCCACATTACATCACAGCGTCCCCTCCAACCCACCCACACCCACCACAACCCTCATTTTCTGAAGGGCAAGATTGTCTCAAGGTCTTATCGGCACTAACTGTATTACCAAAGCACAGAGAATACAATCAGATCTCTCCCCTTCATAATGTAGATGTTGTCTTTTTAAAGCAAGCTTGATTATATTCTGAATAGGTCAGTCTGTGTGCCTGACATTTCTCCTCAGTTTCCTGTGACCTTTTAATAAGAATGACTTGGTTTTGCACTGCAGAAAATGGAACTGTCCCTTTTCAATCAGTGAATATGAGAAGCACAGTTTGAACATATCACATTTTCTGTACGGCATTATTACTCATATGACAACAAAGTAAATGAAACCCTATCTTTCTTTAAAAACATGTGTCCTATTTGGCTTTAATTTTACCTTCTTCTGCTGCACGTTCACATACATTTGTAAATATTTAAACAAATGTGCAGTCACATTTGCTCAGGGAAAGTAACAAATTAATAAAGTCTCTGTTGAACAAATCTGACTTTTATAATGTATGCTTAAACAGATGTCATCTTTGAATAGTGTTGCAAAGAATTATTAATGTGGACCTTCCATGGATATAGAGAGACAATTATCAACAGTAATCCAATTTCTAAAATTGCAGAAATGTTCCTCTTTATTAGGTTTTTGCGGCAAAGGAAATCAACCAGACAGATCATCAGGACCTGGATACACACGAGAATGGACTCCACCTCACCAATGAAGGCTGGGGCCACAGTGTGTCAAGGGCAGCTCCTCCAGTTAGTGCAATGCACAGTAGGAATCCATTTCAGGCGACCCTGGGAACACAGGGTTCGATCCTCCACTGAACACACGTGTGGTGGAAGGGAACAGATGCAAGCTTATCTCCACAGTTGGACTGGTTGCCTGGTGTAGAAACTGCATGAGACCACTCAGAGAAAGATAAACAGAGGGTTGGTACCCGGTGATGGAGTAGCGAGCACTGGCCATAACAGGTTACCTACGAAGCTGAACAGGGGAGGGAATCAGAAATAGGTATTCAGCTCTCATGGTGGCAAGATAACGTGTGATGCACTGGGTTCTTCTCTCAAAGATTCTAAAAGATGGCCCCTGTCCTTGTGGAGGGAGGAGGAGGAGAAGACAATCAGCAAGACCCTAACGACAAGGTCATTGCTCATTGGGGTCCACGATCTGAAGAACATAACTAGAATGGACTAGGGGATAAAAATGATTTAAATTAGGAGTTGGCAAACTTTATCTGTAAAGGGCAAGATAGTAAAAATTTTGGGCTTTGCAGACTACTTTTGATCTCTGCTGCCTATTTCTGTATTCTTTTAAGAGAAATTTTTTTACTTAGTTCAAAGGTCTTACAAAAGCAGGACAAAGGCTAAAACCTGCCTGTTGACTACAGTTTGCAATCTGCGGTGACATAAGAGGAAGGCAGGAGCTCGAGAACAATTAAGCATAAAGGCTCGAGGTGGAAAATAAAGTCAGCATAGAAGCGACTTCCAGAGAGAGAGGCTGGGGCCATGCACTGGACTCGGCGTCTGCAGTGAGACTTAATGCACCCATATTCTATAAGCAGTAGGAAGCCACCAAAGAGTTTTGAGCAGGGGAGATGATATGATCACATTTACATTTTTTTTAAAGATTTTATTTATTTATTTGACAGAGATCACAAGTAGACAGAGAGGCAGGCAAAGAGAGAGAGAGAGGGAAGCAGGCTCCCCGCTGAACAGAGACCCCCCCCCCCAATGCAGGACTCGATCCCAGGACCCGGAGATCGTGACCTGAGCCGGAGGCAGCAGCTTAACCCACTGAGCCACCCAGGTGCCCTCACAGTTACATTTTTAAAAGGCCAGTCTGTATGCCCCATTGAAAATTTGCATCTGTGTTGTGGCAGACTGGCACCAGCAGCCTGAGGAGAAGGAATCAGAAGAAGGGTGTGAGCAGGAAGCATGGGGCAGCAGGGAGCGGAAAGGGTGACAGGGAGAGAACTCTAGTTTCTTCGTCCCTTCACCTGGCTCTTTAGGTACCAGAAAAGCTGCTTGTGCAGAGGTGAGGGGCGTTTTCCCTCTAGCTGCGTCTAAGGATCAGCAGATTGGGCTATTGCTTCTGGGCATCATTTGTCCTTCTTTTGAGCTTCCAGGAGTCCAAGGCTTCATTAAAAAAATACTCACTAATTCAATGTGGTTGTTCAGCCAGCAATATCTTTTTCCTTTTTTTATTAATTATTTTTATTAACACAGAATGTATTATTAACCAGCAATATTTTTTAAAGCATGAGTGCATGTGTCTATTAGGAGTAAATCTGTATGGATAGGTAGTACCAAATGAGTACAAAGGAAAGGTTTAGAAGGTAATTGGTATCTTCCTTTTCCCCACCCCTTCTTCACATCTCCTTTAAAGGCGACCAAACTCGATTAGACTTGTCTGGACATAGAGGAAGCAGAAATCAATTGTTTACTCTCTCCAGGATGTGACTCACTGTTTCCACCATCATGTTCCCTGCCTTGCCTGCAGGACTTCTTAGCACACTGCTGCCAAAGACTCCTGTCCTATCAAATTGAGCACAGGACTCACCTTTTCCATGAAGCCTTTCCAGAAGACAAGAGCCACTGGCCTGCTGTAATCAATGATTACAGATACGCACACCTGTGCTTTGATTGTCATGGGCTTAGCCGCTCTCCTTTGCTTCAGGTTCTTGGTCTTAGATTTCTAGTCCCCCTTTTAGCCAGGGGCACTACGGTCGTCCTCAGGGGTGCTTCCTTTTTCTCTGTGAGGTTGCCCCTGAAAAGGACCAAAAATAGGAGCAGCCTTATAAACAGACACTACTGAGGTGATATCAACTCAAATCTTAGAAAGGGGGAACTTTCCTCCAACGTGTCCCCTACTCAAGAGCACAGGAAATTCTCACCACCGTGAGTTTAAATCAACAATGTTCAGTGTCTTACATAGGATCCTATTCTCCTTGAAGGCTCTATAAAAAGAAGGAGCTAGACATGGCCAAATGCATCTGGGGCATCCTGCCTACTTTCTGTCTTCTTTGGAAACTAATAAAGCAGATTAGCACATTAAAGACTCTTTACTCTACCTCATTAAACTTCATTTGACCAACTGTTTCCACAATTCTTTGTCCGCAAGACCCACTGTTCTTCTACACCATGCTAGTTCCTGAAAACACTCTGGAAGTACAAAGTTCAGGCATTGCCCTCAGGAAGCCGGGGATGGTGCGGTGTGGGGAAAGAGGAAACAGAATTCATCTGGGTGACATGACCGGGTAGCATTGTATCCAGTGCCAAATTAGCTCCTTGAACTAAGAAGGTAGCTCTGAACTGGGCGTGGGAGGAGGAAGACAGCATGATTTACCCTGTGTCTTTTCCCAGGAAGGACCAACAAGCAGCCTCGAATGGTGACATGTGGCCCTTTGAGGGGACAGGTAACACCAAATCCACAGAACAGCATTGTTTTTTGTTTTTGTTTTTGTTTGAGATTAAGCAAAAGGCTATAATCACTAACTTCTAGGTATGGTTAAGAAGAATGACTCAATTTAAGACAACTAAATCAGAGGGCTTGGTGTCTTTGAGGGGAAAGCACAGGCCCCTGCCTCAAGTAAGACCTGGTTAAATCCAGGCCTTTACCCTTTCCAGCTCTGTGAGTTCTCCTTTAGGCCCTGCTTTTTTGGGATTAATACTACTATCATAGGACTACTCAAAGTATAAAATGAGTCCATTTTTATCTTAACAAATATACAGCCTAACAAACAGGATAATCTACATAACATCTGAAAGAACATCTTGATGGACATCCCTAAACTTAGCCAGAGTTTATCACTTTTCATCTCAGATCCAATTTTTCCCTAGTGCAAATTCCAACCAAGTATTCATTTCCGTCATTATGTCCTAATCCAACCATGCCTTTATTCCAAACCTCTTTTTTTTTTTTTGATGACAGAAAAATATCTAACCATACACATATTTCAGAAATAAATGGATATTTCTGACAGAATTTAAAAAGAAGAACTTCTGGCCCAAAACTATATAGGCAATGTAATGACTTAATTTCAAAGTTACTTATGGATTTCTTAAATGTAAATCTTTTTCACTAGGCACATCTCCTATTTTGTTTTGTTTTGTTTTGTTTTATATTTATTTCATCAGTAGAAAAGGGTTGATACTTTTTATATATAAAGACAGACTTAAGATAGAAAGTGACTCAATTGGGCAATGAAGAGATGAAATGCCTGGTGGATAGTCATCAGAAGGCTGCAGCTGCCCAAAATACACTGAAAAATCAGCTGTGCTTACAGTCTCTAATTCTGGCGGTGAAATGTTTTTGGCCCAGATAACATAGTATTTGCTACACAAAAGCAAATCAAAACACATCTCCTGTGTAAACGCCACTAAGGAAGGCAAATTATATGGAGGTGTTTGTACATGTGTCTAACCAGAGGCAGCTTTAGTTGAAAAGAATCTCATTATCTCAGGTCTACCATATGTACATGTGCGTATAAGTAGAAGGAAGACAAAATCAAAACATGGCCTTGGCTAGTAGGATTGTGAAGGCCAATCTAACCTCTTTAGTTGAGGTATTACATATTGGCTTTAATACTCTGACACACATATTCCAAACACAGCTCTCCAGTCAAGAGAGGATCAGGCTACTGAGATTTTTATGCTCACAATTTATTAAAAATTAAATAATCTCCAAACAAAAACAACAAAAGTTGTAGTATAATTTAAATGTTGCATTTAATAAGTCAATATTTTAACATAAAAATGTAATGAAATATAAATGTGCTTTTCACAAGATAGTCATAAAATGTATTAAAAATATATTATAACTTACAAAGTGTGGTCTAGTAAGGGAACAGAAGCATCAAGCTCTATGATTAGCATTCTCTTTCATTTCTGTTAGAATTTCTCTATAGTAGTGTGTTTAATGTCAAATATCTAAACTTAAGAGCCTGGTGAATAGGAAGGCCCGGCAAATGTCCTCTGACTATTACCTGTCAATGATAGGCTAGTCTTTCAACAAAACTCTTCTGTGTATTCATAATGGCCTAAAGAAGAGACATAACTATGTACATCAAATTCCATTGTTGGAATTAATATTAGATGTTACCTAATTCAATATTATTTAATGACAGATGGGAAAACTAAGACTCAAAAAGACTGACTTGTACATAAACACAGAGCTTACAAAAGCTGGATAAAACAAAAACCTATGTCCATAGAGTCTATTTCCAAAATATTATTATTATATTTAATTTTAAAACACAAACTGAGAACCCAGATCTATTTCAACATCATGAAAAAATGAGAAAAAAATCAATTTGATAATAAATTACAAGAAGAATTTAATAAACATTAATATTGCATATAGGATTAGCTGTACAACCACATTTAATCACAAAGGATTATTATTTTTATTATTCTAATTAAAAAAAACCTAGGTAAACAAATATAATAAAGTAAGATAAAAAATATACCAACAATTTCTAGTAAATGTATAGAAGTCATACAAAAAAGTATTAATACTTAACATTGGGAAAGGGCATGGTCATACATTAAAATAATGGAAGATAAATTTATATCTCATTTCATTTTTGCTCTGTTTGGTTTTTGTGAACATGTGTTTTTCCTAATGTTCATAAAATTACTAAGCTATCTTTATATAAGGAAGTTAATATCCTACAAGAGAATAATATGATTTCTTTGAAATAACTGTGAAAATTCATCCCTAAATTTACCATATACTAGGTAGTACAAGAAGAAATTCTCCATAAACATAAAAACCAGAACTCATATGGCCATATTTTCTGACCTTAATGAAATAAGTCTAATCAAAGGTTCTATTTGACAAGAAACAAAAACTCATGTTCCCAACCTAGATGTAGTAACAGGAACTAGATATGTAGTCCCAACTGAAACAACCAAACAACTGGACAAGATATATGAATGCTTTTTAAAACACAGAGTATCGGGCAACAAAGGAAAACAATCCCTGAGAGATGGGAAATAAACAACATGAGCCACATGGTTGTTCATGGCTTACTCCCTTGAAAGAGTTTCCAGACAATAGTATAGGGAAGTATAACCCAGGTGAAATCCAGTTGACTTCCTGAGTTGAGATAGAGTCGAAGTCCAGAAGGATCAAGTTAGATTTATCAGGACAAAGTACAGGAGAGGAAAGATGTTGCAGACAGAAAAATCCAGAGATTCCTCTTAACTAATGATCAGTGGTCCTCCTTGATGACTGATCAGAGCAGGTATGTGATCAAACTACCTGAGACTAGAGAAAGAACTACCTGAAAAAAGTGAGAGGAAACAGTACCCTGCAGCTATCACATAGCACAGAGAGTAATGTCTGTACCTACCAACCAGATTACAAAAATTCTTAATTTCTGGAGCATTGGGTAATGTACACATGACATTGTTGCATCAGGAATGGAAATTAATTGGATCTAGTCTAAGCACCTTGCTGGACCCACCTAATCTTCAGGGCCTGAAAGGGTCAAACTATTTCTAAGTAATATTGACTGAGAAATAAGCATATGAATATTTATAAAAGGTCTAAAATTTTCACTATTCAAAAAAGGTAAAATTCACAATGGCTGGCATCCAGACAAAAGTTACCATGCGTGCAAAGAAGCAAGAAAATATGACATATAATGAGGAGAAAATTAAATAATTAAAAGCAACAAAAGAGTTGCATAAGCAATATAAAATGAAATGCAGAGATTTTTTTTTTTAAAGATTTTATTTATTTATTTGACAGAGATCACAAGTAGGCAGAGAAGCAGGCAGAGAGAGAGAGAGAGGAGGAAGCAGGCTCCCTGCAGAGCAGAGAGCCCGATGTGGGGCTCCATCCCAGGACCCTGGGATCATGACCTAAGCCGAAGGCAGAGGCTTTAACCCACTGAGCCACCCAGGTGCCCCGAAATACAGAGATTTTTTAAAAAGAATTTAATGAGCTGGGGGACCACTACAAGTGGCATAATACATTTGTAATTAGAGTTCAAATAAAGAAGAGAGAAAATAGTCTACAGAAAATTTCCTTTAAAAAATTATAACTGGAAATTTTCTAAATTTAATGGCAACTCTAAAACTGCAGATATTAGAAAATCAATGGATCCAAGCACAAGAAACATAAAGAAAACAACACCAAGTCAGCTCATAATCAAATTCCTCGAAACCAGCGATAAAGAGAAAAACTTAAAATCAGGGAGAAAGATTACATACCAAGGGAGAAGATGAGAATGACAAATTCTTATCAGAAATAATGTAAGCAAGAGAACACTGGAGCTACAGCTTTAAAATAACAAAAGAAAAAACTTTCAACTTGTAACTCTATACCCAGCAAAACATCTTTCCACAGCAAAGGCAAAATAAGAACTTTTAGAGCAAATCTTTTCTCCCAGAAATATTAAAATCATTCAAAATGAAGGAAATAGGAAATACAAATATATATATATATATATATATATATATATATATATATATATATAAGCAAAAAGAATGGAAAACAGCAGAAATAATAACTACTTGGAAAAAATACAGAAAACTTTTCTTTAAGTAAGTCAGTTTTTTAAAACAATTGGCTGCTTACACATAAATAATGACAATGTAGTATAGAGTTGAATCATATGGGAAAGTGTAAGGCCTGACAGTCATAGAACAAAGACCTGGAGGAGAGAAATGCTATATATATATATATATATATATATATATATATATATATATACTTTTGTAACACTTTTTTTTAAAATATTTTATTTATTTATTTGAGAGAGAGACAGTGAGAGAGAGTATGAGCAAGAAGAAGGTCAGAGAGAGAAGCAGACTCCCCGTGGAGCTGGGAGCCCGATGTGGGACTCAATCCCGGGACTCCGGGATCATGACCTGAGCCTAAGGCAGTCCTCCAACCAACTAACTAAGCCACCCAGGCATCCCTACTGTAACACTCTTGTACCATATGTGATGTGTTAAATGATATTTGAAAATAGAGCATGTGAGAACACTTCCATGGCTAAGTGGTTAAGCATCTGCCTTCAACTCAGGTCATGATCCCAGGGTCCTGGGATTGAGTCCTGCTTCAGGCTCCCTGCTCAGAAGGGAGCCTGCTTCTCCTTCTGCCTACTACTCCCCCTGCTTGTGCTCTCTCTCTCTCTCTCTCTCTGACAAATAAATAAATAAAATCTTAAAAAAAAAAAGAAACTAGAACATGTGAGATTAAAGATACATATTATAAACTCTAAAGCAGCTATTAAAATAATGTGAAAATGAGATATGGGTAAGAGTCCAACAAAAGAATGAAACAGAAGTCATAAAAATAATAAAAACACTCAATCTATAAGAAAGTAAAAATAAGGGAAAAGCGACCATAGAATAAATGGAACAGTAGAAATAAAAGCAGGATATTAGACTTGAAACTAATCATATCAATACTTACATAAATCAAAATGATCTAAATCAGCTAATTCAAGGGCAATGTCAGATTGTATTGAAAAAGGAAGACTCAATGATATGCCACATAAAAGAGGCACACTCTAAATATAAAGAAACAAATAGGTTGAAAATTAAAGAAGTAAAAGGATAGAAAATGAAATCACAAAACATTAATCAAAAGAAATCAGGAGTGGCTGTATTAATGTCAGACAAAAAAGATTATAGAGGAAAGGATATTATCATGGATAAAAGTCATATCATAATAATAAAGGAATCGACTCCCCAAGATTGTATAATAACTCTACACATATACACACTTAATAACAACTTCAAAGCATACCAAGCAAAAAATTGATAAGATGGCAGGGAAGAATAGATACATCCACAATTATTTTGGAGATTTCTATACCCCTCATTCAATATCTGATGGACCAAGTAGACAGAAAATCTGTAAGCCTGTACAAGACTTAACACCATCAATAATTTAATCTAATTGATACTTAAAGAATTCTTCACCCAACACCAGCAGACTATGCATTAATTTCAAGTATGCATGTAATATTTATAAGATAAATGTTATTCTGGACAATAAATAAGTTCTAATATGTTTAAAATAATAAAGTCAAACAATGTATATTCCTTAACTATAACGGAATGAAATTAGAAATCACTAACAAAAAGATCTCTGAGGGTGCCTAGGATGGTTCAGTTGTTAAGCATCTGCTTTCAGCTTAGGTCATGATCCCAGGGTGCTGGGAACAAGTCCTGCGCAGGCTCCCTGCTCATTGGGAAGCCTGCTTCTCCCTCTCCCACTCCCCCCGCTTGTGTTCCCTCTCACTGTCTCTCTCTCTGTCAAATAAATAAAAGCTTTAAAAAAAATTTTTTTAAATAAAACAAAAAGATCTCTGAAAAATCTCCAAATATTTGGAAACTAAATAGCATTTCTACATAATACTTGTTTCAAAGAAATCAAAAGGGAAAAGAGAAAGTATTTGAAATGAGTAAAAATGAAAGCACAATGTTTCAAAATCTATGGAATATTGCTAAAGCAGTATTGGCAGGAAAATTTATAGTATTCTATACTTGTATTCAGAAGAGGAAAACTTTCAAATCAATGGCTTCCATTTCTGCCTTAAGAAATTTGAAAAAGAAAAGCAAATTAAGATAAGTAGGAAGAAAGGAAATAGTAAGATTTAAAAAATCAATGCAATAAAAATTATAAAAATTCTAGAAAAACTCAATGGAAACAAAGCTTGTTTTGTGAAATGATTAATCAAAGTGACACTTCATCCAGATGAATCAGAAAGTTAAAAGGAAAGAAGAAAAAAATTGCCACTAGCAGCAATGGAAAAAGTATCATCAGTATAGATTTTATGGATATTAAAAGCATAATAAGGGACTACTGTGAATAACCTTATGCTAACTTAGATGAAATAGACAAATTCTTTGAAAGATACAAACCACCAACGCTTACTCAAAAAGAAATAGATAACCTGAATAGATCTACTTCTACTGAATGAATTTAGTTTGTATTTAAAAACCATCTCACAAAGAAAACTCTGGATCAAAATAGCTTCAATGGTGAATCCTACTAAACCTCTAAGGAAGAAATAATACAATTTTACACAAATTATTCCAGAAAATTAAAGAGGAGGGAATAATTCTTAGTTTATTATATGATACCAGTTTTATCCAAACCAGCCGAAAAATGCTTTAAGAATCAAAAAGAAGACTGTAGGCCAATATCCCTCATAAAATAGATGCAAAAATTCTAAACAAAATATTAGTGATATGGTTCTGAAAATATAATGAAAGGTAATGTATAATCCCAGCATGAAGGAATTTATCACTATGTCATATTTTTGTGTGACATTAAAAAGTATTATTTTAAAAATTTAATTGCCCAGTGTTTATTGATTGTGATTGCATTGGATCTAAGAATTTCTCACCAATGTTTTATTGTTTTTAATGTACAGGTCTTGAACATCCTTTGTTAAAAATATGATTTTTTTTTTGTATTCTGCTCTTGTATCTTTGAACTTTGTTAATCTCTTATTAGCTTTTGGTAATTTTTTTTGTATGGAATATTGGATTCCATTTTTTACATATATATAGATATATAGATATATATCTATATATCTATATATATATCCTCTATGAATAGATTTAGTTTTACTTTTCCCTTCCCCATCTGGATGCCTTTGTGGGATTTGTTTTGTTTTTGTTTTTTGTTTTGTTTTGTTTTTGCCTCCCTGTATTGGCTAGAACCTCTCTTAAAATGTTGAATAATCTTGTTTCTGATCTCAGGGAGAAATCATTCAGTCTTCTGCCATTAAGCACACTCAGGGTTTTCATAGATGCCATTCCTTAGGTGAGATGGCCTTTCTAACCCTGCATACTGAGACCTTTTATGAAGAATGGTTGTTGGATTTTCTCAAATGCATTTTCAGCATCAACTGATAGTTTCATGCAATCAAAGACTACTATTTAAAATAATATGAAAAATATGAAATAACTTAGTGGTAAATCTGACAAAAGATGCGCAAGACCTGTATAGTAAAAACTACAAAATATTGGTGAGAAATTGAAGAGTACCTAAATAAGTGGAGATATTCTGTTGTCAGTGTCAGAAAAAACAATGTTTTTAAGGTGTCACTTATTCCCAAATTGATCTCTAGTTTCAATGCAATCCTAATCAAAATCCCAGCAGGACTTTTTCATAAAAATTGAAAAGCTGATTCTAAAATTCCCATAGCAGTTGAAAGAACTTAAATAAGCCAGAAGAAAATATCTTCTAATTTACATAAAACAGTTGGAAAAGATGTCACTAATAAAAAATTCCTCTGAACAGAAGTATAAAAGAAGCAAGAGAGCAAATAAGCTGGGAAGGTGTCTGGGGAAAAGGAGTTCTAGGCAAAGGGAACAAAAGGAGCAAATGGCCTGAGACAAGAACATGTTATATGTACAAAGGAAAAAAGGGAGGCCATTATGATTGGAGTATAATAAGCAGAGGAAGAATGAATGGAGATGAGATTGCCGACTTAACTATGTGCCAGATCATGCAAAGCTAAAGATATGAGTGAGGAACACATTGAAAAGTTATGAACAAGGAATGATATGAGAACTTAGATTTTTGCTGGATTAATTAGACTGAAGGAGGCAAGGCTCAAAGACCATCGAGCGAACTATTGCAATAACCCAGTGACAGTATAGTAGCTCAGACCAGCTCAAGCTGGTAAAGGAGGAAGGCATGAGAATAGTTGAATTCAGAAATACATTATGAAACTAAGGGCAATGAGATTTGTCGATTGACTGTATGAAGGTATGAAAGAAGAAAGAGAGGATTCAAGGCTGACTCCAAGATTTTTCATCTGGATGACGTCGAAGAATAGATTACCATTTACCAAAGTGAGAAACCTTATGGAAAGAGTATGATGGCAGGGTAATGAAAAGTTTGGTGTAGCTCAAGTTTACATCCCTATCAAGATAGCCAAGGGGAAGCAGGATTATAATGTCCAGAGCAGCAGTCCTGGCTGAAGATATGAATTTGATATTTCGAGCTGTGAGGCTAGATGGGGTCACATAAAGAAGGGAGAGTGAACCCTGAGCTTCCCCAAAGTGTAGAGGTAGGAAAGTTAAAGAAACAAATACAGACTGAAAAGACTGTGAAGAAGTGGCTAAAAGGATGGGAGGAGACCAGAGGAGTGTTTGGGGAACAAATGAAAATAGTTTCAAGAAGAAAATAATTAACAAATGTGTCAAAACCCACCTGACAACTGGTCACCGGACTTAGAACTAAGGAATACATTTATGACCTGAGCGCCCATGGTGTAGGGTATAGTGTAAACATGATTGGACTGAGCTCAGGAGAAAAGGGGAAACAAGAATTCACAGATAGAAAAGATGACTCTTTTGAGGACATTTTCTGTAAAGGGAAGCAGAGAACTAGGTTAGTAGCTGGAAGTGGATAGGAGAAAAATAATTGAAAAAAATGAAAGGTTGACTTCAGGTGATAGAATTAAAGGAGGCTTTTTTCCCCTTGTTAATTGTTTTGTCTAGATTTTCCAAATCCCTATAAATGAGTGTATGTTGGTTTAATAACCAGAAAATAACACATTGGAAAATGAAAATTAAGTCAGTAGTTTCTCCTCCCTCTCTCCATTACATAAAGATAGTCACTGTTAGCAAGACAGAGGACTACTGGGATAAAACCATTAAAAAAAAAAAAAAAAAAAGATGTCAGGACACAGCAGCAAGAGACATGATATAGAGTGTCTACAACATGCATCAAAATTCAGGTGCCTTGGGGCACCTGGGTGGCTCAGTGGGTTAAGCCTCTGCCTTTGGCTCAGGTCATGGTCTCAGGGTCCTGGGATCGAGCCCCACATTGGGCTCTCTGCTCAGCGGGGAGCCTGCTTTCCCCTCTCTCTCTGTCTGTCTCTCTGCCTACTTGTGATCTCTCTCTCTGTGTGTCAAATAAATAAATAAAATCTTTAAAAAAAAAAAATTCAGGTGCCTTGGCTTAGCCACAGCGTGCCCTGGGCTATAATCAGAGGTGTGGATGCCATCCAAGAAGCACTTTCAACACCTGGGAAGGCTTTCTTCTTAGTATCCATATGTTATGATGATTCAAACTGCTTATAATTATTTTGGAATATAATGGTTTTAATGTTAAATTATTTGCTTCTTTTTTTATGTGTTAAGAAGCTGGGAAATAAAACCATCTCATTTAAATTGCATCAGAAAGAATAATTCCCTAGAAATAACTTTAACCAAGAAGGTGAAAGACCTATACACTCAAAACTGCAAGACATACATGAAAGAAATTTAAGAAGACACAGATAAATGGAAAGATATTCCATGCTCATGGATTGGAAGAACCAATATTGTTAAAATGTCCATACTACTCAAAGCAATCTTCATATTCAGTGCAATCTCTATCAAAATTCTAAGGGAATTTTTCAAAGAAATAGAAAAAATAATTCTGAAATTTGTATGAACACAAAAGATCCCAAACAACCAAAGCAATCTTGAGAAAAGACAAAGCCAGAAGAATCATGCTCCCTGATTTCAAATTATATTACAAAACTACAGTAATTAAAACATTATGACACCGGCATAAAAATAGACATATAGTTTAGTAGAACAGAATAGAGATTCCAGAAATAAACCCACACATATATGGCCAATTAATTTGTAATAAAAGACCCAAGTTTATACAATGGGGAAAGGACAGTCTCTCCGATAAATGTTGGGAAAATTGGACAACCACATGCAAAAGGATAAAACTCAACCATTATTTTACCCCATACAAAAACTAACTCAAAATGGACTAAAGACTTGAGGAAAGATTGGAGAAAAATAGGCAGTAAGCTTCCTGATAGAGATCTTGGCGATGATATTTTGAATTTGACACCAAAAACAATAGCAACAAAAGTGTAAATAAATAAACAGGACTATATCATACTAAAAAACTTCTGCCCAGCAAAAGAAGCCATCCACAAGATGAAAAGGCAGACCACAAAAAGTAGAAAAATATTTTCAAATCATATATCTAATAAGAGGTTAATACCCCAAATAAATAAAAACTCCATATACTCAATGGCTAAAAACAATCTGATTAAAAATGGGCAGAGGATCTGAATAGACATATTTCCAAAGACACAGATAGCATTCAGGTACATGTTCATCATCACTAATCATTAGGGAAATGCAAATCAAAACTATAATAAGATATCACCTCATGCCCATTAGGATGGCAATTATCAAAAAAAAAAAAAACAAGAAATAAGAAGTGTTGGCAAGGATGTTGGAAAAAGAGAACCTCTGTACACTGTTGTGGTAAACTGGTACAGCCTCTATGAAAAACAGTAGAGAGATTTCTTAAAAAATTAAAAATAGAACATTTATATGATCCTGCATCCCACTCTGGGGTATTTATCTGAAGAAAATGAAAGGCAAAAACCCCACTAACTTGGACAGGTAGATATCTGCATCTCCATGTTCATTGCAGCCTTATTTCCAATATCCAAGACACAGAAGCAACCTAAGGGTTTATCAAAGGATGAATGGATAGAAAAACTGTGGTTATATATAAAATAAGATGTTTTTCAGCTATAAAAAAATAAAACTAATAAGTAAAAAACAATTAGCTAATTATTATGGGTGCCTATTGTAGGAGATAATTACTTTGTTTTTCAAGAATCTAGGAGGACTTCACAAAAGAGGTGATTTTAAATCGGGGTCAGGAGTGATAACTTGTATTTCATAGATACCAAAAAAAGGGAGGGCATTCTTGACAAAGGAAATTGTAGGAGCAAAGGCACAGAAAAAGGTGATTTTTGGGAGTAGGGGCACTCCCGTTTGGTCTGAGCAAAGAAAGAATAAGCAAGAAGGTGGAATGGGAAGAATTTATAGCTGCAGAGGAAACTAAACAGGAATACTGCAACGGGGCTCAGATGGGTCAGGATGGTCATATCCGCAATGTGGATTATAGTTTAGGAATGCGGCGACAACCAGGAATGCTTTAAAGCAGGGAGCAATAATATAGAGATCTTGGACCTGTACTCAGGAAGAGAACACTAATGCCAATTATGAACACTGGTTTTAAAGGTGGAGGAGTCTGGAAGCAGAAACGCAACTCTTTTGAGTCATTGCCAAAATGTGGGTGAGATGAAGGAACTGAATGTGAACTGTTAAAGACCACGTCGGTCTTCTGGTCTACACTTGGAAGCCCTTCTTTTTAAATTCTCCCTCCCTGCGTAAAAGATATCACACAATGACCTCTGAATAATTCGTCCCAGAGCGTGCAGAAGCTGGTGGGTGGGGGAGGGTGCTCTGTCATCTTTTTAAAGCATCTCTGTTCTTTCTGGCGGGGTGCTGGGTGGGACCGGTTTGGAAGTGCCAACACTTGACTATTGAACGTCCTTCAACTCGTTTGCTCCTTTGCCAAAACAACTGAGACGGGTTTGCTCTTGCTCCACTCCATGTTATCAAGGGCACTCAGCTCAGCTCAATTTGGAAGGCTACCACAATATCCGCATGCCTTTAAAAGCCAGCCTTACCTTGGGCGGACATTCCCTGTTGGTCTACCCGCCTCTACCCCATCAATGCACCTTCCAATGTACAGCTGCTCCTCTGAACACACAGGCTGTTGTACATGGGTTGGCTTCAGTACAACAGCAAAAATTCCACTGCACTCCGGAATAAACCTACATCAGACTTGTTATGCCTCTAACCCATTGGTTGCCTCCCCAGCATTCATTCCTTCTTTTTAACAATTGTTAGTTTCCATTTAAATAAAATGTTTCTAAAAATCTGTCTTTACCCCCAGGATTTAGCATATGCATTAAGCTAACCCAACCAGCAAAGCCCACACCTCTGGCTATAGATAGTGGTTCAGAGGTAGACATATAACAAATCAGTTAAATAAAATTATGATTGCAGTGGAAATTCTGAGGAATGCCCAGATTTTTTTGTGTCCATAAGGAATTCACCATCCCTTAAAGGGAATTTAGTATGATTTTTAAAATACTTTAGGTTCTAAATTCTGATAAGTAAATTATTATTAATTGAAGAGTGTGTGTGTGTGTGTGTGTGTGTGTGTGTGTGTAGTCTTTATATCCCTCTCAATTGGTTGCATTTATATATGATGTATTTGTGGATTAAAAAATTAAATAATGTATTTGTGAGAATTTCAATAGAAGCTATTGTGACATTTTCTGTTATGGATAAATCAACCTTACAAATGAGGGTGTATATTGGTATATGCATATGAATCCATGCATGTAAAATAAATAAGCATGAATTGTACATCTTTGTTTCAGAATCTGATAATCAGAGGCAGAAAGGTACACATGTTGATCTCATTTCCTATCCCCTATAATCTGACACACTTGTGTTCTGCTCTGATATGGCAAGATCTAGCTTTTGTACACACTTTAAGGCAAAGACAAAGGTGAACAGAGTGAGAATACCAAGGTATGGAATGAGGTTTGCAAAGACAGGCCCATAGACAGCCTTCACCATGACATACTATGAGCAGATAATCCAATTTTTAGGTAGAGTTATAACTTCCTCCAAAAGGAAACTTGTAGTAATTAATTATAGTATTCATATGAAACATCACCAGAATTTAATGAGGAAGGAAAAGAAACAAAGCAATTTGCACTGCTATTACATTATAGTTCTTATAAGAATAATTGGAAGTGGTAGACCAAAAATGTGAGTTTACTCTTAACTTTATTTTTCTGCATTTTTTCATGTTTTTGCTCCCTTCCAGCCCAGACTATTGAAAGCTATACACTCTCTTATTGCTTGACCAATAATAAGAAAAACAACAAAGATGATATACATTCCTTCTTTTTCCTTTTGACCTAAAAAATCCACAGCCTGTATATTTTGGGTAAACCAAAATAGTTGTGCTTACAACAATTGATTGTCACATTTACTATTGCCATTAATATTTAAGAATCTGCCAATTTATATTCACTATTATACATGAACCAAAATAGCCTATGTATGATCATGCTGTTCCTTCTAGAATTGCTCTGAGTCATGTTCACACCTTCTTCACATCTCAGCTTCCAGGGAAGATGCTGCCTACACTGTGTCATTTGTGAAATGCCAAAAGGATGATCTAATCAATTCACATAAACTGTTATTAATGAAAATATTTTCCCTATAGACTTGCATATTGTCTGAAATTCCTATCATTAATGTCATTTCAAAAGGTCTATTATTTGATTCACATTATCTCAATGGGTTTATCTGTTTAATTAACTCATTATTAACTAGCAGAGTGAAAGACAAATAGGACTTAGATAAAGGATGAATACATTTTGGTGGAGATATAAAAAGGAACACCAATGACGCACACCAGATCCCTGAGTGCAGCTCAGAGTCGCTCAACAAAATCCTACCCCATCTAGGGGCTGGCACTCTTGGGCAATGGGACTCAGGGCTGAAAAAAATAACACTAGAGTCTGACATCACGACACTGTTGAAAATAAATGAGAGATTGCCGAGGGAAGTTTCGGGGAGAAATTAAGGCAACTTTTTTTCTTCTAAGCAATTTCATAGAAACCTCTGATCCACTTTCCCAGAACCTCAGCTCTCCTTGATCTATCTGTTAGGGACTACAGTAAAAATTTTCCACCTAAGTCAATTGCCTAATAATGACACTGGTCTTCTTAATAAGTACAAAAAAGTCCTTAGCATTAAAATGTAATTTTCATTAGTGTAATACCTGTATTAGTACAGTAATATGTACTAATGCATCATGTAGGGAGAACAAAATCTCAATCGTACCTCCCTCATGGAGGAAAGATGGTATTCCATTGATTGTGCCTGGAAAGAATCAAGTGCTCCCTGTCCTAAATGGTTTTGAGCTTATATAGTAATTTACAGGAAGCTAATGTTGTGTACTCAGGTTGGGGCTGAGAGCTAATTCTGTAACACTGAAGTGTTTTTTAAGATATCAGTGAGGTTGACTCATTTTAAGATAAACCACAAGTCAAAGCAGCCAGTAGAGCAAATGTTTCTTAAAAGGAAATGTATTCCCAGCATTACATTAAAGGTTCTGCTGATGAGACCAATTTAGGAAATTTTTAAAAGGCAGGTACTACTTTCCAGTTCTTTAGCTCACTTTTTGTAGTTTTAAATCCTGACTAAGTGGTCAGAGAAAAGAATCCATGGGCTGGAGGTCATGGAGTCAGGAGCTGGAGATGGTTTTGCAGAAGACTCCCATTCTTCTCACTTTTCCCTTTTCATCATTTTCTTTGTTACGGCTGATCAAAAACTGCAACTGGCTGAGATCACAGAGGGGCAACCTGTCCCTGCACTGGCAGTCCTGATCTCTAGTCATCTCCTTCCCTTATGTAAAGTTCTAATCATAAACAGAGGCAGTGGGGGGTGTTGGCAAGAAAGGAGCGAGTAGAGAAACAAGAGACCACAGTAAACACGGACAACACAAACAGCACAGACCTGCCCAACATAAAGAAAAAGGAAATTAAATAGATGTCTTTCTTATTTTTCAATTATGTAACTAAAAGGGGTGGGGGAGAAATAGGATGTGTCACATAAAATATTTTCAAGTTATGTGTCAGACTCTTCAAGTAAATTACATTTGAAATTTGCGGGGCACCTGGGTGGCTGAGTGGGTTAAGGCCTCTGCCTTCAGCTCAGGTCATGATCTCAGGGTCCTGGGATCGAGCCCCACATCGGGCTCTCTGCTCCACGGGGAGCCTGCTTCCTCCTCTCTCTCTTCCTGTCTCTCTGCCTACTTGTGATCTCTGTCTGTCAAATAAATAAATAAAATCTTTAAAAAAAAAAAAAAAGAAATTTGCTACTTGCCGACGATTCTAGCCTAGAAAATACAAAATGGCTTGTATCTTAGTTTCCTTCTTGTAATGAAATAACTCCTTTGGATAATGAATGTCAGCCAGGTCCTTGTTACCCAAAGGTCTCTGAGCCTTCTTTGAAGATCCATTATTTACCTTCTGGAACAGACCTCCCTTCCACTTGACTCCTGACCCCTCTAGCACTTTGTTTTTGGAACATGCATTTGGCACTTGGAAGTGCCACAGAATTCACAGATTGCCTTGGAAGTTATTTTCTGCCTGCATCTTTGTCTCCCCAACCACACTGACATCTCTTTAAGGACAGAATATCTAACTTCTGTGTCACCCATAATTATTACCACAGGTCCTTGCATGATCATCACTACCGCAGTAATGAAATAAAAGGCTAAGTGTTCTCATGAAAGTATCAGCTCAACCTTGACACAATCCTGCAAACTCATTAAGAAGTTAAGCAACTCACCCAAGATTAAATTTTAGTAAACAGCAATAATCTACTCATTTCTTCAATTGTTACCAACAAAGCAGTGATTCGGAATCTTTACCACATCACAGCACACCCTGGGGAAATTCGGCTGCTGGTGCCTGGGAATAACTGGCCCAAGCTGATGGAAATCCATTTCTCAGTATATCCATATACCCATTTGTGGCACACCACATAGCATGGCAACTGTTTGGGACGTTCTGTTGCAAATGATCTTTGTGTTTTAAGACAGTGACATACATGAGGAGGTAGATGCTGGATTCAGTGAACCTTGAGCTTTTTCATGACAGAGTGAGGATTGAGAAATGGTGAGTCAAATAAATATGCAAAGACTTCTCTCCCAAGGCCAGGAAGGCAGCAATGGCCAGATGAGAAGAACAGAGGAGGCTTACTTAGTGTAGAAGGCAGGAGGACATTTATAGAGTCTTTCAGAAACACTGAGTACCTACTGTGCACTTGGCCCTATTAGGTGCAAGGGGGTAGAGACCCAGCCCACAACTTGAAGATTAATGGGGAAATCCCACTTATTGACCCATTATTATGAGAGGAAAGCTGTTACAACCATGGAGATATACACAGGGTCTTGTGGAAACAAAACTGAGTTGAGCATTAAAGGAAAAACAGAATTTTATTAAGCAGAAATCTTAGCAGAATTTTATTAAGCAGAAATCTTATTAAGCAGTATAGGAAAGTAGGTTGATCTGCTTGAAAGGCACAGCAGAAATAAATGCAATGATAGTCATCATAGTATGCCTGGGAAATATAAAGAGAAATGCTGGTGGGAAACAAAGTCAGAGGTAAGTGTGGTCCCAAGCATAGAGGGGAGCCGAGTGTTAAGCATCTGTGTTTTGCTGTTTACTAAAAACCATCAGAGACGAAGGAAGGAAGGTGACACAAAGCCCTAAGTAGGGCAGGGAGTCGGGTTCCAGACTTAGGAAATAAAGTTATAGGATGTCCAGTTAAATTTGAGTTTCAGATAAACAACAAATCATTTTTTTAATCACTTGCAAGATCTGAGACATACTTAGGCTAAAAAGGTCTTTGTCCTTTATCTGAAATTTAAACTTCACAGGATGACCTATCTTTTACCAGCAGTCCTAGTGGAAGGGATGAGATTCAGAGGCCAAAAGAAAGGGAGCTTGACCCTGACTATGTTTCTCAGAGTGTCTGTGATTCTCCTGCAGAAGAATCCCTTGATGTGCTCATACATTTTGATTCCTGCTGCAGACCTGCTAAATCATTATCATCATTATCCTCAAAGTAAACAGAGGAAACCTGCATTTCTAAGCACCTCAGATGGTTCTGTGATTTACTAAAGTTTAAGAATGATAATAAGCAACTCTTTCTCAAATGTAGGACACAAAGAAGCAGGTGGGAGTAATATTTTGAAGATGGTGATGCTGCTGCACCCACACTGAATGACCCCCTCATCCTGAGTGGTTTAGAAGGTATCTGTCCAGCACTGAGGAACTGGGAGTCATGATTGTAACTTGAAAAGACCACAAAAGAATTGCAGCATTTGCTGTGCCTGGGCGGCTCTGTCGGTTAAGCATCTGCATTTGGCTTGGATCATGATCCCAGGGTCCTGGGAGAGAGCCCTGCATTGGGCTCCCTGATCAGTAGGGAGTCTGCTTCTCCCTCTTCCTCTGGGCCACCCCCCTCACACTGTGTCTCGCTTTCTCTCTTTCTCAAATTAATTATTAATAATCAATAAAATCCTTTAAAAAATCCTTAAAAAAAAAGAATTGTTGCAGACACTGAGAATAAGTATCCCCAAGAAATTACCAATATGATTTTCTGATTCTTACTAGTAGTGAGAACTCCAATGAAGCTAAATAGTGTGGGTGTGTAATGGATTTGCTCAACAACATAACTCTATCAGTTCTTGACAGTTCAGGGGTAATAAAAGCAGGGCGAGACATTAGAATCTAGGGATTAATTGAAATTACATTAATGAATTTAACAGCAGGCAAGACTGACAGGAAGTCAAAGAGATAAAGCACTCTAAGTGCAGGCTGGAAAGGGAGGCCATCATAACCAGGAAAGTGACAATGGACATGGAAAATGCAGAGGAACGAAATCAAGATAGGATAACAGAGTGGATAGAAAAGAATGGCTTCTCTAGGGGAATGCGAGTTGGAGCAAGTCAAAGAGATAAAGAGATCAATGGCATGACTAACACCAGGTGCATATAGAACTTCCTGGAAGCAAAATGGGAAAACAAAGGGTCATTTTAAAAGGGTCATCAAGATAGATGATGAAGTTCCCTGGACGGTTGCTGGAAAGGGGACAGAAGAGATTGAGATTTTTGGTATTTTTTTAAGGGCTTATTTATGTACGGGAAGTAGATCCTAGATTCTAATAAACAAATGATTTGATTCTCACCTTTTGTGTGAAAATATTCTCCAAATGTCTCTGAGGGTTATGACAGTTAGCTCAGTCTGCATAGCAACAACCAAAATTTACCCTTCTATTTACAGCTTCCCCATTCTGTTATGATGCAAATATGTTTGTTTCCCATTGAGGAAAAACAGCATTTTCTTTCCAATGATAAAGAGTCTTAGTTTATGGCAATCTGTGAAATGCATTAGGTGAAATGAGATTTTTTTTTTTTTTGCTTTTTCTCGCCCTTTATGAAAAAATTCAATAACTTCACATTATATGTGAACATTTTCTCCAAACTTCCTTATTTAGAAGCTATTATAAAATAGTCAAATGGGAAGTAAATGTTCTCTTTATTTCACAAACCACTTACAGCAAGGCAAAAATGTATAGATAACAGATTTGAGAAAGTGTAAGAAGAAATTCAGGGAATGCCAAGAACAGAAGCAGCATTGGTAATAAATAGTCTCATCAAGATTTATACTACAGCACTTAATTCTACTTGAAATGTAGTTTCTACATTCACCAGTCCTTAGAAGATTATTACCTAGAGGGGTCACCTTAGTTCTTGTATTGGTTGTCATTAGCACAGAAAAATATTGGTTGCCTTGGGCCTCTGATGGAAATACTGATTAAGGAATGCAAGTTTTGTGGAGAGCAAGTTTTGGGGAGATCACTGGTGAGAGATCTCATGATGAAATCCAGCCTGAGGCGGAGTGGACCACTAGGAGAAACTGATATTGTGGAAGGTACGATGCGTATTTTACCAACTCTGGTTCTTGGTTGCTCTGTTCCAAGGCCACCCTGCCTAATGACATTTTATCAAAAGTCAGTTCATGTGTTATGTAACTAAGTGCATGCAATTCAAAATATCCGCCATATCCATCCTTTGATTTACACAAGAATTACATATAATTGTAGTCCTAACTGCCCAGCAATATGGATTTATTACACAATAGTACATTCACACAACACAATACAATGGGCTAACAAAAAAAAAAAAAAATCACATTCCTGAAGATTATTTAATAACATGAAAATATTCACATTATCTTAAGTAAAAAGAAAAAAAGAAATTGAGAGATCAGAACAACTGATTTGATTCCCATTAGTCAATAAAATATATATGCATGGCTATAAAAGGCAAAGTGGACTGCACAAAAAGATTTATAAACCATTAGTGGTTCTCTCAGCTTGTAGAAGTAGAGAGGGGTTTTATTATACTTTTCATATTCTCATTGTTTTCCAAATGTTCTTGAGTAAATATTTACTAATGATCCTCAATAATCAATCCAATATGGTAAAATATTTAATCTGAGTTTTAAAAAACATTTGCCAAGCTCAAGTCTGAAGCTCAAATAAGAATCTAGAAGCTGACAGGCAGGAGTACGGCTGTTGAAGCCACAGTACAGATGAGATTGATTGCCTAGGGAACACACATTTCTAAAAATCCACTATTAAATTAAGGCATCCAATTATCCCGGGTAAATCCCCATTAAAAATTGAATAAGGACGGCAAAGAAATGAATAATACAGTAAATGTACAACAATTAGATACATATCAAACTCTGTACACCCCTAATAGAAATTACATCTCCCTGAAAGACACTAATCTACTACAAAGGGCATCGGGTTTTGGCGTCACACACACCCGGTTCTGAGTCCTAGCTCTACCGTGTACTAAGGATGTGACGGGCAAGTCGCTTCACTTTAAATCTGTTTTTCCACTGGACAAAACTATAGATAATAATTCTTACCTCACTGGGTTGTTATGGGGATTAAATGAGATAAATATTGAAAGCATTTTTATATAATAGGTACTTAAAAATCACAAGCTGTCTCCCTCCCCCACTATTCTAATTGTCAAGCATTTACAGATAGTACATAAACATTGGCAGTGTACTATGCCAAAAAAAAAAAAAAAAAAGAAAAAGAGATACATTTAAAACACATAAATGGCATGGATTATTGTCTCAAGCTACAACACTATAAAAGAGAATACTTAACATGTCATAAAATACAAAGCTCATAAAGACACGCCTTCCACAATAGCAATTATTCAAAGAAAAGAGGAAGATCACTTTTATAGAATATTTAGAAATTAATATAGATGAAAATACTGCCAACCTGATCATATGAAATGTAGGCAGAGATATTTTTTAAGATATCATTCTACATAGTATGATAGGAGTCTAGTAATTTTTTTAAGAAAGGTCTTCCTAGCTATGTTACCTATGGGTTTTTGTATGTCAGTGTGTGTGTGTATGTAGGTTGGCAGAGTCTTGAAGAGAAAATTGGGTTAACCACTAAGGATCATAAAAATTTCCAACAAACTATAGTGGGTGAGCACCATTGTTTCTGAAAATACAGATGTTTATATGAGGATAAAGTGATTTAAACAATAGAAAAATAAGAGTTGGATAACAAACTTAAATGCTAAATTTGTTAGTAACCTTATAATACAAAATCTAAAACTCCATGCAAATTTAAGAATGAAAAGAGACAAAACAAAATTAGAATAAGAATGGAGAAGAAAATAAACTTTCTTAAAGTATTATACTAGTCATACATAACATTAATTACTCAAGCAGATGGTTGAAACTGTATAAAAGATTATAAAATATGAGTTGGCACACGTTAAATATAGAGGCCAATAAATATAGGAGAAATTATGAAACATTTATTAAAAACTACTCTCTCCAAAACACACTAATAGTGTTAGATTTACTAATTAAATATTTGAAATATCACAGAATAAATTATTTCCATGTTAGTTTATTTCAGAACATAGAAAAATAGTGGGAAGCCACTTAATTTAGTCAGTGAAGAAAATATGATATAAATTTTAAGCTTGACAAAGGTATCAAACTGAGCTAATCTAGGTAATTTTTATTAAAATTGATAAAGATATCACACTGAGAAATACAGGGACAAACATTTAAAGTTAAAAATGTCAAAGGCAATTTGTTCAAATCTTTGTGGTTACAATAATTACTTGTTTGGAAATGAGTATTTCTAGAAGTTAGAATTGGTAACTGGTGTACTGGGGAAATTTTTGCAAATTGGAAGTCTTTATCTTTCCTTTTTTAAATGGGAGGTTTTAATTTTGTTTCTTGTTTTTTCAATTCAAAATGCATTTCATTCTTGTCAACAGTTTTTTAAAAAAATCATTTTGTTTCACGCTGCTTATAATTATTAAAAGTTAGAAACAATAAAAAGTCCAGTTATAGGAGAATCAATAAGTAAAGGATGGTACAATGGAATACAAGATCTATGAGTGGATTTCATATAATCATTAATAATGACCTTGGAGAAATTTACCCATTGCTATGGAAAGATACTCATGAAAACAGACCACATTGTACCTATGACATTCATTACATCTTTGTAAAAAATATTTAATGTTATTTTATGTACATTGGAAGGAAAGAGAACAGGGAAAATATGCAAGAAAATATTAATAATAATTGGCCCTTCTCAGTAGGAAGTGTGAAGGATATTCCTTTCTCCATTAAGAAAAAAGATTAAAGGGTGCCTGGGTGGCTCAGTTGGTTAAGTGACTGCCTTCAGCTCAGGTCATGATCCCAGAGTCCTGGGATCCAGCCTCACGGGCTCCCAGCTCCATAGGGAGTCTGCTTCTCTCTCTGACCTTCTCCCTTCTCATGCTCTCTCTCATTCTCTCTCTCAAATAAATAAAAATAAAATCTTAAAAAAAAGATTAACATCCATGAAAAGAAAATATTTAAAACGCTCTATTATTCCAAGCTTTAAGATTTGTAAAGCACTTTTATTCAGTTAATTTTGAATGAATTATGCATCCTCCTCTTTAGATGTGTTCCCACTAATTTGCCAACAATTTCTTTCCAAAGTCATTCTCAATTGAGAACATACTAAATATTTTATTACTTCATGCCAAATCAGTGTCATTAAAAAAATAAATACTTCTGTTATTACTCACTGATTCTTGAATCTCAGGTTAACATGTTCAGCTTGTTTCAGTCATCAGTCTGATTTGCTCACCTGTTATTGGTCAAGGTATTTATTTTTAAACAGATTAGAACTTGTTATTAACATAAAAGCAACAATACGGCATTGAAACCTTAGTTTTGATATTTCAAAGGAATGACTTTCTAGATTTTTCAAAATAATTTTGTAGCATTTTAAGCAGTGATTAGTTTTCATCCATTTTTATTTGCTTTTCTAATTGCCTCTCATCTTGGTAAACTTTAAAATAATTTAAACAGTGTACATGTACTTATGTATAATTTCAGTGATTAAAAAATGCTGTGTGTGTCTGTGTGTTTGCGTGTATGCATACACATAAACGCTTTGCCTGGCCTAGGATTTTTTTTTTTTCTGTATAAAACTTTTGGTATAGAGCTTGTTTTCCATACATGTAATGTATAAATATAGCCATATTAAGCTCTGTTTTAAAAAATCTAAATAAGTAAGTAAATTTTAAAAATTTTACTGAGAATAGACTTTTTTCTTAATAAAGAAAATCTATTTAAACCAAAAGCTTAGCATTAAAAACAATAAAGACATTTTCACTACATTCAAAAGCAACAACTAAAAGGGTGCCCACTTTTCACAATCCTATACATCATGAAAAACTAGAATTCTTAGTTTTGGAAAAGAAGAAACAGTATTGGATTCTTTAGCATATGGCATTAATGTATATATCAACAGGAGGTATAAGAAGTCCTCTAAAAAACAAAATACTAGGGACGCCTGAGTGGCTCAGTGGGTTAAGCCTCTGCCTTCGGCTCGGGTCATGATTCCAGGGTCCAGGGATTGAGCCCCACATCAGGCTCTCTGCTCAGTGGGGACCCTGCTTTCCTTCCTCTCTCTCTGCCTACCTCTCTGCCTACTACTGCCTACTTGTGATTTCTCTGTCAAATAAATAAATAAATAACACAAAAACAAAATACTAGATTAAAATGTGGATTCCTGGGATACCTGGGTGACTCAGTTGGTAAAGCGGCTGCCTTCGGCTCAGGTCATGATCCCAGCGTCCTGGGATTGAGTCCCACATTGGGCTCCTTGCTCAGCGGGAGCCTGCTTTTTCGTCTGCTTCTGCCTGCCACTCTGTCTGCCTGTGCTCACTCTGACAAATAAATAAATAAAATCTTAAAAAATAAATAAATAAAATAAAATAAAATGTGGATTCCTGGTTAGTTCCTGTGCATTGAGTTATAATACCATTGTAATAGAGCTATGCCCCAGGTAATTATACAAAAGTCAATATATTCTTCAACTTCTAAATACTTGGCTGAAATACATATTGGTACCCAAAGATCTAACTCACGGTAATAAAAAATCATTTTAAAGATATTTTAGGAGTAATTTTTAGACATACAGGTGTCATAATAAAACAATTTACAATACATTTACCATAGGTAATTTCTGCTGAATGGGGAGCTAATAGTATTTGATGACTGTTCATAAAGCAAATTATAAAGTTAATTAAGCTTTACACAAAAGAAGGATTCTTATTAAAACAAAGGAGAACACTTATAAAGTTCATAAGGAAGAGCACATAGAAAATAATATTTAAGAAATTCTTTTTTGTTTTAAGATTTTATTTATTTATTTGACAGACGAAGATCACAAGCAGGCAGAGAGGCAAGTATAGAGAGAAAGGAGGAATCAGGCTCCCTGCCAAGCAGAGAGCCAGATGCGGGACTTGATCCCAGGACCCCGGGATCATGACCTGAGCTGAAGGCAGAGGCTTTAACCCACTGAGCCACCCAGTCGCCCCAAGAAATTCTTAAAGAAAAAAAGTTATAAGAGGAAATTAGCCCATTTCTGAAATATATTTCAATGGTTAAAAGTATGACTTTTTAAAACAAGAATACACAAAAATTTTTATTTATAGCTAGTTTCGTCTGTCATTAACTCCGTGATTGTACCAATTTTTATCCCAAAGAGTATAGTTTTAAATTATATCTCTAGTTTTGGTATCTTCCTTATATTTATTAGTAACATTTATCAATTAGTCTACTTAATTGATAAAATAATTATCAATTAGTCTACTTATCAATTAGTCTACTTATAAATACTAAAGTGACCACTATTTATTGTTTGAAAATGAGAAAATTTTGAAGACTCCATCATACTGTTAGGCATGTTTCTTAATGGACAAGAATAATTCTAAATATTTTCCAAATATAGAAAACTGATATCTTTCCCAAGCTGGGGAGACACAGATGATATCATAAGGGGTGGGGGGAAGGAAAAGAAGAAGAAGAAGAAAAAAAAAAGGTAAAGACATCGAAGGCATTTCTTTGTAAAACGTTTTTAAAAAGTCACTGGAAACAAAGGACAAATGGATGGCTGGTCCAAAATGAAATTTTCAGACATTATTTATCACTGGTCCTCCTATTTACACTTTTATCTTTCATTCCTCATGCAAAAGAAAGCAAGAGTGGAGAGAGCAAGAGGCAAATGGGAGTCAACAAAGAAATCCAGATGCCACAGTCTCAGGTAAAGAAAGGGAACCAAATGACAGTACTTTCATTTCACTTCATTATATGAAAGCCAAAAAACCCAAAGCTGTATAAATTATTAAACACTGCATGAAGGAGGAAATAAGATAGTGTAGAAGAAATGAGAGGCAGGAATGGAAATACTTTATCTAGAAAATTTGGCACTCAAGTTCTCTAGGAACTCAATACAAACCTAACCCCACTTGGAACTGAGGAGTTTGAAATAATCAGGTTAGAACCACAGATAATCGTTTTGCCCTTTGCTACTAGAATCATTAATTAGGCTTATCTTATATATATTCTCTAAATACCCAAATCATTACTACAAATATCAATTTATTGGGCAATTCAAAAATGTATAAAGTCATCAAAACATAGAGTTAGGCAGAAGTATATAAATCATCTAGTCAAACTTTTAAACATTACAGATTAGGGGGCACCTGGATAGCTCAGTCAATTAAGTATCCAATCTTGGTTTTAGCTCAGGTCACAATCTCAAATCAGGACATCAAGCCCTACCTCAGACTCTGCTCAGCGGAGCAACTGCTTCCCCTCTCCCTCTATCCCTACCCCTGCTTGCAGTTGCATATATTCTCTCTCTCTCTCTCAAATAGATAAAATAAGATCTTTTTAAAAATTCTCTTTAAAATAAATAAATAATACAGTACAATGTCTATCATTACTAAGACAAAGGCAGTAGTTCAATTACATCAAGGTTTTATGACTTTATTTGCAATCTTGTGAGTGATACTTTGAATTCTTTTTCAAAAAGATCATGAAGATTACCTGGAGGTGGTATGTACTTGAATGAGATTCAGGTTATTCTTAATAGTACTCCAACAAAATTTCAAGAAAGCCTGAGGTAGTGTGGTACATTGGATAAGTTAAAAAAAAAAAAAATCCATCTCTCCAAAGCTGGGTCATCTTTCTCTTTTCCCTCTGCAGTTAATTTAGATTATTCCAAATTTCACTAAAATTGCAATTTGGTGCAGCTCTATTGATCTATATAGAAAAACCACCTTTGGACTCTTTTAAAATTATGTTTCTATTTTTTATTTCACTGACTTCTGCTCTTACCATTATTAGTCCCTTCCTTCTACTTATTTTGGTTTAATGGGGTCTTTTTTTAGACTCTTTGGGCTGGTGTCTATACTTATAGATTTCCTTCTTTCCTAATACTAGCATTTGAAGCTATGAAATTCATGCTAAACATTGCTTTAGCAGCATTCTATAGATTAGAATGTTTGGTAGTTTCTTTTTAACCTAGTCAAAGTATCTTCTGAATTCCCCTGTAATTCCTTCTCTGGCCCATGGGTTTAGAGCCGTGTTGTTCAATTTGAAAATAGGTGGGGATTTAGCAGATAGATGTGTTATTGATTTCCATTTTAATTCCATTGTGGCTACAAAACACATTTTTGTTATTTCAATATTTTTAAATGTATTTAAATTAGGGGTGCTGGGGTGGCTCAGTGGATTAAAGTCTCTGCCTTCAACTCAGGTTATGATCTCAGGGTTCTAGGATCGAGCCCCGCATTGGGCTCTCTGCTCAGCAGGGAACCTGCTTCTTCCTCTCTCTCTCTCTCTCTGCCTGCCTCTCTGCCTGCTTGTGATCGCTGTCTGTCAAAAAAATAAATAAAATATTTTTAAAAATGTATTTAGATTAGTTTTATAACTCAGCACATGGTCTATCTGAGAATGTTTCATGTATACATTCTCTGTGGTTGTTGGAAGCATTTTATAAATATCCACCAGGTCAAGTTCCCTAAAACTGTCATTATAGTCTTCTACATCCTTACTGATATTCTGTCTGTTCTAACAATTACTGAGAGACTAGTGAAAAAATTGTAATTGTAGATGCAACAATGTCTCCTCAACAACAGTCAAATTTTGCTCAGGCATTTTGGAACTCTGTTATTAGGTATATATGCCTTTAATATTGTGTTTTATTGGTGAAATGACCCCTTTTCCATTTTGAAATGTACTTTTTTTTTTTTAAGATTTTTATTTATTTATTTGACAGACAGATCACAAGTAGCCAGAGAGGCAGGCAGAGAGAGAGGAGGAAGCAGGCTCCCCACTGAGCAGAGAGCCCGATGTGGGGCTCCATCCCAGGACCCTGGGACCATGACCTCAGCCAAAGGCAGAGGCTTTAACCCACTGAGCCACCCAGGTGCCCCTGAAATGTACTTCTAGTTCTAGTAATATTCTTTGTTCTCAAGTATGTTTGATATTATGGCTTCTCCAGTTCTCTCATAAAAAGTTTGTCATGATACAGCTTATTCCTTTTTACTTTTAACCTACTGTTTCTTTACATTTAAGATGGATTTATTTTAGACAGCATATGGTTGGGTCATGATTTTTCCATCCAGCTTGACAATCTCTTTTGTTTAACTAGAATTTAATTTAATTGTCAGTACGTATGGATTTAAATCTTTTGCTCTTTGTCTCCTGTTTGTCACACTTGTTCCTTGTTCTCTTTTTTATCTTTCTCTATCTTCTTCTGGATTGTCTATTTGTATTTTATTTTATCTTCATTATTGGTTTATTATCTATATCTTGTTTTGTTTATTTCTCAAGTACTGGATCTAGGATTTACAACATATGTCTTCAATATATTTCAGTCTGGCTCAAAAAATATTTTATATATCATAATTATAAAAATCTTAAAACAATGTATTTCCATTTATTCCCCCATTTTCTTTGTGCCTTTTGGTCACACATTTTGCTTCTATATGTTTTACAACTTGCATAATGCACCGTTACTATTTTTGGTTTAAATGACCATTACATATTTTTTTAAAAACTAAAAACAGAAAAAAGTATTTTATGTTCACCCACAGAATTATAATTTCTGATGATCTTGATTCCTTTATGTAGATGTTTATATTTATCTGATAACTTCAGCTTGATGATCTTCAATTAACATTTCTCACAGTTCAAGTCTGACAGTGATGAATTTGCTCACTTCTCTTTATCTACAAAAAGTCATTATCTTGCCTTCATATTTGGGAGCAAATGTTCACTACACACAAGATTCTTCATGGACAAGTTGGTTTTTGTTGGTACAACACTTTGAAGATGTTGAGTGATTGTCTTCTGGCTTGCATAGTCTCTGACAAGAAGTCTGCTGTCATGCCTTATATATAATGTTTTTTTCTTGGGATACCTGGGTGGCTCAGTTAGTTAAGCATCTGCCTTGGGCTCAGGTCATGATCCTAGAGTCCCTGAATCAAGTCTGCACTGGGATCCTTGCTCAGCAGGGAGCTTGCTTCTCCCTCTGTCTACTACTCCCCATGCTTGTATGTGCTTTTTCTCTGACAAATAAATAAATAAAATTAAAAAGTTTAAAAAATTGTGATTTTTTTCTTTCTGGAAACCTTTAAGTCTTTGTCTTTATCATTTGTGTACAATAATTCACAGTGATGTGCTTGGTGTGAAAATTGGGATGTCATTTACTATTATTTGTTCAACTTTTTTTCTTTGAACCCTTTTATCCTTTAGGCAATCATATAGTACCTGTATTAGACCAGTTGTTGTCCTGTAGTTCACTACAAGAAGATCTGGCCATTTTATTAACTTTTCTTTTTCTTCCATGCTTCCTTTTCACTCTGTTACTATGTCTTTAAGTGCATTTATTTCTTTTGGAGTGTCTAATCTGCTTTAAATCTCACCCAGTATATTTTTCATTTCAGATATAGTTTTTTAAAATCTCTAGTTCTATATATATTTTTCCTTTAAATGTCTTTCATTTCTCACCTCACTATGTTTATATTTTCCTTTAAAGCACTGCTCAAACAGAGAATATAAAATCTTTTTTCCCCCAATTCTAACACCAATGTCATCTGAGGGCATATTTCTCTGCTGATAATTTCTCTCAGTCAGAGATTGTACTTATTTTTGTCATGTCTGATAACTTCTCATTGAATGCTGAGTATTATTTCATAGTTAAGGTCTGGATTTTGTTATCCTTCTTTGAAAGGCTGGTAGGCTTTGTTCTGGCAGGCTTTCTTGTTTGTAATAAGCTTGTTTTTCATGAAGATGCATTTAAGCTTTATTAGGATGGACCTAGAATAGCCTTTCTCTTAATCATTGTTTAGCACTACTTCTAAGGTAAGAACTTTTGGGGATCTTTACTGAATTCTCTGGATGATCAGAAAGACTGCTTCACTCTAGCTTATCAAACCTTAACTATCTCTCATTCACATGTTTTAGAATTAAACAAAGACTCCAGGGGACTCTCATATAGTTTTTCAAAGGCTATTTTTCTTTGTACTGTCCATCCCTTTGGAACTCTGCCCCACAACTTCCAACTTCTTCAGCTTTTCTTTATTTTTTTTTTAAAGATTTTATTTATTTATTTGACAGACAGAAATCACAAGTAGGCAGAGAGGCAGGCAGAGAGAGAGAGAGAGAGAAGCAGGCTCCCTGCTGAGCAGAGAACCCGATGTGGAATTCGATCCTAGGACTCTGGGATCATGACCTGAGCCGAAGGCAGCGGCTTTAACCCACTGAGCCACCCAGGCACCCCTTCTTCAGCTTTTCTAAACTCTAATCTCTCTCTCTTCTACTTGGCATCCCTCTCTCTACACCATGAGCAGACATGTGCTTCTGAGAAAAGTTAGAACAATCCTAAAACCTATTCCATTTGTTCATTCCTCTCAAAGATCACAGTGCTGTGTTCTCTTGTCCAAAGTTCAAAACCTTTGTTACATACTTTTTTTTTCAGATTTTTTATTCATTTGACAGAGAGAAATCACAAGTAGTCAGAGAGGCAGGCAGAGAGAGAGGGGGAAGCAGGCTCCTCCATGAGCAAAGAGCCCAATGTGGGCCTCGATCCCTGGACCCTGAGATCATGACCTGAACTGAAGGTAGAGGCTTAACCCACTCAGTCACCCGGGTGCCCCTGTTACATACATTTTATCCAGTTTTCTAGTTACTCATAATAGCTGGCAAAATCTGATCCATGTTGTTCTATTCTTAGAATCTGAGAATATTATGGTGAAAAACCTTTGGAGTAGGTGTAAAAAGGAATGAGTCATCAAAAACAAGGTAAAAATTTTAAATTTTAGGCAATGGACTTCATATTCACTAGATATATCTATATCTATGTGTGTATATATATATATAGAGAGAGAGAGAGAAAGAGAGAGAGACATATAAATTGACTTAGGCAGTGGACTTAGTATTCACTAGGTATATCTATATCTATATATATAGAGAGAGAGATACATATAAATTAATCAATATTCATTATTACTATTATATTATCATTACTTTGTATATGCATTTTAAAAATTCATAGAAACACATTAAACAATAAATATTTGAAGTATATTTATGTCCACTTTGCAGAAATTAGACTGTAATTTTGCACTTCATATCATAAGAATTTTAGTAATTACATTATAATAAGTGGATTTCACATTTCATTTTCTTTGTACCCTGGTATTTTGTGACTTACATTGAAATATTTCTCTGCCAAAATGTAATGCTGGTAACCTATTTCCATTTAAAAACATACATGACAATATGTATATATGAATGCATTTAATGGATACTTACTAATAGTTTTCCCCATATATTTTTCTTACTCTGTTGCATGCTAATCTGTGTATTCTAGCAGATGACTAAACAGATCAATGAGTAACAGGATATAAAAGGAAAAATAGGAATATTGTTTCTAAAAATATTAAGGGTACAGTATTATTTTAAAATAATATTATGGAAATATCATAGTGACATTTTATGTTAATAAGTTTGCTTTTGGTTCATATAGTAGTATTATATGTTTATTATAAAATGATTCCCACAGAATTTGTTACATACACACACACAAAAAAATTGAGTATCATTGATGAATTTGGTATTAATTCTCTACATCAGGAATAGAGCTTCTGATCTAATAATACTCTAATGAGAATAATGTGATCTTTTATAACAATTTAGTTTATGATAACTTTATAGAAATATATGATGCTGAAAGATAGGAAATGCTATTATATTTTAGTGACTTACCTTTCTTTTCTATTTAATAGAAGGTAATAACATTAAATTTAGAAGAAAACAGTTTGACATTTATAATGTTTTCATTATACAGATTTGACTTTCTATTGAAATATTCCAATTTTGAGAATTAAGTCAAAACCTAATGAAGAGGTAATGAAATATCACTGCTGAAAAAAAAATGTATTTTTTCTCTTGCTGAAAGCAAAGGGTGAAGATAAAATATGGATAACAGAAAAGTGAAATTGTCACTCTATCTTACCCCTTCTTACCTAAGACTTTAATCTTATAAAAGGAAAGGTATCCCTTAGGGTCACCTTGCTTGTTTTGTGGAAAAGGTTGATCTTGGAAAGGGAAAAAAAGAAGATGGGAAGATTTCTATTTTCAGAATGATATGGTAGGGAAATCTAGGAGATTCTAAAAGAGACTATGGAGTGGCTTAACAGGAAAGGTACAAAATGATTAATAATTACTTGGGGTATGTTATCTATTTGATACCTGGTTATTTGCTCATTTTTCAGGAGTGCAAATTTCTCATGCCAAGATAAAAGAATACTTCTGGTGGAAAAGTAGGAGCCATATTCTGTTTTATTACCCAGAGCGGGACATGTTGTAGGACTTCAAATACTAGTTTAACTCATTTTCTCAGCCTGCTGCTCTTTTCGTTAAGGTTATTTACTCTTGAATTTTGATCTTCTAGAGACACTGCCTTCCTCTCATCTATCATCTATGGGGAAAAAATGATCAAGAGAACTTGAACAGGTCTTATGATTCAGACCATTAAGGGAAAAGCTTAGTGAAAAGGTTGGAACTTTGTGCTCTAGCAGAAATATGTTTGTTTCTTTTCACCTTTCGTCGGCTGCATATGGGAAAAGTAATGGCAACAAGGAGATTGCTTGCCCTGACAACAGTGAATCAGGACTCACCCAATTGTTGTTGTTCAGAGCAGAAGTTGTACCTTCATAATCTAGCCTTTTGAATGACCCTTAAGAGCAAGGACAGAGCTGACTACATTTTCTGAGAAGATTAAAAATGAAATCTATTATCGGTAAGAGCAGTCAATACCACATAGATCCCCTATTTCATCAAATGGTTAATAGTTGAAATTTATTACAGATAGTATTAAAACCACCTGCTTCTCCACCTTCTACCATTTTACTGCTAATAATAATAGCACTGAATTTGGAAGTGGGAATTTTTAGAAGCTACCTTTTTTTTTTGAGAATAAACAGTCTCTATGCAGCAAATTTTTTTAAAACTTAACTCTTAAAACTGTTTTCTTCTCAAATTCTGCCTGAATAATCTCAGTCTACCTTGAAAACACCTTTTACACTATTTCCTCCATATTATTTGGGACCTGTTATTATCAATATTGACACATTTTAATACAATGCCTCCAATGTATATCAGGACCTTTCATATAAGTATACTGATTATCTATTCATTTTATTCATATAAAAATTATTTATTGAGCCCCTCTTGTGTGCCAGGCACTCTTCAAGGTGCTGGAGACAGCACCAATCAACAATAAACAAGATGTTCCTTCTCATGGAGTTTTATGAGCAAATAAACAAAATAGATAATTTATATTTTAGTAAGTAATATGGCAATAATAAAAGATGGTAATATTATAGAGAGTAACTAGGAAGACATTTTAGACTGAGTAGGCAGATAATTAATCTAATAAATATCTGAATGAGATGCAGAAATTAGACATGAGAAAATTTCAGAAGAAAATGCAAGCATAGTTGCTCCATATTGGGAATGGATGTGGCCAAATCCAGGAGCAGAGCCCCGTCACAGAGAGTGGCAAGAACTAACTAGCTCATGTAAAATTAAAGGCAGTAATAAAGACTTAAGATTTTTTTCCTAAATTCTGTGCAAACCAGGGGAGTGATACAACCTGATGTACATTTCTTAAAGATCACTTTGGTTTCTTATTAGACCTTAGATTGTATAAAAACAAGAACAAAAACCTGGAAATGTAAGGAAGTTTATTGGATGGAACTGGTAGATCTTTGTGAAGCTTTGAAAGTAGTAACAGTAGAGATATAGAAAAGAGACAGATACCTGACACATGTTACAGGTAGAGACAAGGTACTGGATAATGTGTTAGAGGTGAGATGCATGAGTGAAAAATCAGAAGAGGAGATAACTTCCTAGGGTTTTGCTTGAGCAGATAAGTGGACAAGTGCACTATCTAATTAGATATAGGAAACTTGAGATGGAAAGATTTGGGTAGGGAATTCTGAGTCAGTATTAGATACATGTATATGGAAATTAAAGACATCTATATAGGTATATATTGAATCCTGAAGATGGAAAACATGTGTTTTCACTTTTCTTTGTAATAATTCTGTTAGAAGAAGTACATGGCAAAAGCTAAAGAAAAATCTGGTAATGGTCCTCAAAATTTCATCATTAACACCTTTGAAATCAAATACCTATTTCCCTAGATGTGTAAACTGGAGAGTTAAATATATATATTCACAAGACAATGGCTGTGTCTTTTTATGTTTAGATTCTAAGTATCTTGCAAATTCTTGGGACAACAATTTCCACTACTGATTCATTGAATAAATTATCTGATTTAACATTACATTACCTAGACACACCCCACAATCCTCCTTCTTTACCTCTGTGGCCTGCTTCTTTCAGCTCTCCTAAACAGGAACCAGGGCACGTTCCTAGATCTTGAAAAGTGATCTCACATTGTGTCACCAACCAACCAGCCTGCCCAACTTAAGCTTGTGAACCCTAACTCCTCTACCTTCAGAGAACATTTAGAGGTGGTCAACACTGTGGACCTGTCTTTAGGAATTGGTCACCCTGATTTGTACATTCATATTCTATTCCAGGAGTTTCTCTGAGCCACCACGTAGCTAGAATTTCAAATGTATTATTACATTCTTGAGGAAGAATTGGGCAGAAGGAAAATGAATGATGATGGATGGGAAGGGGATGAGAAGTTGGAACTGTGTTCTCTTCAATACTGGTTCTCAAACCATCTCCTTATGGATTCATGTCTAAAGTTAAAGAAAGGGCTGTCAGCAGAAACAAACAATATTTGTGGTATTCTGTAAATAAAGGCAAGGCTCTTTGATTATTTCTAAGCAATCTTGCCTTTATTTACAAAACCTTTTTAGAGATAATCAAACTATTAAAACATTGATGGAGGTAATGGAAAGGATCATTAACAGGAAGCAAGAACAGTGGAAGAAGGTTGAGGTAATGGTGAAACCTTTTCATCTAGATGATGGAAAGATCTCACTAATGACATCACCACACCAACTGAGGGAAGAAAAACAGTAGCTGAGAGAAAAAGTGTGGGAGCATTTATGATAGATTGTCTGAAATTTGCCAGAAATAATTAACAATGTGTAAGGCAAGGGAGGGAGAAGCTAAAAGGCACAGTGGAAGTAGCCAGAAAATAACTAGAATTATTTGTTATGGTAAGAATCTGTCAAAATGGTAAACTTAAAACTTTGATTTCAAATAAATGATTAAAAGTTATAAACCTGGAGCCATAATTTAATCTCATTCTCAATACAAGGTAATACTGATTTTTTGATGATACAGTGATAATAATAATAATTTTGATGATGATAATAAGCAATTATTTGCACTAGTAATGATGAAGTTACCTGCAGTACAGACTTTGCCATAATATTTATAAAAAATACCAATCCCAGAGTAGTCACTGTAAATACCATTTCAACACAGAACTTGAAACACTAAGAACAACCTGAAGACTCAACTAAATCATTTTCGGTCATTGTGATGCTACCCTTTACATCCCAAGAGAAAACGCAGTGAGTGAGGGAAAGAAGTTCAAGGTAATCATTTATCTATAAGAGTTTGAAATGGGAGGAAAAAAGTGGAAAGTAACCAACAGGCAAAAGTCTCAACTAGATGAAGAGGAGATGGAAGAGAGATGAGTCTCGGGTTCACCCAGGAAGCTTTTTCATTATACAATTCCCCAGTGCCTTCCCAGAAAGATTCTAACACAGACTCTGATAAGCTCCAATCCAAAGGTCCAGTTAAGCAGGTGCAGATTTCTAACCTTAATAAATTCCTCTCCAAATGTTATTATGAGCTTCTGGATAGACTTGAGTCACTTGTGATGTATCAATCTTTCTACCAAAAATATTGAAAAAAAATAGAGCAAACTATAAATTAATATGTTTAAAAATGTCAGAGACCTACCCAGACCAGGAGGATTAGCAAATTCAAGAACCAAAAATGATGACCTGCAGCTCCTTTTTCTCTGAAGACCATTGCTGACTCTGTGTGTGGGAGGAGAGGCAAATAATTTGGGATTTGTCCCAGCAGGAGTCAGACTATGAGGAAATGAGACATATCTGTGCTTTCGGCAGTTTTATGAGGCCAGAGAGACGGGCTGGAGATCTGAGGGCCATCAAAGGCCATTTATGCCTTCAAGGCATTTGTAGAATTATGAAGAAGTACAAGTAGGAAGCAGCTAAGCAAGCCCAGGGGTCAAATTCAAGACCAACCAGGAAGAAAGACTCATTGACCACACTATTCACACAGTTGAAAGGCTTAAGGAGATGTACCCTAGAATCACTGGAAGAACTGGATTTAATCTCAGCATTACCAAAACTTCAATCCTGGCCTGACTCACAGCCCAACTGGATTAAGAAAATATTCAAGCAAAGAAAAAGATGTGCCATATTATCAGGATCCTTTGTCATTTTATCTTCTGAAAGACAAAGCCAAACAAAACCAACAGGGGAAAAAAAAAAAAAAAGACAATAGAAACAGGCTTACAGGTGATCTAGATCTTGAAGTTGGCAGAAAGAATAGTAAAATAACCATGTTTAATTTATTAAGGAATAGAAAATATGAAAAAATTAAAGAGAAGGAGAATTTCAACAGAAAACTGAAATGAAAGAGAAACAAATGGAAATTAAAAAATTTAAAAGTACAATATCTGAAATGGATTTAATAGCAGATTGAAAAGATAATGGCAAAAATAAAAATTCTGAATTGTTGAAGGAGATCTTGAATCAAGATTCAAGAACCTCTGAGTTTTAGTACAAGTACAAAAAATTCTACTTGACATATCATATAATATGACTGTTGAGAGATGGGGTTGGGGACAGAGACACAAACAGAATGACAGATAGACACAAAGAAAGAGATATCTTAAAAGCAGCAAGAGAAAAAAGGTAAAATACTTCTAAAGAGGAAACAGTAAGACCAGGTGCTGAGTTCTCAATAGAAATATGGAAACAAAAATGTTTTCAGATAAAATATAAGAGAAATTTTTCTAAGAAGCAAAACAATACAAAAGCAAGGAGAATGATTCATTTTTTAAATGAAAAGAAATTAAATATGTTTAATTAAAATAAAAACAAATGCTGCTTATGACACTTTAAATACAAGAGAAATCTGCTATTTTTATGCTAATATTAAAGAAAGTTTTAATACACAAAACATTTCTAGAGATAAAAAGGAATATTTCCTAATAATAAAAGCATCAATCCTCCTGGGAAGTTTATACAATACAAAATTAATAAAGAATTAATAAAGAAATTTAATAAAGAAAATATATGCAACAAAATTGATAAATTGAAAAACAGTATACAAATTCACTGTCATAGTGTAAGAGAAAACATTCTCAGTATCTTATAGAGAAAGAAGATAAAGAGATATAAATGGACAGAAAACTTAATTAACAAATTTAATTGAAATACATAAAACATTGCTTTCACCAATCACAAGATATATATTTTTTAATCTACATACATAATATTTTCCAAATTAACCATACACTGCAACAGAGAAGAAGCCTTAAGAACTTGGAAAGATTGATTTCATTCAGAGTATATAAACTGTCATTAGAAGAATTAAACTAGAAATTAATGAGAGAATATAACTAGAAATTTACCAACTGTTTGCAATTAAGCAGTGAATTTCTAAGCACACAAGTCAAAGAAGAATCAGAAGAAAATTAGAAATATTTTTAACTGAATGATAATGAAAATATTGCTTGTAGACACTTGTGGAACTCAGCTAGAATTCTTGAGCTAAAATTTGTAATCTTCAAATAATAGATTTAGAAATTTAAAAATCTAAAAAAAAACTAAGATTCCATGTTAATAAAAGAAAAAAGGCAGAATAAAGTAGAAATGAGAAAGTAATAAAAACAATAGGAAAAATCAATGTAATGGAAAGACTATACACCGATATAAAAAATGAACAAAGCCAAAAGTTGGCCTCTGAAAAGATTAATAAAATTAATGGGTATTATTATATCTTCATTTAAACTCACATATTATCAGGAACCAGGACAACCTGGGTTAACAACTAAACAAAGTAATTAATAAAAATTTGGTATGGTTTGGTAGGATACAATTAAATGATATTTATGCATGTCATGGCAAAAAATATTTTAGTAGTTAGATTTACACTCAAAATATGTTTTGGTGTGAGAAATGCCTGTGTCATCCATTAATATAAAACAGTGTAAGTTTCCCTTTATCTTACTTCTTGCTCCTAAGCAACAAAAGACTAGTAGGAAAATTATCAGTTCATCTAATTGGATCTATTTTTAACTTATACTACTTAAATTCCACTGGCTCCAAGTTATTGCTCTGAAATCCTGTCATTCATATGGAGTAACTCCCATTGGAGCTCATTCTAAACTATCCCAAGAGTACTGGCTCCCCAGTACCACATCTAGTCATAGTCATTCATAAAATGACCTTCATTTCTAATTTCCCAAGATTTAAATCATTTTTAGTATGAACATCTGAAATTTTCTTATTACTTTCTTTACTTTTCAAAGTCTTGATCATTGTTATCAAATACAACTTCCTTGATAACAGAGAATACTGTCTTGTCTACTCCTGTCTCTCCAGCATCTAAAACAGTGTCAGAAACAAAAAAACAAAAAACAAAAAACACTTAAGTATTTACTAAATGAATATATTTTTTTAATATAAAGAACTAAATAAAGGTTTGATTTCCATGACTGAGGGCCAGGTTATTCAAGCAATAACTCCCTCTGAGAACTGAAGTGCAGGATAAATATTAAAAGTATCTTCTCAAAAACATGAAAGAGGTGTCAAAAGAGTAAAGTACTAGCTTGAAAATATAAGGAAAATAGAAACAGAAAAGGGAGGAAAATGTGACTAAAGTACTAGAGACCACTTTTGTTCTAAAGAATTTGCTGATCCCTGAAAATTTAGTCTTGAGCTTGGCAACCTCATCAAGTAAGACAGATAAAACATAAAGCTTGGTGGCCACCAAAATAAGGAGCTTAATGGGAGAACCTCTTTCGTTATGTGAGATTTTTAAAAAGTGCTAAATGCTTACAAGGAAGATTTTCTTGGTACTAACCAAAGCAGGGTGAAAAAGAGAGACAATAATTTGAGAAGCTGTGGGTAGATTTGCAACCTAGGTTCACATAACCTGAGGGATCCAGGTTCACTCCAGCTATGAACTGGATAACATTGCCATAGGAAGCTGTCCAGCATAAACAGCAAACACCACATAAATACCAAAGTTACTTAGGTTCATACCTATCCCCATCAGCCTTCGGTGGTTTATTTTATACATTTTTATATAGTTAGATTGTTTTCTTTTTGTCACATTCTGTACCTTATCCTGTGATCCCCCAACTTCCTCAATATTTTTTCAGTTTGTGTGCATTAAAGTTCACTCTTTGTACTGTAAAGGTCTATGGATTTTAACAAATGCATAGTGTCATGTATCCAACACTACAGTATCCTACAAAGCAGTTATCTCATCCTAAAATATCCCCTATGATCCACTTACTCAACCCCCCCATCTCCTCTCAAATCTTGACAACCACTATTCTTTTTATGATTCCCATAGTTTCATCTTTTCCCAAGTGTCCTACAATTACAATCACACTGTGTGACTCTTTCATTAGGCAATATGCATTTAAGATTCACTTTTGTCTTTTTGTGGGTTAGGACCTCATTTTTTCAATTATCTAATAATATTTCATTGTTTGGATGGACCAAAGGGTGTTTATCCATTCACCCACTTGAGGACAACTTGGTTTTTGGAGATTCTGATTAAAATTGTTATGAAAATTCACATACAGATTTTTTGTGTGGACATAAGTTTTCAAATCAGTTGGGTAAATAACTAGAAGTACAATTGCTGGACCAAGTGATCAGCCTGTGTTTAGCTTTGTAATAACTACTCAACTGTCTTCCGAAGTGGCTATCCTCTTTTGCATTCCCAGAAGCAATAAATGAGAGTTCTGTTGTTTTGCATCCTCACTAACAATTGGTATTGCCCAATTTCTTTTGTCTTTTATTTTCTTTCATTTTTTAAATTTTAGCCATTTTAATAGCCATTTAATAGGCAATAGCTCATTGTTATTTTAATTCGCAATTTCGTAATGACAATGATATTGAGCATCTTTTCAGAGAATTAGCTGCAATCTGTATATCTTCTATAGTGATGTGACTTTTCAGATCTTTTATCCACTTTTAACATTTTTTTTTTTCTTAGTGAGTTTTAAGAGTTCTTTGTATACAATTGGTACAATAAACACATCAGTCCTTTATCAGATATCTGTTTTGTAAATATTTCTTTTCACTTTGTGACTTATCTCTGGATTCTTTTAGTCATGTCTTTGAGCAGAAATTTTTAATTTTAATAAAAATCAACTTACCAATTTAATTTTTATAGATTATTCTTTTGGTCCTATATCTAAGACTCATCACTAAATCAAAGATTACCTAGATCTTCTCCTATTTCTTTTTTCCTGAAGCTTTATAATTTTCCTTTTTACAAAATCATTTGTTTTTGTTTTCTTTTGAACAATTCTTCTTCCATGAAAATGTTTCTGCTCCTTGGACAAAGATTAATTAACTATATTACTGTGGGTCTTTTTCTGGGCTCTTTATTCTGTAGCAGTCATCTGTTGTCATTTGTCAATAGTTGAAAAATAATTTGTTGTGATTTAATTGAGATTGCTTTGAATCTAAGAACTGACATTTTAACAGTATTGAATCTTTCCATCATGAACACGGAATATCTTTCATTTAACATTTTTTTTTAAAGATTTTATTTATTTATTTGACAGAGAGAAATCACAAGTAGTTGGAGAGGCAGGCAGAGAGAGAGAGAGAGAGAGGGAGGCAGGCTCCCTGCTGAGCAGAGAGCCCGATGCGGGACTCGATCCCAGGACCCTGAGATCATGACCTGAGCCGAAGGCAACGGCTTAACCCACTGAGCCACCCAGGCGCCCCTCATTTAACATATTTTAATTGTACCTCCACAAAGAGAAGACAGAGAGAGAGAGGGAAGGAAGGGAAAGGAAAGTAAGGCATGAAGGTGAGGGAAGGGGAGAGAGAAGAGGTAGATCATATTTTAGAAGGTATGGGATGAGACTTTTCCACAATTGATGGGAAGCACCAATCCACAGATTCTTCTAAACAAACCCTGAAATATTTTTTTTTATTTTAGATGCATAACAGTGAAATTATCAAAATATTATCAAAATATTATGCAAAATATTTTAAACAGTAAGAAAATACTTTTTAATATCACTGAAAGCAGTGACAAGCAAACTGATGATGATATTTCAAAGAACATTAATAAAAATCACGAATTAGTGAAACCAAATCTTTAATGGAATGAAAGATTTCTAGGCCTCAAGGAAAATGGTTTTTAAATATATGTATATTTAATATTTAATATTTAATATACATATATTTATATTGTATGTGTACATATACATATATGTATATTTAATAATTAATATACATATATTTAAAAACCATATATATACATATATATATAATATATATATATAATACTCAGGAAATTCCTAAAGGATGCACTACAGGCAGAGAGGGTGACTATATAAAAAAATTAAAATACAAGAAAAAGTACAGGGTAAAAAATTAGTAAATGTTTAAATGAATTTTTTTTAAAAGATGTTACTTTAATATCTCTCATTTTTACACTGGTTTCAATAAAATACTAAGTACCAAAATAACTTCTATGCATAAGCAAAAGAAAAAAAAAAGAGCCAAAAGACTTGAATAAACACTTCATAAAAGATGATATGCAAACGGTCAATAGACATAATGTATTCAACTTTATTAGCAATTAAGTAGAGAAAATTAAAATCAAAGTCTGAACGTGGCAAATATTACGTGTGTACACTGATAATACATATGTACATCAGCATAACCACCTCAGAGGAGTTCAGCATTATCCAACAGAGTTGAAGATTTATATTCCCTATGTCCTGTGAATTCTGCACCTAAGCAGAGAACCTAAAGGAACAAAGACCCATATGTGCCAGGAGATAGGTACAAAAATTGTCTTGGTAGCATTGCTATAATAAATACAACAAATAACCCAATTAGCCACCAAAGGTGGAATTTATTAGTAGATTGTGGTACATTCAATAAAGGAACATTATACGTCAATGCAAATGAATGAACTACAACTGTGTTCGACGGAATAGATATATCTCACAAGCATAAAGTTGAATGAAAAAAAAAAAAGAAGCAAATGAATACACATTATGGTTGCATTCATATTCATGGTTCTAAAACAATCAAAACTAAACCATTGTAAATTGTTGTAAATTTTAAAAGGAATAAAACTATAATGCAAAGAAAGACAGTGGAACTCTGGAGGAAGAGAGGGACTTATACTTGGGGAAGAGAGCAGAGGATTCCTAGGAGACAGTCAAAGTTGTCTGGACATGAGTGGTGTTAATAGTAGTCACTTCATAATTATTCATTAAACAAATCATATGTATTTTCTTTGCTTTTTCTATTTTTATACATCTTACAATAAAATAAATGGATTATTTTGTACTTTTAAATGACATTATTTTACTCTTTTCCTACACATTTCATAATGAAAGAAAGATCTTTGAAGTGGGGGGAGTTGACACTACTCCTGTCCTAAACTTTTAAACAAAAGCTTCCAGAAAAAATTAACTTTCTCTCTTTATACCTTAAAATCTGTTGTCGTCCTTATACTCCCTTTGACAAATAGAACCTTGCCCGGTTTAACGTTCCCTTCTTCCCCAAACAAACAGAAAAGCCAGAAATGCAAACACAGTCCGATACCATCAAGAGAAAGGATGAGGAAAATGGTAGTAAAGATTTGGGGGCAGGGGATAAAAGAATCATTTGTGTATTAAATGCATATAAGGTTTAAAGAGAGACTGAAATGTGACAGGGGAAGATAACAAAACACATATGGTACCAGAGGTGACTTCAGAAAAGAATGGAGGGGAAGGAGAACAGGGAGATGTGATATTGGTAAGCTTGCGCCAAGGGCAGAGTTCTAGATTTGCCCCTTCACATATTTTGCCTCATATTTCTCACAATAAACTATGGGATATATAGCACCATTTCTATTTTAGATAAAATGAGACTGAGATTCAGAAAGGTTATTAAATATCTTTGGCAAGATTAATCATGGAAAAGCATGGGGGTGCCTGGGTGGCTCAATCAGTCAAGTGTTCAACTCTTGGATTTGGCTCAGGTCATGATCTCTGGGTCCTAAGATCGAGCCCCATGTCAGGCTCTGCGCTCAGTGCAGCATCTGCTTAAGATTCTCTTACCATTTCCTTCTGCCCCTCCTGATCATGCTCTCTCTCTCCCTCAAACAGATAAGTCTGAAACCCTCCCCCGCAAAAATAAATAAATAAAAACAGCTTCCAACAAAGCCAGTAAAGTGGGGCAGTTGAATCAACAATAAAGGCAGCAGAATTCAATGATCAAGGTGGACAGACTCCTGACTGTTCTCAATTTTAGAAGAAGCTTGTCACCCAAGAGCTGTCCACTCCCAAGGAAGAGAAACCATCTCTTTGCACTCATAGAAGATTCATCGAAAACTCCCCAGTGATGAAATCCTTCTGAAGAGCTTACTCGGGTACACAGCAAAGACTTGTGGATGCAGTGGGGGGAAATCTAAGGTAAATGAGAAAGAAGAGCAAAAGAAGATGATTCACAAGAAAAACATCAGACAAATTCCTATAGAAGCACATCCCACAAAACCTGACCAGTCGTAATTGTCAAGGTCAAAACTGTCAAGGTCATCAAAAATAAGGTAAACGGGAAACACTCACTGCCAGAAAGAGCCTAAAGAAAAATGATGTTTAAATGGAGATACTGAACCAGAAAATAAATAAATAAATAAATAAATAAATAAATAAATAAATAAATAAATAAGGGCAGACTAAAGAAATCTGAATAAATGGTGAAATTTAGTTAATAATAATGTATCAATATTGGGTCCTCAACAGTAATAAATGTGCAAGATTAATACAAGCTATTAATAAAGAGGAAAGCTGGGTGAAGTTCTATGGAAACTCTTCACTATCTCTGAAATTTTTCTGTAAATCTAAACTTGTGCAAAAGTTAAAGTCCTTCTTTTTTTTTAAGATTATTTGTACTGTATTTATATTAAGTGAGATCAAGAACATGGAAACCCTGCCATAAATCTACAGTTAGATTGTGGTTAAGATTAACTCGTTTAGGAATATTTACTAAATCAGGGGTGCCTGGGTGGCTCAGTGGGTTAAGCCTTTGCCTTCAGCTCAGGTCATGATCTCAGGGTCCTGGAATCAAGCCCCACATCTGGCTCTCTGCTCAGCAGGGAGCCTGCTTCCCCCTCTCTCTCTGCCTGCCTCTCTGCCTGCTGTGTCTCTGTCTGTGGGATAAATAAATAAAATCATTAAAAAATCAGAGAGGAAACAAACACTAGGGGTTATCAGAGTAGGGTGATTTGGTTTACTAGCAGTTATAAAGATGAAAATTTGAGGGGTACTTTTACAAATCATGAGTCACTGGAAAGTAAAATCTAGATTTGAAGAGCATGGGAGTTATTTACTATTTAGAACTGTATTTGCACCACAATTCTGTTCCATTTGTAGGAAAATCAGAAGTATTAAAAACAGAGCCCTTTTCCACCCAGCCAATTGCTTTCTAAATTACATGAGTTATTATGTAAAATGGACTTAATCTTTTATCATCCATTTGAGATATTACCATTCATTTGAGACTGCAGGAGTTATTACATATCTGAAGTGACATTTTTATCTTCAATAAATTCTAATTCAGTTCATATATTAACTGGAGAAACACAATTTTAGTGCGCTTAATCAAAATGCTTTATGGATTTCTCATTCCATACCACTAATAGTAGGATGCTGTAACAAAAACAATAATTAAAGTATTCATTTGAATAACCATAAGGAGGGTTTTCTCTTCTGTCCCTTTAAGGGAACCTGTCAACTAGACCAAGCTTGTTTGGCAATTCATACTCCCCTAAGGTGTCATCATAATTTGATGATTCAATTACTTTCTTAATTTCCCATTTGCTCTAGATTTCTCCATAGGTATCATTTGCCAATTTGACTTCAAATAAATCACAAATAACTCAGAGTCTTATAACTCATAAGCACACCTTCATTGTCACTCCTATAAAGACATATGTTTTAGTAACCATATCATTTTATTTTAACAAAACTGACAAACCTGTGGTAATTAGAATTACTGTTCCATTTTTTACTACAAATTGTTGAAAAGGGTACACCTTTCCATACTTATAAACAGTATTTGTGCAATGGCATATTCTGAACTTCTTGTGAAATAAAATACTATATTTGATTTATTTAGATAAGCCTTTACATGCACTGTTGGTGCCCAAGATCTGTTTTTACCTTTGGTTTAAATACAGAGTTTTATCTGTTTTTTAGGCTTACATGCCCTTTTTGTAATACTATGCCTTCATTCAAGATTTATAACCTTCCCAATAGCATTGACTGTGAGTTTAATGAAGTTACATTAGTGTGTATATTTTTAAATCTAATTTTCTATCTCATTTTTCAATATATTCACTTCCATGACCATACAATCATTAAAAGGTTATTTGTTTCTAAACCAACATGTCCTTTAGGTCAAATTTATAAAGATTTCTTTCAAGTCAAACCTTTGTATTTATATGCTTACACTACTCTTAAACTTCTACACAAACACACACACAGAAACAACAGCGTTATCTAAATCTCCTCAAAAGTTTGTTTTACTATTTGTACATCCTCTTCTTGAAAATAGTTTCTACTCCATGAATGGAAACCACATATTTAACTCTTCTTCAAACTCCAGTAGAGAGAATGACCAGCCACCCTCTTCCTCAACAGTCTAAATCCTTTAAACAAACTTTGAGCCATTTCTTTTTTTTTTTTTAAGATTTTATTTGTTTATTTATTTTAGAGAGAGAGTAGGGGAGGAGGAGTGGGGAAAGGCAGAGAGAGAGAAAGAGAATCTCAAGCAGACTCCCTGCTGAGCATGAACCCCCCCCCCCCAACCATGCCAGGCTGGACCCCATGATGCTGAGACTGTGACCAGGCTTAAACAACTTAAGCCATTCAAGCATCCCTTCAGCCATCTTTTCACCAGAAAAAAATTATTACAAAATATTGAACTTGTAAAAAAAAAAAAAAGTCCTTTTTTCCCCCCTCTTGTTTTTTTCATTTTTTCAATATAAGCCAAATAAGGTGACTTTTCATGTTTAGTACACAAATGTGGTACCAGATTTTGTTTTTGTTTTTATCACAGAAATGGCATATATCCATTTTCAACTTTGAATCTCTTTTTGACTATTAATATCATTTAGGGATACAAATTAAACTTCAAAAACAACAAGCCCTAAATAATTCAGTCATAGCTTTAGGCAATTCTTTCTAAAGTTTTCACAGAGGATTTCAGGTTATATAGCTGAAATATTTACTGTTAAAACACGTTTTGAATGTCCCTGTCCAGAGCCATAAGCTTGATTTTGACAAATACTAGTTCTTAAGTCAAGTAATTTCAGACTTCATGTCTAGCCACTTTGCTCCAATTTTTTAATACTCTCAGGATGTCTGGGCCCAATAATCTTTTAAACTTTAAATACAGGTTTTAGCTACTCTCCGTTGCATTAATCACTCATTTGAAATATTTTAACAAGTAAGGAAATAAATCAGCATGAAGTAGGATAAGCTAAAATTTTGCTACAGAGTTAATAGAAACCTGCATGCAATTTAGGGAAAATCTGCACAGACCTCAATTTGTTGATTATAGGATAAACCAGAGCATGGAAAAAAAGCACATTGGTAAGAGAAAGGAAAGAATATGAAAGCAAAATGTATTTTTTAATTTCTTTTTATAACATTTTATAAAGACAAATTCATCTAAAATGTGATATTTTAATATAGAAGTGACTACACCCCATCTACCTTGTGCAGAAGAGTTATTTATACAGAGTATATTGTATATTTACCTACATGTAGTTAGAATGTAAGCCACCCATTCCTCATGAGTTTGACCACAACCACCACAGTGATTAGTCTTCTGCTATCGACACTTCACTGTTCCATGACTTTGAGAGAGGACTAAAAAGAAACAAATGGTTATCTTAAATCTTAAAGAGTACAATTCACTCTTAAAGAGTGCATTTTTCAGGATGAGCATCCTTTCCTTCTTTACATAAATTCCATGCTATCATAAATTTTATTCTCATTATATAAACTCAAGAGGCTGGTGATGAATCTCACATTTTTATATTAATGAGAAATCATAGTAGAATGTTAACCGAATTATCTCTAAACCTGTACCTAATTTAAAGTGATGGTTTATAAGCTAAATAAATTTTTCTGGGTCAATTACTTCTGTGCTTAGTAAAAATAAAACTCTAGCCAATGATAAAAGTTGAAATTAAAGACTGAGAAAAAGCAAGAAACTCTCTGTATGATTAGTTGCCTACTTGGGGATTTCTGAAAGAACAAATTTATGGAGTTAATGTAATGAGCTAGTCTGAGATCTTTTCCAAGAACATCAGCTTGTCTAATTAGGTTTTTGGACAATTTGCCAACCATAAATAAGTTGCAAGAAAAGTTTCTAGTTTCTATGAGTAATATATTTTCCTATCACTCCATTTCATAAATTTGGCCTTTTTTCAAGTCCCTCATTTATTCTTGAAATATTTGTAACAAAAGACTACTCTTTTGATGATGGCCTGATCCTGTTCCAAATAAATTGCCTGTTGAACTGATAACCTTCTGAGGAAGGACCTTCTTTAAAATAATTTTGGATTTAGCATATATTTTCCTTTCTGGCTTCCTAGCAGCCAGTAAAATCTAATACGGCAGATCATTTTAATGACTCAAACTTTTATAAATGCTTAGAACCTGTGTTTGCCTTAATGGTTAACAATTAATAAAAAATGTTGCAGAAAATTGGTGAATATTATGTAATGTACCTTTATTTAATTCAGCTTATAGCATTCTTACAGTTTAATTATGCCCTATATAGTTGTAATATGCTTTCCAAATGACCCTTAAGCAGTAAGCATATGGTGAACTACAAACCTAAATTTGTCACATTATTTTGATATTAAGGATATCAAATGTAAGTTACGATTGGAATAACCTATTATGTGTATTAACTCTCGGTAGCAATGGTAAAGATAGGGTTTTTCTGACCTACTTTTCTTGTAGAGGGTCATTTTAGCTTGTGTACGTTTGAAAATCAAAAAGCTTTTCAATTTATCTTAATCATAATTGATAGGTGGCATTCCGCTAAATACTACTCAGAAGATCTTTGGTCCTTTACTCTCAGATAATAAACAAAACATTTCTGAGGTAATTTTTTCCCTTTTTGACCAGGGGGCAATGGTATTTCAATACAATTCTGTGTCAGTATTGATCAGCCTCTTTATTCTAAAAAATGAGTTATGGTCTTTTTTTCCTTCTTAATTTGTTCCCAATTTTATTAAGATATAATGGATATAGTTTTAATATTGTATCAGTTTAAGGTGAACAATATCATGATTTGATATACCTATATAATGCAAAATGATTACTACAGTAAGTTTAGCTAATATCTACCACCTCATAGTTACAATTTTTTTGTGATGAGAAATTTTAAGATCTACTCTTTCTTAACAACTTTCAAATATATAATACAGTATTATTAACTATAATCACCATGTTGTATGCTACATCCCAGAACTTATTAATTTTACAATTGGAAGTTTGTACCTTTTGACCATTTCCACCCTCTACCCTTCTCCCTGCCCTGTCTGGTAAACACCAATCTATTCTCTGTTTTTATGAGTTCAGGTTTTTTAGATTCCACATTTAAATAATATCATGCAGTATTTGTCTTTTTTTGTGTGTGACTTATTTCACTCAGGATCATGACCTCAAGGTCCACCCATATTGTCAAAAACAATAAAATTTCCTTCTTTTTCATGGCTGAATAATATTCCACTCTATATATGTTTCACCTTTTCTTTATCCATCTATCCATTAGGGGTAGCTTAGGTTGTCTCCATGTCTTGGCTGCTGGAAAAATAATACAATGAACACCGAAGGACAGATACCTCTTCAAAACAGTGATTTCATCTCCTTCCAATATATATCCAAATGTGGAATTGCTGTATCATAAAGTAGTTCTACTTTTAATTTTTCAAGGAATCTCTGTATTGCTTTACACCCCCCCTAACAGTGCACAAGGTTTCCCCTTTCCCAACATATCTTTGTGAGGTAATTTTAATTTTAACTTCATGAGGTGGTAGAAATGTGGTGGCATAAACCTTTTTTTAAGTAGTCATTAAACTACACCACGGAACTTTTTCACCTACCCTACCACACCAGCACACATGGGGGAAAGAAAGGAGAGAATAGCCTTCTCAGATGTACTAATAAGGGAAGCAAAAAAAGTCTTGTCCAAAGGAGGCTCCAGGATGTCTGCCTTAGCTCCAGCTGACTCTAAAGGAAATAGGAAAATTTTAGTTCACGTTGGAATTGATTGTGTTTAGAAATAAACTCAATATTCTGGCAACAGAGATTTAACAAGTGAGTAGCCATCTAAGGACAGAGTTACAGCTTGACCACTGGTCGTCATTATTTGAGCAAAGGACACTTTCAGTGTAGGAATACAGGCAATAACCATATCTTGTTTCATGCTGTTAGGTTTTGAGTAATGCGGAAGACAGTGCTAACAGGCAAAAAGTCATTCTCTCTTTCACCTATTCATCTGTTCTCTAAATTAGGCTTCTTGTGATAAAACAGGTGAACACGAGTGATTATTTGTGGGAAAGAAAACAACAAAAGAGGTTGATTTTTTGGAACCTAAAACCATTTTCTAAGTACCCCCCTGAAGGCGCCTTTCCTGTATGGCTCTATTGTCCTCAGTGTTATTCAGTGATACAAACCATAGCTGTTCATCAATTTCTGGAGTCACCCATCCCAGTCTCCCCCTCACTCTCTTGCTATGTTAATAGTTCCCCTGAAATCCTATCACTTTGCTAGAGGATTGATGCAAGTCTCCAGCAATTAACATAATTACAAGCCTGATTATCTTCTAATTGCATTATGAGTATTTGGTTATTCACTACATAAATTAGAGAAAATTAAAGAGGAGCAAGTTCCTGTGGTGTGGGCGTCGAGCTTTCTAAAACAGTTATGAGCATTTAAATGCAAAACGATAACCCAAAGGTGAAGGCCATTTCACATTCCTCTTGGCTAACAATTGATACATTTTATTTGGGAGACATGTACTTGTCTCCCTCCCCACTACCTTTTTTGTTTTTTTGTTTGTTATTTGTTTGCTTGCTTTTTTGTTTTGATTAATGGCACACAAAACTCTCTCAACGGTTTAAATCTTCTCTTCAAAATACCAGAAGGATAGAATGAACAGCAACAATTCCATGTGGTCTGTGTTAGTAGGACGTGGAAGCTGTAACGGAAATATCAATAACTTTTTAAAAAATCATCATCATCATCACTATCCTGGGACCATTCTTTGTAATAAAGAAAATAAAGCATTAAACTCTAAGGTCTGTGGTCTTTATCAATTGTGCTGCCATATCAGAATTGGAAAATTGAATTTGTCATTAGATAGAGGCCGAAGGATCTATGATTGGGTAAACTACGGCGGAAGAAGTGGAGCCCCTCTCCTCTTACTGTCCCTCTGTGTCAGCCTCCCTCACTTTAATTCTTGCTGCCCGCCTGGTCTTGACCCAAATAACACCCCTTTTAATGTCATGACCATACCTGGTAACACATGTGAAGACAAACCAGCTGATTCAAGTAACGGAACAAGGAGGCCAATAGACGAACGTGGTTCTAATGCCTTGGCGGACTACAAAGGCAAACAGAAACCTAAGGCAGGATCAGTTCCCCTAAATGCTTCAAAGATGAGAAAAGAAACCTAAGAACAACCAGTCACAAGCAGCCAACTAGTCTTTCCCTAATAAGGCTGCGTAAGTTTTAGCCAATCAAATCATTTCCTTCCTTTGCCTCTGCCTTTCTCAACTCCTGTTGGCTCCATAAAAACCTTTCCCAAACTCTGTTGGCTGAAGGTGTCAAACCACTTCCTGCTTCAGATTCCAGTCAATGTTTGTTGAAATAAACTCTTCAAAATTTCAATGTACCTCGGTTTATCTTCTAATTCCACAAAGCATGCACTTTTCCTTGGTTCCTCATTGCATGTTTGGGACCCCTGACATTTTCTTTCTTTGAAAAAAAAAAAAAAAGACTTTATTTATTTGACACAGAGAGACACAGACAGAACGAGCACACAAGCAGAGGGAGCCACAGAGAGAGGAGCCGGCCCCAGCTGTGCAAGGAGCCAGATGTGGGGCTTGATCCCAGGGTTCCCGAATCACGACCTCACCCGAAGGCAAACACTTAAGAGCCACCCAGGTGCCCCAGCTGACATTTTCAAAGAGAAGTTATTAAGTCCTAAGAGAGAACAAAGTGAAAATAATTAGAGGGAGGGAAAACACATAAGAATAGCCAAGTTTCTGGGGTGCCTGGGTGGCTCAGTGAATTAAGCCTCTGTCTTCGGCTCAGGTCATGATTTCCGGGTCCTGGAATTGAGTCCCGTGTGGAACTCCCTGCTTGGTGGGGGGCCTGATCCCCCCCACACTTGTGATCTCTCTGTTTCTCTATCAAATAAAAAAATAAAAATCTTTTTTTTTTTAAATCCAAGTTTCCAAAATATAGGAACCCAAGTCTGTAGGAATCTCCAAGCACTATTCCATTCTCCTTGATGAGTGCCTATTTGCAGCCACCTACAAGGCATAGGTCACATTATTTCCTCTGCCACAAACACATTATTTTTAATATCTCAGTATTTTAGATGTTAGTAATCATATTCAGGTTTCCCATCCCAACTTGGACTCTACAAGGACAAACTGTTTCCATGGCCATTTGGCAGGATTGGATGATTACATCAGCACATCCAGGAAAACTTTGCTTGCTAACTTCCCTGCTTCTAATAGGATATGATGTGGTCCTATTGGATCAGGGATAGGAACGCTAGAAAATTTGTAAGTAACTTTTGTTCAACAATCCCTAACTCATTGTAATACACAGCCTGGAAGTGTAGGAATGTATAAGAAAGGATTTATGCTTAGAGTAGGGTCCTCGCTGACAGCTGAAATCTTCCTGCCCATTCACAATTCAGCTTCTTGCTTGAACGTGAAAAACCATATATTGATGATTCTATGTGTGTTTTGCTAAAACAGTAGCTCAAATGAAACTTTCTCCTGGTTAAATGAGGCCTCTTAGCTGCTATATAAATTATTTCTCATATGTAACATAGTAACATCCTTGTACTCTGAACTCCTAAGACACTTTTATATCTGTTTACTTGACTCTCATTCATTCACTCAATCAGGATCTATTTAGTGAGCATCTACTGCATGTTTGACCAAACCAGATGTAAGCTTGCCCTCCGGGAGCATACTGTCAAGTAAGAGACGTTTGCAGAGCTATGCGAAGGTAGTGGAAGTGTAAGAAGGGGTAACATTGGAAGGATTTGAATTTTAGTAAGACAGAGCAAGCCAGGCAAAGTTGGGTGGAGCGTGGGAAATGTCAATACAGGAAACACCAGTGTGCAAAATAAGAAATACAAGGGAACATTGTATGCAAAGGAAAAAGGACAAGTGACAATGGAGTGTTTAGCAAACAAAATGACTTGCTATGGTGGCTGGAAAGTTACATGTGAAGAAGGGAATGTTTTTTCAACTGATAATGTATTTGGTAAATCAAAGTTGCCATTGCTCATTTTCTGCCCATCCTGGACTACAGTGTCTATAAGTGTATTCATGATATTTTACCTGCTCATCATTCAGACCTATGCACACAGCATTATCTGGCACATACTAGGTGTACTTAATAAATATGGGTATAGTGCAACCCAACTGAGATGAGACTGACAAGGAAGCAGGGCCTCCTGTAAATTACATGCTATGTGAAGGGGTTTGAACATTATCTTGAGCACAAGGAAAGATTATTTAAAGGATTTCAACATAAGGAGAAAATAATCCCACTTGAATTCTGGAAATGCAGTCCATTTATTTATTTAAGAAAAAAAGTGATTGTGAAGGGAAGTGGGAGGGTGGAGTAACCGATGATGGCTATTAAGGAAGGCCTGTGTGGTTGGTGATGAGCACTGGGTGTTATATGCAACTAATGAGTCATTGAACACTACATCAAAAACTAATGATGTACTATATGTTGGCTAATTGAACATTAAAAAAAAAAGAAAGAAAGAAAGAGTGATTGAGTTTCAGGTGATGTGACTGTGTCTGAAAACATAATGGTAAGCAAAACCAGATATAGCCTCAGCTTTCCTACAACTTAGCATCTGTTTGTTGAGAGTCTGCATGAGTTAAGCACTATGAAGAAAGAGACAGTGTCCACTCAGACCATGTTGCAGGGGAACTTGACCTAGATTGCTGGGTCAAGAGAATTTTTCCTGAGGGTATGACACTTGAGGTGTGGTGTGTAATACAGGAAGGAATCCTGGGCAGTGTTCCGTGGGAGGAGACAAGTGTGGAAAGAAGAACATTCCAGACTGAGGAGATACGGCTGGAAGGAATGTGGAACCTGTGAAGAATAGAAAGAGGGAGCAGGATGGGAGCACAGGTGGCAAGGGAGAGCAGGTGAGCATGGAGGAAAAGAGAAAGTTCAGGCTAGCTCATTCATGGCCTTGGCGCATGGCAAGGACTCTATTCTTTAGCCTTAGAGCAATGGGGAAATGTAGTCAGAATGTTTGAAAATATCATGTACAGCAGTGTGGAAAACAAGATTTGGCTGGAGGAGCAGAAGTGGCCCATGCAGAGGCTAATTAGAAACCATTAGAATTTTCAGGAAATTTGGGGTTAGATTCAGGATCAGCAAAGTGGCAGTGATGATGGAGACGGGGATAAATAGATATTCAACAGGTGGCACCTGCAAGACTCGGTAATGGGTTAGACATTGAGAAGATACTGAGAGGCAAGAACATAACAAAGATGACTCCAGTTTCTGGCTTAAAGATTGAAAAAGAAAAAGAGAAGCTCGAGATCTAGAATCTCGTATGTTGATCTTGGGAAGCTTTGGGATATTGAGACATTCAAGCAGAACATGATGAAAATACGTATACTACAAATTTTTAAATTGAGTCAGATGCCTTCTAAATGTCCAGAAATACCAAAATACACACCTTCTAGAATATAATGCAATCACATGAAGTAAGAATTATAAATAATTACTCACTAGTTTAAATCTAGTTATTATCTAAGATAAGGAACAAGAAGACTCATCTCACAAACAGACTTCTTTAGTATCTCCCACACCAGTTGCCAACATTTGTTGTTCCAAGTTTCCTCACAGAAGCCACACTGAAAGAGCAGGAGAGGGGGTGTGGATTTGCAACCCTGCGCTTCAGAACTCACAGTGACTCCCAGCAAAATCAATGAAAGAAAGAACTGCTGTCCTCAGAAGCTTTCTTAAAACCTCATCTCCAAACCCATTTTTCATGAGCTGATCCTTGGATGGCAGCACGAGCTCCTCTCAGACACCTCCCCTGACTGTCTCTAAGACAGAACTAGTGGGACACAAGCTATTCTTTTTGCTTCTTGGGTAAGGTAGAAGTTTGTAGCAGGGAGGATTATCAAGGAGAAGCCTAGCTCCTGTCATTCTTGCATTTAAATATATATATATGTATATATACATATACATATATGTATATGCACACACATACATAAATATATACACACATAGACACAGAATGCTTATATACATATACTCATATATGCATACATACATGGATATATACATATACACATGTTTCTCTGTGTGTGTCTATATATATATATATATATATATGTCAGTTCTGCCAGTTTATTCTGGTGCTCTATTACTTAATAAGGTCTTTTGGACCACTATACCTTTTCCGGAATTTACTAGTAACACTTTTTACTTCTAGTACTGGCTTTGGTAATTTTCTATACTTCTAAAAATAAAAGATTTCTCAGAATACCACCTCTGACCCAATAATAATTACTCCTCAGTTATAAGCAGTCTATAAGGTAAATTTTTATTTTAATTTTTAAAAGATCTTATTTATTTACCTATTTGAGAGAGAAAGAGTGCATGCCAGTGAGAGAGCGCAAGCAGCGGGGAGGGGCAGAGGGAGAGGGACAAGCAGGCTCCCCGCTGAGCAGGGAGCCTAACACAGGACTCCATCCCAGGACCCTGGGTTAAGCAGATGCTTAACCTACTGAGCCACCCATGCCCTAAAAAGTGAAATTTTAAAAATTACAATTCTTTTACTAGGATAAGTCAAAGGAGATTATTTTCTTTTTAAAATTCTATGTTGTTTTCATTTTATTTTTGTGCAAGAATACAATTTTAAATTAACATTCTTTGAGTTAATATAAATACTTTTATTTGATAAAAAAATTTTCAGATGGGAGTTTGAAATTTTCCCCAGTGACTTTGCAAGGTTGGGAGGGACAGATGAAAGTGTAGGTATAGGTAAATACTCTGCAAATGGCAAGCCACCTCACAAATGAAGCAGATAATCATTTTAAAAATCTCTACATTTGTTAGAACATCTGGTGTGGCAACTTGGACAATCTTGACCAAATTATTCCTTATGGAACAAACTAATTATTTAATATACAGCTGGATTTATGCAGCCAAAGGGTCTTATGGTTTTATATAGCACATTATGCATTTATTATAAAATGAAACTTATAATTTCTGGGAAAATAAAAGTAACAAATTTTTCCATTGTAGCTGAAATGATTAAGCCATGATACTAAAGGTGGAAAGCAAAAGAGACCTTGTTTATTAATTTTCCAGGGGAAGTGGTTTCATTTTATAATGTTTCGTGGAAGATTTACCAGGCATTATAGCTTAACTTTGTTTTTAATAGACTTTATTTTTTAGAGCAGTTTTAAGTTCACAAAGAAATTGAGCGGAAGATACAAAGATTTCCCGTATACGTCCAACCACTACACACACCATCTCCCCAGCTAGTGACATCCTGCCCCAGACTGGCCTATTTGAGACAATTGATGAACCTGCTCTAACATATCTTTGGCACCCAAAGTCCAGAGTTTACATCAGAGTTCACTCTTGGTGCTGTATATACTATGAGTTTTGACAAATGTGTAATGGCCCGTATCCAACATCATATTATCATATAGAGTAGTCTCTGCACCCTAAAACTCCACTGTGTTCTGCCTATTCATCCTTCCCTCCTCCCAAATCCTGGCAGCCACTGCCATTTAGCCAAACTTTTATAATAGTAACACAGCTTCTACAACAGATGTGCTAAAGTGCCTTCTGATGCTGTCTCTATTGGTTACATAAACTACGCAGCTATCTCTCTCCCAGCACAACCAGCCCCCACTTTCTTTTTTATTTTTTAATCATTTGTTGTAGAACATTGTTTTCGGAAATAAAATCCTATAAGCACTCATGCAGGGGAGCTCATTAAAATTTTAAATGTAAATAACAGTGATGCAATTATTCATTGGAAAAATATGAATGGGACTCCACTGGGAGGTAAGCTGTGGGGATAAAAGGATGAACAAGACAGGTACAATTCCATGCCCTTGTGTTACATTCTATCACTAATATCTGATACACCACGTTTCTGGGTGTGGAGTGGGCTGGGACCTATCTGCAGCCCCTGATCATGCTTCTTGTACTTAGCAAATGAGAAAACAACAAGATAGGGTGATAAAGATAAGATTCTTATTCCCAAAACTCTACCCACAGTCCTCTCTGCATGGCTTTCTGGAGTATGAGCATTTTCACTGTTACTGCTCTGATGAACGAATGTCACAATTAGAACTGGTGTTTCAAAGAATTCAGGGCTAACGTGATTTTGTTTTCCTTAAATTATTTATTTATAAGCTCCAAGTAAAAATTTCCTTTTTTTTTTTTTAAGATTTTATTTACTTATTTGACAGAGACAGAGATCACAAATAGGCAAAGCAGCAGGCAAAGAGAGGGGGAAGCAGGCTCCCCGCCCAGCAAGAGAGTCCTATGTGGGGCTTGATCCCAGGACCCTGAGATCATGACCTGACCTAAAGACAGAGGCTTAATCCACTGAGCCACCCAGGAGCCCAAAATTTCTTTCTTTTTGTTTTGTTTTTTAAAGATTTTATTTATTTATTTGACAGAGAAAGACACAAGGAGAGAGGGAACACAAGCTGGGGGAGTGGGAAAGGAAGAAACAGGCTTCCCGCTGAGCAGGGAGCCCAATATGGAGCTCGATCCCAGGACCCCGAGATCCCGACCTGAGCTGAAGGCAGACGCCTAACAACTGAGCCACCCAGGTGCCCCACCAAGTAAAAATTTAAATCTAAGGCAGGTGTTTGTAGAAACAGAGAGAGCCAAGTTTTCTCTTTATTGTAGTCTCTCTGGAAGTTGTAATAAAAAGAATAGTCATCATGTATAGGGTATAGGCTAAATTCTTCATATGTACACATGTACTACTATCTTACCATAACTTTACAAAATACATATTATGGGCCACATTTGACCCCCCTCCAAATACCATGCTGAATTATAGCGAATTTATTTAGCATCAACATTGGCAGAAATGTAACAATTCTGAGATGATCAGAAAATTGTGAGATGTTGTTTTCAAATCTAAAATGATCAAGATATCAACATAAATTAGAAGTAAATTTACTAGTCCTTCTCTCAAGTCTTCATTCTGTTATTTTATCAAAGAACGGTCGAATATCCCACTCTTTACCAAGCCCAATGCTAATTTTAAAAAATGTCATGGTTAATAAGACATAATCCCTGCCTTCCAAGAGTGCTGTTTAGTGCTCAAAGGCAACAAGTAAATAGGCAATTAAAATAATGTTTACTAATCACTAAGCTATGGGTATTTACAGGGTAGCCGGAGAACAGAGATGCATACTAAATAGATATTTTCTGTTACTCCCCTCCAAACTTCACACAAATTGTTGAATTCCCCTATGTCCCTCTGAGTATGATGTTAGAAGCTATTATGAAAATCTCTGATAGCTGTTTTTAATTTTTTTTTACTATTGCTGGCTGGACCTAAACAGAGGTTTGTCAAAGCTACAAATTTAGTACCTTCAACTCAACATGAGAGAAGATGTCTAGGAGAGCATGGGGAAAATAAAAATTAGGCTGGAGAATGAAGGAAAACATAGGACTTCTTTTAATTAACATGCAAAGGCACTCTGTGGCCACATTGATCATTTCCAGAAAATGCCTGCCAAATACCCAAGGCTGAAAAAATAGTTTGCACGTCCTTATATCAACTAAAAATCGGTGTTCTGTGCAAAAAGTGGTTAGTTCTTCTTGCAACAAAAACAATCACAAAGATGTTTTTCTTTGGAGGCAACCATAATATGTCTGTATGTAGAGCAAATGCTTTCTTTATACTTACCATTTCACCACTTAGAATATAAAAAAGGTATGTATTTAAGCATTGAGGTTTTGAAAAAGTAATTACTTTTACTGTTTAAGGATGGACATTCTCTTTTTTTTCTTTTGAATATGTCTTTTTATTTTAGTATTAAAAATTTAAAATTAGTAAGGGGTAGAATTGAATTTATCTTTTGGTGTACAGTCCTGTGAGTACAGATTTATAAAACCAGTACCCAAATTAGGATGCAGGGGTCACCTAGGTGACTCAGTTGATTAAGCATCTGCCTTTGGCTCAGGGCATGATCTCAGGGTCCTGGGATCGAGTCCCTCATCAGGCTCCTTGCTCCATGGAAATCCTGCTGCCTCTGTTCCTCCCCCTGCTAATGAACTTGCTCACTCTCTCTTCTTCTCTAACAAATAAATAAATAAAATCTCTAAAAAAAAAAAGCAATTAGGATACAGAATAGTTCTCCTATCCTGCAACATTTCTTAGTGCTACCCCTTTATAATCACAACCTGCCCCCATCCCCAATCTTTGCAAACCACTGATCTCTTCTTTGTGATTATCATGTAATCATTCTGATGAATGAAATACATAAGCATGTGATCTCTTGAGACTAGTTCCTTTTACCCGGTATATACTACCTTTTGAGATTCATCCAAGTTGTCTGTGTCAACAGTTTGTTCTTTTTCACTGCTAAGTAGTTTCCGTTTCTATGAATGAAGCATATTTTGTTCAACCATTTACCCATGGAAGAACATTTAGATCCTTTCCAGTAAGGGTAAGTCTGAATACAGCAGCTATAAATATTCATATAAAGACTTCTGTGTGAACATGAGTTTTCATTTCTTTGGGGTAAATACTTAGGACTGAGATTGCTGGGTCATACGGTAAGTCTATGTTTTCCTCTATAAGAAACTGCCAAACTGTTTTCCATAGTGTCTATCTCATTTTTGCATTCTTACCAGCAATATATGAGAGTTCTAATCACCCCGTATCCTAGTCAGCACTTGATATTGTCAGTATTTTTTATTTTAGCCAAGGTAATGGATGTGTAGTAGTATCTTACCCTAGTATTAACTTGCTTTTCTCTAGTGGCAAATAATTTTGAACATCTCTTCATGTCTTCACTTAATCTTCTCATAACCTCTAATGAAGTGTTGAAGTCTTTTGCCCACTTTTAAATTGAATTGTGTGATTTTCTACTGTTGAATTTTTAGCAATCCTTATACATTCTAGATACAAGTGCTTTGTCGAATATATGATTTTTCAAGTACTTTCTCCAGTCAGTAGTTTGTCATTTCATTCTTTTAACAGTATCTTTCACAAAGTAAAAGTTTTTTAATTTTGATGAAGTCCAATTATCCTTTTTTTCTTTTGTGGGTTGGGCTTTTGGTGTTCCGCTCAAGAACAACTTGTCTAGCTTCAGTAGTGAAGATTTTCTCCTATATTTTCATGTAAGAGTTTTATAGTTGTGTGTTTTACATTTACTTTTATGATTCATTTTGAGTTAATTTTTGTGTAAAGTTTAGGTGAGCATTCATTTTTTGCATATTATTATCTAATTATTCCAGTACCATTATTGAAAAGACTTTCTATATAAGGATATCCTGTCTTTTGCAAGTGCGTGGTGATAAAAAATATAATGACTTCTAGTACAGTTTTGTGTCACTGCCTTGATTCACGCTGAAGTTCTAGCAATTTTAACCACTTTGCTTCTGCACCAACCATTACTTTAGTACCATCAGTGCAAATTTTAACAAAGTGTAAAAGACAAATGATGACTTAAACTTCTCTGGAATCTACAGGCTTCATTTTGAAAAATGCTATGTCACAGCATTTTATCCTATTCTCCTCCTATTCATTTCTATTCCCTCACATTCTCCACTTTTTGCTAACTCCTTTTTATTCTTTAGTCTGGGACCCATAAAACACAGTAAATATTTTTCCTATGTGCTCCTATAACACATCATACAATGTAAACAATATTTAAGGAGAATGAGATGCTGTTATTTTCAAATCTAAAAATGATCAAGACATCAGCAGTAGAAACCAAGAGCATAAATTAGAACTAAATTTACTTGTTACATCAAGTACCCTCCTTCACTGAACACCAGGTACGACATGCAACTGATGAATCACTAAATTCTACCCCTGAAACTAGCAATATGGTGTATGTTACCTAAATTGAATTAAAATTTAAAAATTTAAAAAAGAAGTAAATTTACTAGTTCTTCTTTGACTTACTACTTCATTTCCTTTTTTTTTTTAAGCTTAGAAGCATTTGATACTATGTGCTAAGCCCAATTCTAAGTTTGAGATGTCATAATTAGTTGGAACTCATCAAACAAACAAATAGACCTTACTCTATGAAAGACTTTGTAAAGAATAAAACAAAACAAAAACAAAAGAAAAAAAAAACAAGTTTAAGACTGGGAGGAAACATTTGCAAACCACATATTTATTAAAGACAAAAATTTAGAATATATAGAAAAAACTTCTAAAATTCAACAGTTTTTTTAAAAGAATATAAATCAAAATGAGCCAAAGGTGTGAATAGACATTATTCCAAAGAGGATATACAACTGCAAATAAGCACATGAAAAATTTTTAACTTTATTAGCCTTAGGAAAATACAAAATAAAACTACAGGGAACTATCACTACACATTTATTAGAATGGCCAGAGTAAAATATAATGACAACACAAAATGTAACAGCATGCAATCAAACTGAATCATTCATATATTGCTGATGAGAATGTAAAATGGTACAAATCATTCTGGAAAAATTTTGACTGTTTATTATAAATCTAAACATGCACCTGCCTTATAATCTACCAAATTCACTCTTGCTAATTTATCCCAGAAAAATGAAAAGTTATGTTCACACAAAAACTTACACACAAATTTTCATAAAGAATTCATTTATAACAGCCCAAGCTGCAAATAACCCAAATGTCTTTCAGTGGCTGGATGTTTAAACAAACTGGTACATCATATCATGGAACATTACTCTGCAATGAGAAGGAATAAACTATTGATGTATGTAAAAACTTGGATGAATATCCAGAGAATTGTGCTGAGTAAAATAAAGCTCATCCCCCAAAATTACACATTGTATGATTCAATGATAGAATATTTTTGAAATAACAAAATTGAATGGATGAAAAGCACATGAATGGTTTCCAAGAGTTAGGAAGAGAGGAAGCAAGAGGAATGGTTATAAAAGGACACTAGAGGAAAACTTATGGGAAGTGAACTGTTCTGTATCTTTACTTTGTTGGTGGATCCATGCACATACATATATGATCAAACTGCATTGAATCAAACCCATACATGTACATACAAAGGAAGTGAAACACGAATAAGTTAGGTGAATTTCAACAATGTCAACTCTCTGTTTGCATTGTATTCAAGTTTTGTAAGATGCTATCATCGAGAAAAATTAAGTAAAAGGTAAATGAGATCTCTCTCTCTCTATTTCTTTCTTTTTTTTTTTTATTTCTTACAATGGTATGTGAATCTACAACTATCTTAAATTAAAAAGTTTAATTAAAAGAAAACATATTAAAGTTGCAGGGTATGAAAGTAACACATAAACCTACTATGTTTCCATGCATTAACAACAAATAATCTGAACAGGAAATTAAGAAAACAATGACATTTACTACAACATCTGCAAGAATAAAATACTCAGGAATGAACTTAACAAGGAGGTGAAAGATCTGTACTCTGAAATCTAAAAAAACAAACAAAAAAAACAAAAACAAAACAAACAACAACAACAAAAAAAAACTGTTGAAACAAAGTAAAAAAAAACATAGGTAAGTAAAAAGACATCCCATGTTCATGGATTGGCAGACAATATTATGATGTCAATACTACTCAAAGTGTTCTAGAGATTTAATGTAATTCCTATCAAATTCTCATTCTGTTTTAGTAGAAATAGAAAAATAGACCTAAAATTCATAAGGAATCTCAAGAGATACCAAATGGCCAAAACAGTCTTGGAAAAAAAAAGACAAAGTTGACAGACTCAATTATTTCAAAACCTTCTACAAAGTTATATTAATCAAAACAGTGTTGTACTGGCATAAAGACAGATGCATATAGACCAATAAAATAGAATAGAAAGCCCAGAAACAAACCCTTACAAATGATGGTGGAAAAACTGGATATCCACATGCAAAAGAATAAAGATGCACGCTTACCTTACATCATGTACAAAAAATAAACAGAATTGATCAGATATGTGCAAGCTAAAATGTATAAGCTAAAACTATTAAAATCTTAAAAGAAAACATAGGATGAAAGCTTCATGATATTGGATTTGAATATTGGATTGATGTTCTTGGCTATAATACCAAAGTCCAGGCAACTAAAGAAAAAAAAAATTGTTGCACAGGACTTCATCAAAATTAAAAAGTTTTGTGCATCTTGGGATGCCTGGGTGGCTTAAGCCTCTGCCTTCAGCTCAGGTCATGATCCCAAGGTCCTGGGATGGAATACCGCATCAAACTCTCTGCTCAGCAGGGAGCCTGCTTCCTCCTCTCTCTGCCTGTCTCTCTGTCTCTTAGCCTAGTTGTGATCTCTGTCAAATAAATAAACAAAATCTTTTAAAAAAAATGTTTGTGCATCCAAGGACATTATTGACAGAGTGAAGTGGCAACACATGGAATAGAGGCAAATATTTGCATATCATATACCTCTCCAGAATAGATAACGAACCCCTATCGTTCAACAACAATAGTGAAACAAATAATCCAATTTAGAAACAATATAGAACTTGAACAGACATCTCTCCAAAGAAGATACACAGATGGCTAGTACATAAAAAGATATGCAACATCACTCATTTTTAGGGAAGTGCAAATCAAAGCCACAGTCAGATGTTACATTATACTGGCTAGGAGGCTACTACAAAAAATAAAACAAACAAACAAACAATAAAATAAAAAAAGAAGTCAAGGAAGCTATGGAAAAATCAGAACACTTGTACATTGCTTGTGGGAATATGAAACAAAGCAGGTACTGTGGGAAGAAAGTATGACAATTTGTCAAAAAAATTAAAATAAGGAATTGAAAAAGATATAAACAAATGGAAAAATATCCCATGTTCATGGATCAGAAGAATTAACATTGCTAAAAACTATCCAAAGCCATCTATAGCTTCAATGCAATTGTTATCAAAACTTCAATGGCATTTTTCACAGGTTAAAAAAAAATCCTAAAATTTGTATAGAACCACAAAAAACCCTGAACAGCCAAAACAATCCTTTTTTAAAATTTTACATTTTATTGTTTCATATCATCTCAACAATAATTGAAAATTTTTCTCAAACATTACACCCAGCTATTTAAAAAAAAAAAAAAAAAGATTTTGTTTATTTGAGGGAGAGTAAGAGAACTCAAGCAGGAGGAGTAGCAGGCAGAGAGAGAAGCAGACACCCTGCTGAGCAGGGAGCCTGACTCAGGGCTAGATCCCAGGACTCTGGGATCATGATCTGAGCCTAAGGCAGATGCTTAACGGAATGAGCCACCCAGGTGGCCCATAAACCCAGCTATTTTGATAGATTGTATCTATGGAGGATTCTAGTTCAAATCATGAAAGCAAATTAGGAGGTAAAACAGGGCAGACTGGCAGAAACTTCACTTCAGAGAAAACGAAATATGTAGGACACGGCAGAAACTAGTAGCTCAATTAAGCATTTAAAACCATGATTTTATAACACCAATTACAGTAAAATGTGTAGCTTAAGGCAAAAACAAAACTCATTCAATTCTTGACCATTTTTACTCTTCTGGAAGAACAAACCTGGAAGCATCCTACTTCCTGTTTTCAAACTATACTACAAAACTGTAGTAATCAAAACAATATGGTACTAGTATAACATTAAACACATAGACCAATGGAACAAGATAAAGAGCAAAGAAATAAATCCTTGCAAATTCAGTCAACTAATACTTGACAGGAGAGGCAATAATGCTCAGTGGCGAAAGGAAAGTCTCCTCAATAAACAGTGTTAGAAAAACTGAAGAATTTTAATACAGAAGAATGAAACTGGATTCTTATTTTACACTACTCACAAAAATGAACCTAAAATGAATTAAAAACTTAAGTTTAAGTCTGAAACTGTAAAATTCCTGAAAGTAAGCATAGGGGAAAATCTTCTTAACATTGATCTTGGCGTTGATTTTTTTGGATGTGTCACTGAAAGCACAAGCAACAAAAGGTGTTAATAGAACCTACAGAATGCAAGAAAGTATTTATATAGCACATATATGATAAGAGGTAAATATCCAACATATGTAAAGAACTTATTCAACTTGGTAGTAAGGAAAAAAAAATCCCTTTTAAAAAATAGACAGAGGAACTAAATAGAAATTTTGCCAAAGAAGGCATTCAGATGCCCAAGAAAAGGTGCTTGATATCACTAATTTTCAGGGTCAGGGAAGTGCGAATCAAAACCACAATGAGATGTCACCTTACATCTGTTAGAAAGGCTTGTCATCTAGAAAACAAGAAATAGCAAGTGTTGGTGAAGCTGTGGAGAAAAGGGAACTATTGGTGGAATATAAACTGGTACACTCATTGTGGAAAACAGTATGGAGGATCCTCAAAAAATTAAAAAGAAACAGTGCCATATGACCCCGAATTCCCATCTTTGGGTAGATAACTAGAGGAAATGAAAATAGGGTCTCTGGGATATATCCTCTCTATTGTGGTCATTGCAGCATTATTCACAATACTCAAGACATGGAAACAACCTAAGTTTCCATCAACAGATGAGTGGATACAAAAGATGTGGTAATGTATACACAACGTAATATTATTCAGTCTTCAAAAAGAATGAAATTCTGTCATTTGCAACAACATGCTTAAAACTGGAAGGCATTATGCTAAGTGAAATAAGTCAGTCAGAGAAAGACAAATATTGTGTGATCTTTTTTGTATATGAAATCTAAAATAAAAACCCAAACTCTTAGGAACAGAAAGTAGAATGGCAGTTACCAGGGACAGAAGCGTGTGGTGGATAAGGGGAGATGTTGGTCAAACGGCTTGAACTTTCAGATATAAGAAGAATATATTCTGGGAACCCAATGTACTGCATGCTGATTATAGTCAACAACACTATATTACATACATGAAAGTTGCTAAGAGAGATATTAGATGCCCTGACCACAAAAAAGAAATGTTAAAATGTGATGTGATGGAGGTGCTCGTTAAGTTATGCTCTCCATAATATCACAATATATGTGTATTAAATCAACATATTGTACACTTTAAACTCACAGTGTTATATGTCAATGTCCTTGATGGGGACCAAAACTGAAAACAGAAAAGAAATAATTGATCAGGGAGACCTAGGTGGCTCAGTGGGTTAAAGCCTCTGCCTTTGGCTCAGGTCATAATCTCAGGATCCTGGGATCAAGCCCCACATCGGGCTCTCTGTTCAGCAGGGAGTCTGCATCCCCTTCTCTCTCTCTGCCTGCCTCTCTGCCTACTTGTGAACTCTGTCAAATAAATAAATAAATATTTTAAAAGAAAAAAAGAAAGAATTGATCAGAGGAGACCATTAGAAACATAAATGTCTAACCGCAAACAGAAGTGTCTAAGGAAAAAAATATTTTAATGTAAAGGTATGATGCAGAATAAATTTAGGATGAAAAGATGAATTAAATTTAGTTCCTTGATGATAATGCCAGAAAGGAAAACAAAATGCTGACAGTACTGCATTATTAACAGGGACTGTAAGAAGCAAGAATTATCTCAAAGAAAAAAACTTCAAAAAAATTGTAAATGGCTTTATACGTCCCTTAGATGCTGAATCTGGAAAGTAATAACTATCATGGTAAGAAACATGGTTTTTGTGGACATCACATTCCTTATCTTCAAAATGAAGTTCTGGATTAGATTAGGGATATTAAACACAATACCCTCCTGCTGGCCTCCCTCCTTAGCACCCGTAGCAGGCACTGATAACAGATCAAGGGATTTCTTTGCTGAGACCAGACCCAGCTCCATGGCCCTTTTCTACCCAGACACACAGCCACTATCCATCAACTCCTTTATTGCTCAAAATAGAATTAATTTGCTCTTCTCAGTTTTGATATTAAATAACATGCCTTCCAATGTTAGGATTCTATATTTATTTAACTAACTGGAGTATCCTAGAGTGATAATTTTGTGATGTTTAATTTGGAAATGTCTTAATATATTTTATGCCAGAAATATTTATTATGCCAAAAAAAAAGGCATAAATGCTAACAGGATCAAAGGAAATAACTGTTAACTTTAAATTACAATACAAAGATGAATTCCCAATTAAGGGCACCTGGGTGGCTCAGTGGATTAAAGCCTCTGCCTTCGGTTCAGGACATGATCTCAGGGTCATGGGATCAAGCCCCACATGGGGATCTCTGCTTAGAGGGGAGACTGCTTCCCCCTCTCTCTCTCTGCCTGCTGCTCTGCTTACTTGGATCTCTGTCAAATAAATAAATAAAATCTTTTTAAAAAATTCTCAGTTAAATCTCATGGTCAGGATTATCAATGCAAACTGATAGGTATTCACTATTTGTGAGCTAGTCCTATATTATTTGTAATAAAGATTGTGGAATGATTTATTTCCACATTATTTTACCTATGTCCAAATAATTTTTTTTTTAATTCAACGAAGAAAGAGAGAGCACACAACCAGAGGGAGCAGAAGGAGAGGGAGAAGCAGGCTCCCCGCTTGAGCAAGGAGCCCCACGTGGGATTCAATTCCAGGACCCGGGGATCATGACCTCAGCTGAAGGCAGACACTTAACTGACTGAACCATCCAGGCACCCCTTCAGCTAAAACGTTTTAAATAGGGGAACATTATCAATGTCTACAACTGATTGAAGTAAACGAATGTATTGAATAAAATATATTATATAAGCTAATTTATTACTTTTAAAAATGTAATCACAAACCATGATAAACCACAAGCCCCTTGAGTAAACTCGAGTGAACTGCTCAAGCATTCAAGTAACTAAGAACATACCATTGACCTTAGTGACCAGATGGTTTTATTGAGTCATTTTCCTGTTTTCCACAAAGCCAAATTACTACATTCCTGAAAATCTTCTCTATTTCTAAGTCAGAACATCGCCCACTGCTTCAGTACTCAAGCTTGCTGATGTACTGTGGATGATGGTACTATGCCTTCCCGGATGCAGGAAATGTTAATAACAGAGAAAGAACCAATGAAGAGCAGAACCTCTTGAAGAATACTTAATTTTTTTTTTTTATAATTTATGATGGGATTATATGATTCATGTCAGAACTAAAAACTTTAAAATTTTTCCCTTTCTCCAGGCTTCGCCATAATTAAAAGTTTATGAATTAACCTTGTTTTTGTTTTGTTTTGTTTAGATTTTATTTTTTATTATTTATTTAATTGGCAGAGGGGCAAGAGACAACGAGAGAGGGAACACAAGCACGGGGAGGGGGAGAGGGAGAAGCAAGCTTTCCACCAAGTGCAGAGCCCGATGCTGGGCCAGATCCCAGGACCCAGGGATCATGACCTGAGCTGAAGAGAGAGGCTTAATGACTGAGCCACCCAGGCACTCTGTGTATGTCTTGTTATATTCAGTGGCATACAAAAGAGATGAAATAATCTTTCTTCTTTAATATTTACTATAGCATATATGGTCTTAATGCAGGTGAGCTAACATTTGATAGATCTCTACAGTATTTGCCTGTTGTTTTTCTTTTTTATCTTTTGATTCCTTTCACCAGTTTCTCTCACCCATTCCCCCCACCTCTGGCAACCACCAAAATCCTCTTTGCATCTATGAGTCTGGTGGTTTGGTGTTGATGATATTTAGGTTCAATGTATAAGAGAGAAAAAATATTTGTCCTTCTCTGCCTGACTTATTTCACTTAGCATAATGCCTTGATGTTCATCCAAGTTGTCACAAATGACAAAATTTCACTTTTATATAGCTAATATATATACACATATATATATAGTGCATTATATATAATAGATGTTATATATAATAACAATAGCAAAGCAAGTGTCCATCAATGAATGAATGGATAAAGAAATGGATAATTCATTATATGTAATATATATAATATATATTTGTGTGTGTGTGTGTGTGTGTGTGTGTGTGTGTATTCCACAATTTCTTTATCCATTCATTCATTGGTGCACACTTATATTGCTTCCATATCTTGGTTATTGTGAATAATACTGCAATGAGTAGAGGCATGGATTGGATTGTGGTGTTGGCTGCACAACAATATAAATGTATTTAATAGCATTGAATTGTAATGATAAAAAATAAATAAAACATTCTACCTTGCACAGATATGTATACTATCCATGTGCTATGGTTTTAAAAGAACTTTGATTCTTACAATTTAGTCATAAAGCCTTATAATTTGATCCTAATGCATTTTTAAGACAAAGAATATTTAACCAGAAACTAAAGAAATAACTGTGGAGTGAATATATGAATTGAAACATAGCCAGTGATATCATGTATTCTGCATTTCCAGAGTTGAAAGCTTACTTCTCTTGAGGTGTGATTCTCTCATACTAAAGGTGAAAAACAAATAAAGTATTGCTCTGTTGCTTCATCACCTTATTAAGAAAGGTTGACTCTGTGCTTAGCTAGCAGGAAAAATAATTTATTTCTCTGTCACTTTATTTATTCACCTACAGCAAGGTAAATATAAGGTGTTACTTGTTATTTATTTAGCTTTTTTAAGATACCTACCCCATTACCGAAAACATATCCTATTAGGAAAGCAATTCTCTTCTCTTGTTTAGGTAGTAAGTATATCAGAATTATTTATAGAAAAAGTTTTCTACATATAAAATGTTAGCACCTCTAAGGAAAGATATGAAAACTTTAAAGAAAATTAATTTGCAATATTACACAGCTGTAGTCATGTAAGTGATTATAGTAAAATTGAAAGCAGTAGTCTTCTCCATACTTACAACATTTGATTATGTATCTCAATTTCAATGGTTTTAAAAGAGGCTATAATTGAGTTGAGTCAAATAGATTCTTACATGGATAAGCCCATATTCAGCTTTGTAAAGTCTTTGAAAGACAGATAATTTAATAATTATGGCACAGTTATATTTGAAATAGAAGGATATTTAGGGCATTTTAAAAAACCTGCATACTTTTACAACTTTTACAACTGATACTCTTTGTAAACTGGGGAGACCTGTAGTTGCTAAGTACCTAATCCTAATGCCCCTATGGATGAGTCTTCCAAATCCTAGTCAACTTCTTTGTGTTACGAGAATGGAAAGCTTGAGAAGAGATATCATAAGTGTGCCTGAATAGAAGAGAAATACATTAGTCTTATTTATAATAGAACAGACCAATGAAAGGGGCTCCAGAAATTGACTATCAGACCTCTTTGAACCTCCTTCCAAGAAATCATGGTTGTCTGAGTGTCCCTAAAATAAATTGAAAATGTTACAACAAAGGACCTTTCCAGGACGAGGCATGACACAGCAGCTTCTTTCTCAGTCTGTTCATAAAGTTTCATTGTGGTCCATTACAGACAATAGAGAGCAAAAATTGCAGACCGTGTATTTCTTTATAAAAGGAAGGAATATTTCCATATATAAAAACAACATTCTTCTGTTGGTCACCCTGAACTGCACTTGCTATGACTTTGGAAAGTGGAGGGATCATTCCTTTTTTTCCCCCCCTTGTGGTTCTCTGGAATTAGATGTTCAGTGGTCCTGTGAATCCTCACTTGACGATTGCTTTTCAAATATTTAAATTTTTCTAAAGGATATATTAGACCACAAATCATTCTGGAGTGGAGAGAGAGGGAAAAGTAAGCAGAGGAAAGAGGAGTCTAGGATGAGTAAGTCAGCTGTTCAGCAGGCTCCCCAGAAATACAGCCAGTAACAAAATCACAGTGGCTAAAGGAGTCTAGCTGTTATCAGGCACATATTTATATTGAAAGGGTCTGATCTATAAGGGGTGGAGGTTAGCTTTTTATGATAATACTACCAGTCGGAAGGATAATGATATAATTGTGTTGGGAGACTCTACCAATGTAGAACTGTAGGACAAAGGCAGGCTTCAGATCTCAAGAAGTTACAAAATCAAAGCAGGCAATCAGGGCCAGAGCTAGGTTGGGATTCAATATCTAGAGATACACGAAAATATACAGGTACTTTAGTAGTTGGAGTAGAAGTCAGGTCCTAGAGATGGAGCACACAGAAGGGTTATTGAAGGTAAAGCTAAAGTTCAAGAGATACACGTTTTTTTCAGTGCAACACAGGCTATAAATACAATCAATTCTATGTAACTGGTTGGAATAGAGTTCTTAATATATCACCCAGGCCAAAATATATGTAACTGAACCAAAGAATCAGAACCAAAACTATTCTTGGAAAAAAGACATACAACTTCTCTTGATTACAAAATAGATTATTCCCCCATTTGACTGGTTATGCCTAATCTTTATTTAAACTATATGTAGATGTAGAGTTAATAGCTAATTAAAATATTCTTTTAAAATGGGAAGTACAACTGAAAACATTATATGGTTGTATGCTTAGTTGTTGAAAACCATTTGAGTAAATTCAACACTCATTCATTTTAAATATCCTTAGCAAACTAGAAAGAGAAGGAACTCTAATCTGGCAAAAATTATCCCAAAACCAACAAACAAAAACCTTTGCACCAAACAATATATTCAGTAGTGTAATCTTGAAAACTTTCTTTAAGATTGGGAAAGAGACAATGACCACCACTATGACCAACTTTATTCAACAATTGACCAGATACCTTAGCATAATGAGGCATAAATAAATAAACAAATAAATAATGGCACAAGGGAATAGTTATCATTTAAGACAAATGACTCTATATGTAGAAAATCCATATGATTTTCTACAGACATGCTGTTAAAATTATTAAGTAGGGTCACCTGGGTGGCTCAGACATTAAGCATCTGCCTTCAGCTCAGAATCCTGGGATCGAGTCCTCTGTCAGGCTCGCTGCTCAGCAGGAAGACTGCTTCTCCCTCTGCTATTCCCTCTGCTTGTGTCCCCTCTCTCACTGTGTCTCTCTCCATTAAATAAATAAAATCTCAAAAATATAAAAATAAACAATAAAATAAAATAAAGTTAGTAAATAAATTTAGTAAAGTTTGTGGATACAAAGTAGAAAAAGGCTATATATATATGTGTATATATATATATATATATATATATATATATATACATTCCTACATATCATAAAAAGATAAAAGTAGTTATTAGAAGAAAATTTAATAGAAAATCTTGGTAATCTTGGAGTAATCAAAAATAATTTTTAAGACATGAAAAGGCAAAAAATAAATAAATAAAAAGGCCAACAAGCATATGAAAATATGTTCATGTCATGAAGCATCAGAAAAATGTGAATCAAAACCACAATGAGATAACACCTCACACCAAGTAAAATGGCTATTATAAAAAGAAGTGAAACAAAACAAAAAGCTGAAAATAACAAGTGTTAGAAAGAATATGGAAAAATTGGAACCCTTGTCTCTGTTGCTGAGATTGTAAAAATGGTGCAACTCCTATGGAAAACAGTATAAAATTTCCTCAAAAAGTTAAAAATAGAACTATCATATGGTCCAACAATCCCACTTCTGGGTATATATCCAAAAGAATTGAAAGCAGGTTCTCAAAGAGATATTTCTAACCCATGTTCATAGCAACACTATTCAAAATAACCAACGGGTGGAAAAAATCCAAATGTAGACAAATACATGAATAAATAAAAGTAGTACATACACATAATGGAATATTATTCAGCCTTAAAGGAAGGAAATCTTGTCACATGTTACAACATAGATCATCTTTGAGGAAATTTTAAGTGAAATAAACCAGTCACCAAAACAAAGCAAATTATAAGTGAAGTAAACCAGTCATACAAAAAAGCAGGATGCTTGGGTGGCTCAGTTGGTTAGGCAACTGTCTTCAGCTCAGGTCATGATCCTGGAGTCCCAGGATCGAGTCCCATATCAGTCTCCCTGCTCAGCAGGGAGTCTGCTTCTCCCCTTGACACTGTCTCCTCTCATGCTCTCTCTCTCTCTCTCATTCTCTCAAATAAATAAATAAATAAATAAAGGGAAATACTGTATGATTCCATTTGCTTAAAATATGTATACAGTAGTTAAAATTACAGAAAGAGAAAGTGGAATGGTGATTACCAGGAGCCAGAGGTGGGGCGGGGAGGAGGAGGGAAAGAGTATTTGTTGTTTAATGAGTATAGAGGCTCAGATTTACAAGATAAGAAAGTTCTGGAGTTCTTTTTCACAACAATGTGAATATACTATGGAATAATGTAAATGTACATTAAAGTGTATACTTAAAAATGTTTAAAATGATAACAAATAAAAAGGGGTGTCCGGGTGGCTCAATTGGTTAAATATCCAACTCTTGATTTTGGCTCAGGTCATTATCTCCGGGTCATAAGATCAAGCCCCATGTCAAGCTCCACACTCAGCACAGTCTGTTCCAGATTCTCTCTTCCTCTCCTGTGCCTCCCTGCTTTTGCATGATCTCTCTCTCTCTCCCTCTCAGTTTCTCTCTTAAAAAAAGAAAAGTACTAAATTAGACCATATTAAAATTAAGATTTTTTTTTTTAAATCAGGATTTACCATTAAAAGCCTGAAAAGGCATTTGGTAGAATGAGAGACTATATTCACAATATATCTATTAACAAAGTGGTATCTATCTAGAATGTATTTTTTAATTCTCAGAAATCAATACGAAAAAGACATATTGTAGAAAATGGGTAAATTTTGTACAGAAATGAAAAAAAGAAGATATTTAAATGGCAAATAAATTTATGGACACCAAACTAAAAAAATAACAAACTAAAATAGTGCTGTAGAAAAAAATGTCTGAGTGAAGAAAGACAGATAATACCAAGTGTTGATGAGGGTATGGGTAAACTGGGAACTCTCTTATACTCTGAGTGAAGAGTAAATTGGTACAACTTCTTTGGACAACTCTTTGTCAGTATCTACTAAACCTGAATACCTTTCAAGGTTTATGCCCAAAAGAAATATGTGCATTTGTTCACCGAGAGACAACTAATAGGAATTCATAGCAGACATACTAGACAGCTGCTAACAGTAATATTTGAAATTAATCAACTGGCTGGAAGAGTAGCCCTGTAAATGCATTCTAGTGCATTCCCATCACATGCAAGACTTTCAACAATAACACTCAATGGTGTTGAATGATTAAAGTCAATGAATGTAATGGCTCCCCCTAAAAAGTTCCATGTATATAATGGATTCCACTTATATAACTAATCTCTGTGTCAGAGGTCAGTTGGTGAGAAGTCATGCATTTTCAATCTGAATGCTTGTTATAAGGATATGTTCAGTTTGTGAAAATCCATCTTGATGAACACTTATCTACATACTTTCCTATAGATTATAGATTATGATTTAATAAAACAGTTAAATAAATACTTAATTCATAAGGAAAGTGTTCAAATTTTTCTCTGTTTTTCACCTTCTCTGTCCTTCATCCACTTGGTCATAGAGCTCTATGAATATCATCTTATAAACACTTCCAAAAATGTTTGAAAATTTTCTGTTTCCAGTGCCACTTTCTGCTTTCTCTGCCTACCCACCCACAGCACTTTATCGGTTCACTCAGTAACATGTATGAAAACATACACAAGGTGTCCTGGGACTCTCCTTGAACTAAGGATACACAATGAACAAGAAGGGTACTGTGTCCTCTGGCATCATTGATGCGTGGGTCTCATATACCATCTGTCACAGTGATGGTTTCACAATGCCGGCCTCACCCCAGTCAGACCAATGGGAATCCTCCCCAGCATTTTACTCGGGGAACGGCACGAGTTGTTGCAAACTTCTTGGGAAGTATTTTGGGAATGTTTATTAAACTACACACATGCTCCTTGATGGTCAGATATCCTTTCAGAAATTCATCTGACAAATATATATAACCTGGAAATCCTAAAAGTCCATGAATGTCATAACTTTTCTTTCCTTTTACATTATTTTTCTCTCTGTTTCGAGCCTTTTTTGCATTCTTTTCCTCCTTTTGATCACTCTTGTATTCCAGAATCCCCTTGCCACCCTCAACACATCCACTTTGCTTGATGGGCTTATACTTATCCCCTGGGGCTCAATTGACATATTTCTGCTTCTAGAGAGTTCCTAGTCCCTCAAGCACTATGAGATAGGATGCTCTCTTTTACTTCAATTGTATTCCATGATATGCTTACTGTATATCTTCCAATAAATGCTCTAAAGAATTAATTATGATTTGCCTGATTCAGTTCCAAAGCAATAGAGTGGTTAAAAGAACCCATGTAGCCAAAAATAATTTCAAGATACAGCAACACTTTTGTTTTCTCAGATACCTTGAGGTGACTCTTAGCCCCCCAACAACAGCTATAAAAATCCCCATGCTTCCTATCCCTAATGTATTACCCTCATAAACCATAGCGATTTTCCACAAAATTCTTCCTCCTAAGATGAATCTTCTAATCTTTGTCCTTATCAGCATTTTTTTTGTTCTCCTTCCCTGCTTCTTTCCTCTTAGTATTCCATCCCCAAAACCCAAGAGCTCATTTGGCAAGCCAATTCTCCCATAGAGAGGAGAAAGAGACTGGAGGAGACCAAGCCAGTGTCCTCTTTAGTATGCACAGGTAGAGAAAAGCTGACACTCTTCTTATATTAATAACTGTTAGCCCATCTGTTAGCCCATGAAACATCTGTTCTAACAAGTATGACTTCACTCTATGATTGGTATGTACTTGACTGATTCTCACTAGAATGGAAGCTTCTTGAGTTCAAGAATCCTATCTTTATCATTCTTTAGAACACTTTTGTGCTTGCATAAATATGTATTGAATGACTGATAGAGTGAATTCTTTATCCTGTGATTCTAACCTCATACATTTAAATGACTTTATAAGTGCTGTGATATTTTCATTGAGATTTTTGAGACTGGATTACTTATACTTTAATCAAAACATACCATTGTATACATTGTGTATCATGGAGAAAATTTCAGTGAGGCTTTTTTTTTTAAATTTATGGAAAGTATAATATCTTGGACTATTCTTATTTTGAGCAGTCAAGACTGTTACAAAATTCACTCTTTGTAAAGAGAGCACAGATTATGACTCAACATAGCTTACACACAGAAAGTACATTGCTTTGATCTTAGGACCCAGCAGAATGCAGGTTGAGCCTAACTCTGTATTTCCAATTAGGAATTCTAGGCAAGAAAGATTCTATATGTCGATGAGTTCAGCAAGGACTTGGAAAATTTCCCTAGGGCTTAATGAAGATGCTAGATAAAAGATGCTCTACTGTGCAATCTTGAGGCTTTGTGGTACACAGCAGGTCTCTTTCAGAGAAATCTCAGGGTAGGGACATGAACTGAAAAACATAAATATCAAATCATATTTTTATGGCTGAAGTAATCTCAAATGAAATTTTGCTGGTGAGGAAGAAATTTCTGCAAGTACAGAACTGTAATGATCTGTTCTTTTTGTTCCCATCAGCCCTACATAGTCTTTATTCTCTATCTTCTTATTTGAATTGGGTTTTTTAAATTTGTTTTGTTTTGGGGGTTTTGTTTGTTTTGATTTGGTTTCTTGTAAAAATTTAAAGATCACATTCTCATCAGATTTATTTGCTTTCCCAGAATAGTGCTTCATTAGCTTTCTGAGTTTATTTATTATATTAGAGGATTGTGGACTTTAATTAAAAATGGTTGCTTGGTTTGATGGTATTTATAGTGTGACTAATTATGGGTTTCATTCTTAATAATAAAAATGTGTAGAAAAAAATCACTCACTAGTCTTTTATCACACTACTCTGCCTCATACCCTAAAACTGCCATTTTAAACTCATATAAAGTATGGTTAAACAAAACCAACATTATCTCAGTTTCTGAGTTCGTGTGAGTAGGTCAAGACTAAAACCCAGATCACCGAAATATCTAATAAAATCCTAGAACTCTATTGCTGGAAGGAATCTGGAGAACACCTAATCTACTCATTTTGCAGATGATAAAATGAGGTCTTGTGAAGTTAATTTTCTTGACCAGTGTTACCTGTCTATTTGTAGATAGAACCAAGATTAGAACTTCAGCACCAGACCCTAGTAGCAAGCAGATTCTCTCCATCTACTCCAGTCCCAATGGTTCGTTTTGTTTTGTTTTAAGATTTTATTTATTTATTTGAGGAAGAGAGCACGAGCAGGGAGAGAGGCAGAGGGAGAAGCAGACTCCCAGCTGAGCAGGCAGCCCAACACAGGGGTCTATCACAGGACCCCGAGACTATGACCTGAGCTGAAGGCTCAGGGTGACTGAGCTCAGGGTGACTCAAGCAACTGAGCCACCCCGACACCCCTTGACCCAATTTTTTTTTTTCTTTTATCATTGTTGTCATTATTATACTGGACCAATGTAGCAAATTCAAATAGAAATACTTGGGTTTATTTTATGATGTGAAATGGTAATTATCTCATAAAACAGTTTTTAAATTTACTTATTCAGGAGTTTAATGTCTCTCCTTCAAAAGCCAACAAGGAAGTTTTTCAGCAAAAAACTTAAAAGACAACAAGTTCTTATAGTTCATCTTTCTGCTCTAAGAGTTAATCCTAACATTTATATAGAAATATTAAAATACTAAGTCAATATTTAAGCTTTACATACCCCCCCACACACACACAAGCAATTGACTTCTTTAGTGAACAATGGAAATGAACTGCTGGAGTCTGACCTCATTAACACAGGAGGTGCTTCTGAAAAAGACATGAGTTTTAAGAATCTGATCACCAGCAGACAAGATACACCATAACCAAAACAAAGCTAACAACAAAATCAATGTGCTGTGTGGAGAAATCCAGAAACTTAGTCCCTTACTAGACCTAGCTTAGAGTCATGATGAATTTCAGAGTGAGAGGCAGGATTGATATTATCAAGAAAATGTGAAAACATTTCTATTAAATAAGTACATTGGCAACTCAAAAAAATTTCCTGTGCATCTGCCAGGGTTAGATACACATGTAAGAAGTTGGTCAAACAATTGAATCATAAAATAAAACTATGAAAATACTGTCTTTATGCAGAATAAAGCAAGGAAAATAATGATAATTTCCATTTATTAAATGCCACCAATATCAAGGAACAATGCCAATCGCAGTGCAAATGTATTATCTCATCTTATCATCACAAAAAGGAATGGTTATTATCCTTATCTAAAAATAAAAGCTTAGGAAAGTTAACTAATTTTCCCAGAGCCCTAAAGCCAGTTGACATTCAGACCACAATAGAGATCCCATTACTTATTGGAATCTCCACTCAAGAAAAATCCAAATCAAATTGACCAACTTCAAAAAATGCTTTTTAAAAAGCCTGGTGGAAATACAGTTTAAACTAATAGCTAGAAAGAATTTAGAGCAGGACTGGTGGATTCCCACTCATCTGAGCTTTCCATGTTAGGATGCATTAGGGGTTGGTGGCCTATGGTTTAGCTATCTATTAACAAGCAGTCTTTTCCTCCAGTTATTGGTAGCTTGGTTTTCTTGTGACTTTTTCTTAATCACGAGTGTTCTTAAATTTATTTTGCATGTTATTTTTCACATGGAACTTCTGAAGACAGTTGGTAAAACAGTTTACTTTACAGATTAGGATACTTAGGTGCAGACAGTTTAGATATGTTTCACATCCCACAAAACAAAATTGGAAAATATGACGGTCAATTTGCTTGTTACTGAAGTGCTAGCTCTCAATTCTTATCTCAACCACGGCATTCCCACTAAGTAGAAGAAAGCATAAAGGAGCCCTCTAAAACGTCCAGGACAACTAGATAGATGGAGAGGTAGAAAGGAACAGAGAAATTGATATCTTAAAGAAAATCAACCCATGGATTGTGAGATCAAAGGACATGTACTGAAACTTGGCTAAAACCAAGTATATTTCTCAGAAAGAATGCCTAACAAATATAATAACTATAAAGTGATACTGGAGATGATCCAACATGAGAAGCATGGTTGGGAAGCAACCTGTTCACAAACTAAGCACTGAAACAGTGCTCCTGCCCTGGGTTCTATGGCTTTGGGTGTGATCCTGGACAAGACTTTTGATTTCTCTGTACCTCAGGGTTCCCATAGGCAAAGTGCAAATTCTAACAAATGAACCACGGTGCTGTAGAAGTGTATTTCCCCTTTTAGATGGTGTAGGTTTAGAACAGCCTACAGAGGAAAAGATTAAAGAATCAAACTTGTGGCTTCATGAATGAAAATCATAAAAATATATGAATTGTGGAAATTGGAAGGAAAACATAGTATCCCACAAGGACTCCCCAAAACATGGATTTGGGAAAATCTGGAGTCAGAGGGAAAATGCACACACACACAGTATAATAGAAAATGATCTGATATTACCTACTCAATAGAGGAAAGAAATGCAAAAGTTAAACAAAGAAGGTGAGTTAATAGTCCATCTGAAACACTGCATTTATTTTGTAGAACGATATTATCTTTGTCCTTTGGAATGCTGTAATCATATATATGATATACATGTTATATATACATATATATTATAAATACTATATACATTTTATTTTTTATACACATATATTTTTATATACTTCATATACACACACTAAAATCCCTTTTGGCATCATTTCTAAGAATATACTCTTTTGTGGAATGCCTCCATTTCCAAGAATTGTGTTTTTGGCAATTCACTGAATTTCCACATTCTCTAAATACAAGGCATATTGAGTCTAAGTAGTCCTGTACATTGAATAAATCTTTATTACTTTGTCCCTCACACGGTCCACAACATGTTCCCAACAATAAAGGTGTTGTGTATGAATCCAGCAGCTATTTAAATGGTGTACATCACGAACAGATTTAAATGATTTACTGGACCTTATTTTACTGAACAGTAAAATTTCAGTCAAATTGAAAAGACCAGCTTTATTCCTTTCATTTTCAGAATTCATTAAATTTAATGACATTTAGAAAGGCAAAATGACCACAAGATTGGACCATTAATTCTTCTGAAACATGAATGTTCAAAATTAACATTCGAGGAGGAAACAATCAATATCACACAGAAACACTTATTTTGAGCTCTTGGGTCATTGAAGCAGAATCTGACTTATTTTTACAGTATTATAAAGAGATGTAGGAAAGTTGTCTCTAGAAGGATTCATGGCTAATTAAAAATTTCAAGTTGTATAATCTGAAAATTAGTGTTTGCCACAAAATCAGGCATTCAACCTTAAACATGGCATTCTGCGTGCGCAGCTACAATGAGCCGCTTTCATGTGGTGTGCGGTCCTTGACATTTGTCCTAATCCTCAGACCACCCAAATATAGCAATCTGCTATTTGGAAAAGACACCCTGTGAGTTTCTCTTTCTCTTCTTAAAGCCATATTTATAAAGAGCCATAAGTTAGCCATAGACTTCACTCATCATGCTAATGGCTTCTATAAATATCCTGACAGATGATTCTTCTCTAAATTGTCTAGCAAAGAAAGGATAAGACTCATGTCCTCAGACTATGAAGAAGGCCAGGAGCCAACTTTCCACCTCTGGTGAGCACAGTGAGAAAACCACTGAAGGCCCTACCTCCTAGAATTTTCTGTGTGCCGTGATGCACAAAAAATTCCAGGTAAAGGCGAGACCCCAATGATTCTCCTGAATATTTTTAGACGTTTCACATTATAATGGATTATATTTTTACTTTTTAAAAAATATTTTATTTATTTATTTGAGAGAGAGAGAGAGCACGAGCAAGCACGCTGACACACATGGGGCAAGGAGGGGCAAAGGAGGAATATAGGGAGAAGTTGACCCCCCTACTGAGCAGGCAGCCCCTCAGGTGGGGTTCAGTTCCAGGACCCTGAGATCATGACCTGAGCTGAAGGCAGATGTTTAACTGACTGAGCCACACAGGTGCCCCCCTTAAATCTTAAGATTTCTAATTACTTTCTTGGGAACTCTGTTGGGACACAAGTTGTCTATCTATTTTATCTCCCCCTTGAATAAAGTCAACTCCTAAAATAAGATGATCAGTTTGCACTTTCATTACCAGACAAATTTCAACACCTATGCTCTTTTTTATTCACCATAAAATTAGGAGTTGTCACTACCACCTAACACCTGGACTCATCAGACAGAGGTAGCACTACATATAAATTCTACTTCAGGACAATCTTCTCAACCATAAACAATAAGAAGGTGGTGAATGCAAACAAACATTCGATCATGATTAGAGTGAACATACAATTTATCATCCTAACTTCTGATATGGAAAAGAAATGCTATTAGTATTACTATAATCACTAATAGAGCTATAAGTACTAAATGACTCATTATGAATATTATTCGAAGACAACAGGCATAAAGCCAGGACGGTCTCTCCTGATGACCAACAGGCACTATGTTGCATCTGTGACATGCTTAGCCTTTTTAAATTATTTCACACTCACAACATAAATGGATAGCAGGTATTATCATCCCTGTTTGATAGACGAGAAAACTAAGTCTCAGAAAAAAATTAAGTAATTTAGTAAATTGAGGACCTGGGATTTGAACACAGCTGCCCATCTGGCTCAAAGTCTGAGCTTTTCCTGCCATGTTGCTGAGGCAATGAATTATAGAAATAATGGCACTCATTCTCTTAAAAACTGGCTAATAAGGACCATGCTCACTCTTGTTTTCTCTCTCTTGCTCTCTCACTGTCTGTATCATATTTGTATACAGAGTTACAGATAACAAACACAGTGGTTAGAGGTCAAAGAGATGGAAAACAAGTTTTTATCCAGGAAAGAAAATAAGTTGGAATTCACAATCCTTCTAAAACAGATGGCAATATTGGCTTCAGTAAAACTGTTGTTGGATCTTCTGTGGAAGCATTACTTCTTTTGAAACTAAGACCTCCAGATGAGCAGGGATGGAAAGCAAAACTTCTACTAGTGAGTACCATTGAATTATAATGAGGGAAGCCATTTCCATTACCCCTGCCCCCTTGATCCCTGGGTGTGTTAATCCTAGCTGTAAGAGGAAAAGTATCATATGTAAGATATTGATTTAGACCATAAACCACCTTCTAGAGGACACTGTCCCACCCCATAAGGCACTGCCAACTACTTGATGGCATAATTGAGTCTCCAAAAGGGTACTCCACCATTTTATCAAGGAAACTGCTTTAAGATGGTTTGAAGCATGGTAAAACCAGCAAAGTCCCTGAGCAGGAATCCATTGCCACACTACTTTTGTTATGAATATGTTCCATGATGGTAAGCAATAATGTTTGAATACTATGAGGGTAAATAAGACATTCTCTAAGTTCACAAATGGTGGTTTTGGAGAAGCAGTGCAGGCTGAGAAAGTAAATCCATATTGAAGGTAAAAATCTATTCCAACAAGAACAAAACGTTGTGTCTTCCATGATGAAGCAGTCCAATGTAATCATCCTGCCTCCAAGTAGCTGGCTGATCACCCTGGGAAATGGTGCCATATTGGACATTCTGTATTGGTTTCTTCTGCTGGCAGACTGGGAGCTCACCAGCGGCTATAGCCAGGTTAGCCTTGGTGAATGGATATCCACGTTGCTGTGCCCATGTATATCTCCATCCCTGCTACCATGGTCACATTATTCATGAGCCCGTCAGGCAATGACAGGAGTAGCTGGAAAAGGTGACTGATATAAACAAAATGAGTCATATGATCCATTTCTGCTGAGCTCTCTAATGGTGAACATTTATTCGGAGCAGAACTATCTTCACATCCTGCCACCGTTTGGAGAGATCCTTGCCCAGATGTCCTTGTCGCCCATTTTCTGATTGTGTTCCTTCCAGATCCTGGTTTTGAGTTGGGGCTAGGAGACCAGGCTCTTATACAGCACCACTGTTCAGTCACTGGAAGGAGATTTGTTCTTTGGTCGGGCAATCGTCTTGAGCTAATGCAATCACAAAGAGGGACCATGGTGGAGAGCCATCTTCTGGCAGCTTCTTCGGCTGACCGGGGATTACATTCTTCACTGACGAAGCATCAGGGCAGCGTGTCCCAGGCCCTCACAACACCCACCACATCGATTCTTCCACTTCTGTTCTTCACTTGCTCAGCAATTTGACACCAAAATTTGAATTCAAGTAAACAGTTTTAAAAATATTCAGTCTGCTTTTGTCTTTATAGGAAAGTTCCTGGGACTAATAAACTAGAAACCACTAAAAACAAAACTGAACAACAACAACAACAAAAAAACCCAAAACCTTGAAGTATTAAGTTACTTCTGACATTACCAAAATTGACACCAGTTATCTGAATTACAATAAATGTTTTAAACTTCAAGTATTTGTTGACTACTGAGTCCTTAGTCTTGTATCATGTTCAGTTCAGAGAGTTCATTTCCCAGGCGGATTGTCCTTGGGGTGCTGGCCAGAGCCTCTTATTCCTCTGCCTGCCTGGGGCACATTTCTGCAAAATGAAAAGACCTACCTGCTCCCCCGTTGTAAACTGTGCTTCCTCCAGGCAGGGATGATGGGTTCATTATGAGAACCATCCCACGGTTTCTTAAATAACCTACAAATTCCCAACGCTGTTGATATTTTTAAAACATCAGATATAATAAATTGTTCTGCAGTGGCTCTGCAGCATGTACTAAATCTGTATGGGAGAATGATTTGTAATGCTATTCTCTTCTTGAAATGATATACACATCCAAAAGATGCCTTTATTAACTATATTAAATCTTAGTATGCAACTGAAGGCTTCTGAGATTCTCCGCCAGCTCTGTTGCGCTCTCTCAACCTTTAAGTGCAAGAGCAAAGTACTTTCTGCTCTGGACTCTTCCTTGGAAAGGAGGTAGGGCTGTTCATGTGTAGAATACAATGGAGTCTCCACCCTGCCCGAGCCTCTTCTTTGATGTCCACTTACCATGAATGAACCTCACATTCCTTTAATGAATGAACCCAATACAGCTTACTTAAATGCTTTATAAAGAACGATTCTCAAAATAAGTCAGCCTTCAATATTTGTTATTTTACAAAACAGTTTCCAAGTGATTGGTCTTTCAAAAAGGAAACAATTATTTGAAGTCATTATTTTTTATAAAATTGACCTTACAAAAATCAGCTGAAACATGTCACTGTGACTATATTCCCTGGTCCTCAAATTTAATTATTGACTCTCTACAAATCATTAAATGCCCAGTGAATGTCCTGGGCATTTATAGAGTTGCACCTGCAATTAATTTGGTTTAGTGCAACAATAGGTAACGAAGAAAACCGGGGTCACTGTCTTCGTTCCCAGCATTTTCTCAGGCAGAGAGGCACATTTTCCACAGGGCCACTGGGTCTCCACAAACAGTATTCTTTCTGCCAGGCACTTTGTAATGTGCAATGAACAGTGTCATTTATTTTCATTTCCTCATACTTAATTGCATGCTTCTTGCTTCCAACATTAAGCCAGAAGGCAGGTGGCAGAAGCAATGAACTAAGCTGGGACTAGCTGTCGCCCTTATAGGCTATGCTCCCTCCCTTAAAAGCAAGCCGACTGTTTACAATCCAGCAGAAGCCACTGGGCTGGAAAAATGCTCCCCTCCATTGCAGGTTCTGACGCTGCAGAAGTTATTGTCAGGACTAGCGCTCCATAAGGAAAAGGCACCAATTGGCTATAACTCTCAGCGACATCTACCTGAAGGTGCTGAAGATATTAATATAATAGTAGACACCAAAACTAAGTAATCTGACAAACTATATAAATTAACCAGTAGACCATATATGACGAAAGAAATAATTGATCAGAGAGTAACTGATTCAAATGATGTGCCTTGCTCTTAGATACACTCTTGCCATAAATGTTGAGCAAACTTGCTGGGAATTGATCATCTTAAAAAACAGGATGAATTAGGGGTGCCTGGGTGGCCTAGTGGGTTAAAGCCTCTGCCTTCAATTCAGGTCACGATCCCAGGACCCTGGGATCGAGCCCGCATCAGGCTTTCTGCTCGGCAGGGAGCCTGCTTCCTTCTCTCTCTGCCTGTTTCTCTGCCTCCTTATGATCTCTGTTTGTCAAATAAATAAATAAGACCTTTAAAAAAAAAAAACAGGGTTAATTAGTTGAACAAATTAAATATCAAATGTATATAATTATTTATGGACCATTTAACAATATAGTCAAAGACAAATGATTATTTTCAACCACCAAGAGGTATTTTACAATGGTGCACTTCTGTAGCCCAAAGATAAAATTGCTCAACATTGAGCCAAAGTAAAATTGGTAAAAATTTGTCTTTTTGGTTTATTTTTACCAATCAATGCAACTAATATCTCATTGAGCTTTATTGACATCTTACCCCAAATAACACACCTTTTTCTCTTGTTACTGTCTTCAAGCAATATTTCTTGACACATAAATTATGCTTTTTCAATGATGTCACATATGTGTTGCTAATCAGATGTCCTTTAGAATCTGCAACTGAACACATTGTATTTGAATGGTAAAGAGTAACAAATGTCACAAGAATCTGATTCCCTGAGGCTATTTGCTCTTTTGTTAGGGGAAAAAAAAAGAAAAAGAAAACCTCAACCATATTGTAAGAAATGTACATTTTGCTTCCTGTTGATCATTTTAATACATATGTAAGAAGAAATGAATTAGAGAGTAGAGCAGGGGCTCCAATCTTTTCCACTTTCAGTATAAGCTCAGAGGCCTCGATGGGGTTTTGTATTTTGCCCCAAGTTTGGATTATGGCAGCAAATCAAGAATTAAAACCATTAATTATAGTTTTTCCTCCTAAACCCTCTCTCCATTATTTCCTCAGCCTCTGTTCTTTCTCTACTTACCATGTCCTTTCAGGTTTCGACTGTCCTGACACACCAGGTCTTCTACATTATCTTTCTATGTCTTTTGTATGTCTTCCGTCCAGACACCTATAAAATTTTCTACTCATAAAGCTGATATTCTAAAAAGTACTATCCCCAAGAAGTGTTCGTGAAGAACTGAATGACACAGTCACAAATGTGATTGCAAAGATGATATTGACCACATTTGTCTTGTGCATAGCATCATTTTCCAAAACCTAAGATGGTCCTTGATTAAAATGTTCTGTGATCAAATAAATTTGGGAAATGAAATGCTGCCCATCAAGTTTGGAAACACATCCACAGTGCAAGTCCTATAAAAAGGAAACCTGTTTAATGTGATATCCTCCAAACGTTCCTGAGCTAGGACCCCACATTTTCATGAAATGTCTGTTAAATATTTCTTGGAACGCATCTTGAGAAACATTAGCTTACAAGTTTAAGCAACTTTCAGATAATAATTTAAAAGCAATCAATAGTTACATTTATGCAACTACAGGGCTAATAAAGCAAATCAAGAATATATTCCAAGAATGATTTATGATATTAATATGAATAATGTATTTTAATAACCATTGAAAATAGTCACAAAGGCTTGATTTGTTCATATTCTGAATTGCAAAATCTAATTAGGCTGGATTGTTGGCTTCCATTTATGCCTCAGCATCAAAGACCTTCTGTTATTGGTAAATTTCCTCTGATGCAGATTGGAAAAATAATGCTTGCTGTTTACAATTTTATTGTTGGTCTACAGATTTCAATGTTTTTGTGAATCTTTCCATGATTTGTTAAATAATGGGGGTTTTTTTCCACATAAGCAAGATCAAAGTCACTAATTTACAGCAATTAGAAATTATCATTACAGCTATCTTTAATGATGGTTTTACTTTCTTAGATGGAAGATTTATTTATTCATTCATTTATTAAGTGTATATTGAGCATGTATTGTATGCCAGGCATTGTCCTGGGGTCTTGAATTCAATTTTAAATCAGGGGGCCAACATAAGCTTTTTTGGAAAGCAGACACTGGATTTAAAATTTGAAGTTAAAGGAGTTTGATAACTGAGAGAAGAGTGTTCTTATCAGAGGTAATAGACATGCTTGGGCTAGGAGAATGTCATGGCATGTCTAAGGAGAAGCAAGAAAGGCAAAATAGATAGAACAGAGTGAACACCAGGGAGAAAGTAGGAGATAAGGCCACATAGATTAATCGGGGACTTGGAAATAAATATAAGATCTTATGAGCCACTGTAAAGACTTCGGCTTCGATGTTAATAAAATGAACAGCTACTTGCAGAACTCTCGGAGATACCTAACATGATTAGTTCACATTTTATAGGAATTAATCCACCCATTGCTGAGAATACACTGAGGCACAGGAAGAAGCAGAGAGCCCAGCTAGGAAGCACAATAACAGTGGAGGTTGTAAAAAGTTTTTAGACTCTTGATATTTTGAAGATAGAACCCAAGGAGATTTTCTGAAGACTTGGTTGTGGGTTGTGAGAGAAAGAGATGTTTCAAGAACAACTCTAAGAGGGGCACATGGGTAACTCAGAGGGTTAAGCCTTTGCCTTTGGCTCAGGTCATGATTTGAGGGTCCTGGAATTGAGCCCCACATGGGTATCTCTGCTCAGCAGGGAGCCTGCTTCCCCCTCTCTCTCTGCCCGCCTCTCTGCCTACTTGTGATCTCTCTCTCTGTCAAATAAATAAATAAAATCTTTTAAAAAAATAACTCCAAGTTCTTTTTCCTGAAAAGTTCGAATTGTAGGGTTGCCTTCAAATGAGATGAGAAAGATTCTTAGTAGAGAAAATGAAGGAAACTATCAGAAGCTCAGGGGTGGATATAATGAGTTAGAGATGTCTTATCTATTATTCCTCCAAGTGGAGATGCCCATAAAGAGTAAAATATATAAATCTGGAATTCCAAGAAAAAGTTCTGACCTGGAGACATCAGTTTGGGAATCATCACCATTTAGGTGGTTTTAAAGATTAGATCACCAAATATGAGTATAAATGGAGAAGAGAAGAAGATAAATAACTAAAATTAAGGCATTATAATATCAAGACATTGTGGAGAAGATGAGGACAACCAACAAGGAGACTGAGAAGTCATAGCCAGTGACAGAAGAGGAAAACCTAAAGAGAGCAATGTCCTCGAAGCCATGTAAAAGAAATGTTTCAATGAGGTGCATGAAATCAACTAACGATATGAAGGTCTTTGGTGTTCTTGACAAGAGTGGCTAAGTGAGGTGGTGGGAGTAAAACTCTGACTGGAGGAAGCTTAAGTGAAAATGAAAACACAAAAATTGAAGGTAATCAAATATAAGTAATGCTTTGAGAACTTCTCTTTCAAAAAGGAGCTGAGAAATAGGAATATAAATTATGCAAATGTTGTGTCAAGGGAATTTTTATGTACCATGAGAAAAATAACAAGCATGTTGGTATAATGATAGAAAGATCCATCAGAGTACAAAAATATTGATGATGCAGAAGAGACAGTAATGCTAGAAATGTGTCCTTGAGTTGGCAAAAGGAAATGGGGTCTTTTGCACAAGACTTTCTTAAAAGATTCAAGCTGTCATTTGACATTGATTGCCAGACATCTTTTGGCATCTTCACAGAAAGGTGGGTTAAAGTTAATGAACATAAGTAGATTTATATGACATTATGACATTTTCTCTATTATTTAGAAGGCAAGAACTCCTTAGGGAATGAGTGTATCCCTCCTACTTGGAATTTGGTAATCCCACAAAGAATTAAGAATTAATAAATATTTATGGATTTATTCATATAGAGTTCATAAAAAGTATGAAAGAATTTCTGGCCATTCATCATTTTTCAAAGCCATAAATTGTATGTCCAGAGAGATAGTAATCATGAGGGAACTTGGATAAATAATAAAACATGTATTACTCATGGTCTTCCAACAGCTAAAAATAACAACCTCAGCATATTTCAGTGTGGTTCCATGAAGGATGGGGAACAGGTTGTCCAATTTGCTCTTGTTACTTTTATGTTGTATCTTCACCATCTTCACCACATCATTTAAAGGTTGGCCTCTTCTAGTCAGCTGGAATGTGGCAAATGTGGAGATAAAGGGAGAGAATATGGTATATGGTGAGAGCATAATTTCTTTCATGTACCTCAATCTAGAAGTGACATAAGTAGACACTTCTGCTTAAACTCCGTTGGTCGGAACTATTCACGTGGCCCTTCCTAAGTGCTAAGACACTAGGAAAGGCATTTAAAATGTGTGCTCAAAAAGAAGTAATGGGTTTGGTTAGCATCTATCCAGTCCATCAGAAAACATAAACAATGTTATACCTTCATATGAATTGTTAGACCTGAATTTCTTCATTTGGCTCATATACTACAAGACAGATCATGGGATAGTATGCCAATGTTTGATAGTCTGTGGCAACCACTGCTCAAAGATGACTGTATACCATGGCATAATATGTCATTTTTGACTAAATTAAAAATTTCAATCCTAGAAGTCATCCATGAAATAAGTTCCATTGAAAATGTTCTAAATTGTAATAGCCATGTTTTGGTTAGCAATGAAATTAAACAAAATAAATGCAAGTTAGATATATCTCTTTTGGAAATTGAATAACAATGTTTCAGGGATATTTCAGGTAAATAGAATAGGATGTGAAAAAGATTTTGGCCAAAGAAAAGTAGGGGAAATGCAAAGTTTCTGAAAGTATGATGTGTATAGGGGAATAGAGATCCTGAGAGATATGTTCAGGCTATTATTACAAAAGTGTTTGTCTATGATTCCAGAAGTAAATGTTTTATCTTCCACTGGGACATCACTTCAAAACAAAGCACAAGACCAATATAACACAAAATATCTACTTTAAAAATAGCATTTATCTGCAGAATACATGAAATAAGATAATGTCTTTATATGTAGAACATCCCTATCTCATCCTTTTCAGTCAAATACACATTCAAAAAGTACTTGCCAGAATTATAAGACTTCTGCATTGCAAATAAAGAAATCATAGTGTGGCAAAATTTCAGATGATGAATCCTCTGTCTAACCCTCTGTCTGGGAATCAATACACCAACTAGCAGTATGGGATCCTAGCAATGGAAGTGGGGATACCTGAGAAGAGCTACAACAGTTAGTAAACCCTCACTCTAGAACTAACATCACTGCTTTCCCTTTCCCACTTTCCTGACAAATCCATGATTGATGACACTTCTGTTTGTAAAAGGAATTTAACTGGAATGGAATATAGAGATGAGAGGCTCCCCGACAACTCATCACAACCCCCATTCATAACCATTAAAAGTCCAGGAAGCAGAAAATAAATCAGGTGGGTCAAACCCTAAAGAATGCTGCTAAGACAGAGATCATGGAAATGACCTAGGGTTAGGTAATCCTAAAGACTCAATGAACCACATTAGGTCATTTTTAAAGTACTTATAGATAAAACTTTCAATCTGAGTAAGATGCCATTGACCCAACTTTCCCTGTTTGTCCCTGCTAAACACAAGTAAAAATCTTTGAAATGGTGCAAGAGACAAACAAAGGGAAACTCTAAAAGGTAATAAGAGAAAGGAAAACCAAATCCATGGTCACAAATATCTAGCCCATGTTTTCTTCTAAGACTTTCCTAGTTTTAGCTCTTATATTAGGTCTTTGATCTGTTTGAGTTAAATTTTAGATATAGTATGAAGTAGAATGTCCAAATTCATTTTTTTGCATATGACTATCCAGTTTTCCCAGCACTAAAAAATAAGCAACAAAGGAGAAAAATAGATAAATTGGATTTCATCAAAATAAAAGACATTACACTTCAACAGATACTATCAAGAAACTGAAAAGATAAGCCACTAAACAGAATATATTTACAAATTATATATCAATAAGGGACTTGCACCTAGATTATATAAAGAACTCTTACAACTCAATGATAAAGAGACAACAACCAAATACAAAAACATGGAAAGGATTAAGAAAACATTTCTCTAAAGATACACAAATGGCCAATTAACACATAAAAAGATGTCCAACATCATTAGTTATCAGGGAAATGCAAATCAATGTCAAAGAGAGATATTACTTCAACCTCAGTAGGATGGCTAGAATCAAAAAGTCAAAGACAATGGCCAGCATTGGTAACGACATAGAAATCAGAACAGAACACTCATATACTGCTGTTGTGATGCAAAATGTTATAGTCATTTTGGAAAAACTTCTGATAGTTCCTGAAAAATGTGGAATATAATATTACCCTTTGAGACAGCAATTCTACTCCTAGGTTATATACTCAACATAAATTAAAACATTTGCTCACACAAAAACTTATGTATGTTCATGATAGCTAAGGATAGAAACAATTCAAATGTCCATCAACTGGTGAACAGTAAACAAAATATAATATATTCATACCATATAATATTATCCAGCCGTAAACTGAATGAAATACTAATAATGTGCTGTAACAAGAGTGAACTTTGAAAACATTAAGCTAAGTGAAAGAAATTCATCACAAAAGACCATATGCTAAATTATTGCATTTATATGAAATATGGTTATGACTGGAGTAGAGGATGGGGGGAATGAAAGGATTGTAGGATTGTAGGGTGGAGTTTCTTGTTGAAGCAGTGAGAATGTTCTAGAATTGATCATGATGATGCTTGCACAAAACTGTGAGTATAATAAAAAAAAAACTATTGAATTGTCACACTAGTCAGAATGGCTAAAATTAACAACTCAGGAAACAGATGTTGGCTAAGATGTGGAGAAAGGGGAACTCTTATATTGTTGGTGGGAATGCAAACTGGTACAGCCACTCTGGAAAACAGTACAGAGGTTCCCCAAAACGTTAAAAATAGAACTTCCTTAAGACCCAGCAATTGTACTACTAGGTATTTATCCAAAGTATATAAACATAGTGATTTGAAGGGGCAATGCACCCCAATGTTTATAGCAGCAATGTCCACAATAGTTAAAATATAGAAAGAGCCCAGATGCCCATGGATAAAGATGATATGGCATGTGTGTGTGATGCACATGTGTACACGTGGTAGAATATTCCTGAGTCATCAAAAAGAATGAAATCCTGCCATGTACAATGACATGGATGGAACTAGAGTGTATTATGCTAAGCAAAATAAGTCAGTCAGAGAAAGACAAATACCATATGATTTCACTCATATGTGAAATTTAAGAAACAAAACAGACGAACATAGGGGAAGGGAAGGAAAAATAAAATAAGGTGAAAAAAGTGAGGGGGGCAAACCATAAATGATGCTGAACTCTAGGAAACAAACTGAGGGTTGTTGGAGGGGTGCGGGCACAAAGGGATAACTGGGTGATGGGCATTAAGGAGGGCATTTGATTTAATGAGCCCTGGGTGTTTTATGCAACTGATGAATTACTAAATTCTACCCCTGCAACTCCATACACTATACGTTAGCTAACTTGAATTTAAATTTAAAAAATACTATTGAATTGTACACTTTAAGTGAATGAATTTTGTGGCAGGTGAATTATATCTTAATAAAGCTGACACTCAAAAAACCAGGAGTGGAATATTAATATCTAACAAAGTCAGTTTCAGAATGAAGAGAATGTAGAGGAACATTCTACAATGATAAAAAAGGACAATCCACCAGGAGAACATAATGATCCTAAATGTGTACATGCCCAACAACAAGAGCCTCAAAATAAAATCAGATAGCAAAATGGCTATAATATCTCAGGGTGATGCAAAAAAGTGGCCAGATAGTGATTTGAGATGGAGAGGCCAGGGGAATTCTCTGCAATGTTGATGTTTAAACTGAGAACAAAATGGAGAAAAAGAGACCATCATGAAATGCTAAATGAAAGGAGAGCCTTCAGCGCAGAGATGGCAGCTTGTGCAAAGGCCCTGAGGCATTGAAGAATTTGGTATGTTTCAGGATTAGAAGAAGGTAACTGTGACTGGCATCTGTTGAGCAAGAAAGACACTGACAGAGAGTAAAAAAGGTCACCAGAGGTCAGATTAGAGGAGACCTTCTAGGCCAGGGATAGGGTTTTGAGTTTGCTTCGGTTGTGAAGGGGACTTCAGGGGAGTTTTAAGCAGGAAAGTGACTTGTTCCTAACCGCATTTTTAAAATATCAGTATATATGGGGTGCCTGGGTGGCTCAGTCAGCTCTTGATTTTGGCTCAGGTCATGATCTCAGTGTCCTGGGATCAAGCCCTGAGTCAGGCTCTGCACTCAATAGGGAGTCTGCTTGAGATTCTTTCTCTCCCTCTCCCTCTCTCTCAGTCTCTCTCTCTCTCAAATAAATAAATAAATCTCTAAAAGAGATTTAAAAATAAAAAGATCAGTATGGTTGCTTTTGGAGAATGGATGGAAAAGAGTAGAGGGACAGATGGGTTAGGTTATTGTCACAGAGGTGGTAGGAGCATGGGCATGGTTTTTAGCTATGGAAGTAGAGAGAATTGGGCAGATTCAAATTTAGAATAAGGAATTCTACTGTTTTTTTTTCCTCAATGCAGACTTCCTAACAATGTAGTAAGTCTTTCCCGTTTTCCTTCTACAATTATTATGTATTCTCTGCACTTCATCATGATTCATATTAATACAGTGTCAAAAGAGAAATAATGTAATGGTACCACATTTATTATTCCAAAAGAGAACGTTCTGAAATGCTTGTAAACATTTCGATACCAACTTCAGCCCTCAATTTAAGCTGAAAATTCTTATTTTTACTAAATGTATATGTTTTTCCAAACATCTTCCTCTCAATAGGATTCTTTGGTTTCCATCTCAGTTCTCAGAGAGGACTTTACATAGTAAGACTGGCATCACAAACATTAAAGTGCTTTTCATATTTAAACAACAAAAAAAAACATTTTGGTTTTACCATTACCACTCTCAATTAAGATTCAGCTCAAGTTCATCTGTATGACATGACCACCTGCATAAAATAAAAAGAATAACCAGGAATTACTTGTAAAGTATTAAAATTATATAGTTTTCCAAGCATACTCACAGTTAATATTAGTTATGCCAGAAAGAATAAACATTTTCATGACAGTTATCAATAGAATATTTTTGTTTTTGATGGCATATGATTTTGTAAATGATCTGGGAAGTGCTAAAAACCTACAAGTATAATCTAGTCCAACAATAATGTAAATGTTTCTTAATGGTTCAGACATGTAGCTCTTAGGTCAAGAGTGAAGATTATCTTCCTTCGGGGGGGGGGGGGGGTAGAAGGGGGAAAGATAACAGAGGGCTGAGTATTTATAGCTACATTATCATCTTCTATCTCTTAAAAGTACTAGGTATTATATTGGATGAAGTAACTGGTCTTCCCCAAAGCATGACACAGACTTTTTCATGCTCATAAATCCTGTCACTTTCTGACTTTTCATCTATGAAGACAGAGAATGACTTCTCTGGGCTGCATATCAGAGCCAAAAGCTTAATAAACTACCAAGTGACATTCTTATTATGTTTTAAGTGCTTTCCTTACATTTCCTAATTCAGTCATGCTTAACAGGAGAAAAAAATTAAACTTCCTCAAATGGAAGTTTTAATTAATAGTCACACCAAAACGAAACTTAGATTTTGATACATGTTCACCAAGAAAAGTCTTGAAATTGATAGAATTCTGGTTTTCAGGAAAAAAAAAAATTCAAGAACTTTTTCTTGAAAAAGATCTCAACAATGAGGCTTTGTGTTCAACTCACACTGATAAGATATGCCTGGATAGAAAGAAACATTTGGGGACGCCTGGGTGGCTCAGTTGGTTAAGCAGCTGCCTTCGGCTCAGGTCATGATCCCAGCGTCCTGGGATCGAGTCCCACATCGGGCTCCTTGCTCCGCAGGGAGCCTGCTTCTCCCTCTGACTCTGCCTTCCACTCTGTCTGCCTGTGCTCGCTTTCGCTCGCGCTCTCTCTCTGACAAATAAATAAAAAAAAAAAAAAAGAAAGAAAGAAAGAAACATTTGTCTGTGTGGTAGACACAAAAATTGCAATCTGGAACCATGTAGCTAAATTAAATAAAAACCTCCATTTCAAAAATGTTAGTGACTCTTATATCCCCAGTTCACATTAGTAATAAGAAAAATCAAGGATCCCCGATACTGTCATTCTTTTATTTGTTAATTTGATGCATATTTGTTTGTCAAAGGATTAGTATGTCAGGCACTGTCCTGGGTACTGGGCATACAGCTATGAATGAAGCAAAGCCTACCTTCCTGATGTGTGTATTCTAGAGTCCATTAATATAGAGGGGAGAAAATCATATTGTATACGAGGCGATAAAGTTCACAAGGGTCTTTCACTCCTACCTGACCCCAATTAGGCTCCTCTGAGCATCTGCAGGCATCTGCTTCCCTTCCAGCAACAGCTAGGGGAGCAGGGCCATGTAACCAAGGAGTTCGAGGAATTCCAGCCCTGCCCACCTCCCCAACCAGCTCTCCAATATTCTGCCAGCCCAGTCAGCTCCAGCACACTTTCCCAGCTCTCTCCCAAATCATGGCCTTGGCTTTGACCCCCTTCTCTCAGATCCCCACACAGCTGGTCCTTTTTGTTATCCAAATCTCAGCTCAAATATCCTCTCTTTACAGAGGGTTTCCTTGATCACATTATTGAAATGTGTGAAATGGGTGAAAGGGAGTGGAAGGTACAGGCTTTCACAGTTAGGGAATGACTAAGTCAGGCGGATGAAAGCTACAGTGTGGGGAAGATAGTCTGTGGTATTCTAATAGTGTTGCTGGGTGACAGATGGTAACTATACTTGCGGTGAGAAAAGCATAAAGTATAGAGCTGTCTAATCACTATATTGTGGCACCTGAAATTAATGTAACTGTGCATGTTAACTCTACTGTAATTAAAAATAGATTTATTTAAACATAAATAAAAATAAGAAGGAATTCCGAAAACTAAAGATAGATAGATATGAAAGTGTGCCCCTTTTACGTCACATTTTAAAGTTCTGTTATTTACTTATTATTTGAAATTACTGTATGTCATTGTTACTTCATTACTGTATGTCTTCCAGACTACATGCGAGCTCCATAACAGAAGAGACCTTGTCTGTCTTGTTCACTGTAGCATCCTACCAGCACATGGAGTGGTGTCTGAGATGGTAGGTACTCTGGACATAGTTATTAAATGAGTGAAATGAATGTCACTGATACTGTACATTTCTTTTTCTGTGCCTGGCCCCATGGATTGCCCGTTCTCACTCATAAATGTGATTCTTATATCATTCCAGGAAAGAACAAAGTTGGAAAGAATCATACACATGGAGGAGGAAAGACTTGCATTGCTTGGACCAAGTCATCAAAAGAGGAAGATATTCTTCACCTTTCCTTCCAAACTCTGTCTACATTGCCAGACATTAGTCCTTAAAAATTTAATTCAAGTATTATGCTCCATGGAAGTCTTCATTTTCCTAGGCAGAATTAACATTTCCTGTTTGGTATCCCATAGTATATCATATCTATCTTCAGAGCAAAACCTAGGTGATAGTGACAATGAAGTCAGAAAATAGTAATTTCTAATTTGCTATTTTGGAGGACATGTGCTGGCTAGGAGGAGTCATTAGACAGCAGGATACCTGTTTTCAGGTTTGCCACCAAAAGTAAGTGACTGTTTCCATCAAAGAGAATCAGAAGCTCCATCATTTTTAACATGAAGTACAGATCACTTAGCCCAAAGAGGAAATACTGTGAGAGTATTTAAATTAAAAAGACAGAGTCATGGCACCATTGCTAGAGTTTAAAAATGAGACAGGCTGAATATGATGCCAGAAGCATGAGAACAACAGCAACAAAAAAATACATTTGACTTCATCAGAATTTAAAACTTCATTAGTCAAAGGACATTGCCAAGAAAGTTAAAGTCAACTTACAGAAGAAATTTATGAATCATATCCGATATCTGATCATATCTGATAAGCTTCTAGTATCCAGAATATATAAAGAACTCCTACAACTCAACAACAAAAAGACAAACAACTTAATTATAAAATGGGTAAAAGACTTGAATGGATGTTTCTCCAAAGAAGACACACAAATGGCCAAGAAGCACACAAAAAGATACTCGACATCATTAGTCACTAGGAAAATGCAAATCAAAACCACAGTGAGGCACCACTTCACACCCACTAGGGTATCTTACAAATTTCCTAATGAAAAATAAATGTTGGCAAGATGTGGAAAAACTGATATCCTTATGCATTGTTGGTAGTAATGTAAAATATTGCAGTCACTGTGGAAAACAGTTTTGTGGTTCCTCAAAAGTTAAACTTGGAGGGGTTCCTGGGTGGCTCAGTCAGTTGAGCATCTGCCTTGGGCTCACGTCATGATCCCAGGGATCTGCATTGGGATCCCTGATCAGTGGAGAGCCTGTTTCTCTCTCTCCCTATGTTGCCCCCCCGCTTGTGTTCTCTCTAACTCTCTCCCCCTCTGTCAAATAAATAAATATTAAACTTGGTATTAACATAACTCCCCAATTCTTCTCCCGGCCATATATGTATATATGTATATACCTCCAAAAGAACTGAAAGCAGAGACTCAAATTAGCTCTCGTACTCTCATGTTCATAGCAGCACTATTCATAATAACAGAAGGGTGGGAACGGCCCAAATGTCCATCAATGGATGAATGAATGAATGAATGAATGAACAGATTATGATACAAACATGCAATTGAATGTAGTATACATACTTATGTATGTAGTATACATATTATACATACTATATATGAATCTTATATATATACTATATAAAATATACTATACATACTATATAAAATAAAATAACTATATATACAAAATATACTATATGTAAATTTATGTGTATAAAATTACATATAGTATATATATACTAGTATTATGTAGTATATATATATAAGGTTTAGATATAGTGTACTTAAGGTATGTAGTTTATATAATATATATAAGGCTTATATATATTATATACATAAGGTTTATATATATATAAACCTTAAAATCTATCCTACAGAGAAAATTTTTTATACTATATAAATTTTTATATAATATATAGTATATATATAGTAATATATCATATATATAATAAAATTTTATATAGTATATAAAACTTTTATATATATGATATAGTATATAGTATATATAAAATATTTTATATACTATATAAAAAAATTTTCTCTGTAGGATAGATCTGAGAATTAGGCTAGGAGCTGTTCACATTATCCAAGTGAATTGGGGTAAGTTCATAAGTATTATGCTGACATTATGAAGGAGGAGGAATTAGTCTTCAGAACATCTGATATGCTGAGTGTCCACATTGCTTCTATCCTAGCGGACTGTGGTTAAGCCCCTGCTTCCTATTTGCATGACAGCATTAGGTCTGGTGGCATTCTCCTGATGTCATTCCATACCTAAAGACCCAGGAATTGATCTTCTGTATCGGCACAGAAAGACGAAGGAAACCCTGTGGAGCCATCTGTGGCCCATCTGCGTGAACCTTTCACTTAGCCGTTTCCTCCCTGGGATCTTGCCAAGTTTACAAGATGCTAATCAAGGAAACATGCTCCTCTAGGTCCCATCTTTTCCTTTTTCCTTACCACTTTTTTATTCCCCATGCCAGGAAAATCTTTCTCTAGTTCCTGAAAAAATATACCCATCCCTAATCTTACTTTTCCCTCAAAAGTACCTTTTTACCCTGATGTGTTTTTTTGTCTCCAACATAATTATCTTTAATTAGTTTTGGTAATTAAAACCATACCAGGGAATTTTGGTCTCGCCGACTTTAGTCTTGACAATACATCCATATGATTCAACAAACCCAATCAGTTAGAGTTGGGGGTTGGAGAAAGGCAACATGGAAATAAGAGGAAAAAAAAATAATTCAGTAGTAACCTGCCATTATGTCTCAATTTTATTGTCAATATTACAGAAAAATACTTTTACCAGAAACATATGTTTGAGAATAAACAATATAAGTATGAGGTGTATATGACTGGTGTATTATGAGCTTGTTAAATAATGGTCTGAGCATTAGAGGAAGAAATACAAGTAGTAATAGAAGTATGTTATAGTAATAAAGGTAGTAGTGGGTGTGTAAATTCCCCTTTAGCTAGAAAATTAAGAGTAGAAGTCAATGGGGCACCTGGGTGGCTCAAGCCATTAAGCATCTACCTTCAGCTCAGGTCAGAACCCCAGAGTCTTGGGATTAAGTCCTGCATTGGGCTCTCTACTCATCAGGGAGCCTGCTTCTCCCTTTCCTCCCTAATAGTGCTGTCTCTCAGTATCTCAGTCTCTCTTTCTCAAACAAATAAAATCTTTTCAAAAAGAGAAGAGAATTCAATATCCCTGTGGCAGTTGAAGTAAGCCAAAATTTTGAATTCTCTGTTGATAATTCATTAAAAGAGGAGAACCAGAAGATACTTTTTTTCTTCAGGAATGAAAAGGTGAAAAACAAGGATCATATTTAAATAGGCAAAGAAAATAAACTTCTATGAACATTTATTAAGGAAGTCAGAAGACATAAATTAAAGAGAAGTCAGAAGAATAATTTAGAAAAAGTGTCTATATGATGCAGAAGAAACAGCCTCTCTGAAATGAAGCAAAAATCTACCCCAGACTACATTGAATGAAAGTACAGCCAAATGAAATAAAAGTACTATGAGAAAAATAAATTGTAAGAACAGAATAAAGATATCCAGTTGGGTACTAGACAGTAAAATTAGCACTGCAGAAAATCACTAGCATGGAAGATGTACTTTTGAATCTCTTTAACAATCTAGGGAAGAAAAAGATCAAGATGAAGTAATTATAAGGAAAGTGAAAGTGAGAACATAAAATAGATATAATTGTATTACAAAAATTTAAATAACAAAATAACAAACTATGACAGTAGAAGAAGAAGCTACAATCAGAGATATAATTGAAGAAAATGCTCCAGCAAGAATATGCAAATACAGTGGCACATCTTTAAGCAAATTTTATCTCAAGTCCTTATCCTTTGGTCTGATCCAGGTTACTTATTTTTAATACCAACAATTAAAAAAAGATCACCTAGTAATCATGGGGAAAAAAGTTAAAAGAGGGGAACAATGGGGCGCCTGGGTGGCTCAGTGGGTTAAGCCGCTGCCTTCGGTTCAGGTCATGATCTCAGGGTCCTGGGATCAAGTCCCGCATCGGGCTCTCTGCTCAGCAGGGAGCCTACTTCCTCCTCTCTCTCTCTGTCTGCCTCTCTGTCTACTTGTGATCTCTTTCTGTCAGATAAATAAATAAAATCTTAAAAAAAAAAAAAGAGGGGAACAAAATGATCCTTATATTTCTCGGTGTAACACTAAGTGCCAGATCGTAAAATGTTTGTAGAATTTTCAGAAAACAGGCTGAGAACTAAGAATTTTAAATAATTAAGTTTTTAAAAATTTGTATTCAATCTATTTAAGCTAAAAGAAAAAAATCCCAGCTCATTCATTATTCCCACCCCTCTCTCTACCCTCCACATCTGGCTACCACTTCTCTGTTCTCTGTACCTATGAGTCTGGGTGGTGGTGGTGGTGGTGGTGGTTGTATAAATTTCACATATAAGAGAGATCATACAGTATTTTTCTTTCTCTGTCTGACTTAGCAGCACTTAGCATAATGCCCTCAAGGTCCACCATGTTGTTGCAAATGGCAAGATCTCATTCTTACTTATGGCTGAGTAACATTCTGCTATATATTATATATATGTATATGTTATTGTGGGTATATATATAGCTCCACATATATGTATGTATATATGTGCATATATATATATATATATGTGTGTGTGTGCGTATAAAATTCATCCATCAATGGACACTTACATTCTACCTTTCTCTTGGCTGTTGTAAATAAGGCTTCTGTAAACACGAGGATGAATATATATCTTTTTGAGTTAATGTTTTCATTTTCTTCATATAAATACCCATAAGTAGCATTGTTGGATCATATGGTAGTTCTATTTTTAATTTTTTGAGGGCCTACCATACTGTTTTCCATAGTGGTTGCACCAATTTACATTCCCACCAACAGTGCATGAGAGTTTCCTTTCCTCCACATCCTCCCTAACACTTATTTCTTGTCTTTTTAATAACAACCATTCTAACAGGTATAAGATTATATCTTATTGTGGTTTTGATTTGTTTTTCACTGATAATTAATGATGCTGAGAATCTTTTCATGTATCTGTTGGCCATTTCAATGTCTTCTCTGCAAAATTCTACTCAGGACATCTGTACATTTTTAATTGGACTGTTTGGTTGGTTGGTTGGTTGGTTTTGTTTTTGCTATTGAATTATATGAGTTCTTTGTGTATTTTGGATATTAGATCTTCATGGGATATATGATTTACAATTATTTCCCCCCATTTGGTAAGATGCTTTTATATTTTGCTGATGGTCTTATTATTTGCAATGCAGAACTTTTTAGTTTGATGTAATCTCACTTGTTTTTTTATTTTTTAATTTTGTTACTTTTTACTTTGGATTTCACATTTTGAAAAAATTGAAAGACCGATGTCAAGGAGCTTATCTTCTGTATTTTTGTCTAGTTTTATGGTTTCAGGTCTTATATTTAAGTCTTTAATTTATTTTGAGTTAATTTTTGTGTAGAGTGTAAGATAGTGAGCCAGTTTTATTATGTTGCATCTAGCCATCCAATTTTCCCAACATCATTTATTGGAGAGACTTTCCTTTCCCCATTCTTGGCTCTTTTGTCAGGAATTAGTTGACCATATATGTGTGGGTTACTTCTGGGGTCTCCATTCTGTTCTATTGATCTGTGTATCTGTTTTTCTGCAAATATTGCATTGTCTTGATGACTATGACTTTGTAATATAGTTTGATATCAAGGCATGTGATGCCTCCAGCTTTGTTCTTTCTCAGGATTGCTTTGACTATCTGGGTGATTTGTCGTTCATACAAATGAAACAATGAACCCATCTGGTTCTGAACTATTGTTTGTTGGAAGGTTTTTGGTTACTGACTAAATCTTGCTAGTAGTTGGTCTGTTTCTATGTTCTATTTCGTTGTAATTCAGTTTTGGAAGATTGTGTGTTTCATATTCATTTCTTCTGGGTTGTCCAATTTGTTGGCATAAAATTGTTTATAGTAGTCTCTTATGGCCCTTTATATTTCTGAGGTATTAGTTATTACATCTTTTTCATTTCTGATTTTATTTATTCGGATCCTCTCTCTTTTTTTCTTGGTAAGTTTAACTAAATTTTTGTCAGTTTGGTTTATCTTTTCAAAGAATGAGCTATTTGTTTCATTGATATTTTCTATTGTCTGTTTAATCTCTATTTCACTTATTTCTGACCTAATCTTAGTTATTTACTTCCTATACTAAATTTTGGCTTTATTTTTCTTATTCCAGTTCATTGAGGTGTAAAGTTAGGTTTTATTTTTGAAATTGCTCTTGATTTTTGTTTGTTTGTTTGGGAGGTTTTTTTTGTTTGTTTATTTTTTGAGGTAAGCATTTATTGCTACAAATTTCCCTCTGATAACTGTTTTGTTGTATCTCATAAATTTTCATATGGCACATTTTCATTTTCATTTGCCTCAAGGTGTTTTTTAATTTATTTTCGACTTCTTCAGTAATAAGTTATTTAATCTCCACCTACTTGTGAATTTTCTAGTTTTCTTCCTTCTAGCCTCATAGTCTTTTGGTTGGAAAAGATTCTTGATATGATTTCAATCTTCTTAAATTTTTCGAGACTTGTTTTGTGAACTAACATTATTTGTCCTGGAGAACATTCCACATGTACATGTGTATTCTACTCTTTTTGGACAAAATGTTCTATATGTATTTAAGTCCATCTGTTCTAATGTGTCATTTAAGTCCAGTGTTTTCATATTGATTTTTTTATCTAGATGCTCTCTCTATTGATGTAAGTCGGGAATGATAGTCATCTGCTACTATTATATTGGTGTTAATTTCTCCCTTTAGATTTATTATTATTTGCTTCATTTATTTATTGGGTACATAAGCATTTACAGATATCACACCCTTTTATTGGATTGACTCCCTTATCATTACATTATTTAATACTCTTCTTTGTTCCTTATTACAGTCTTTTTTTTTTTTTTCAAATCTATTTTGTCTGATCTGGGATAGCTACTCCAGCTTTCTTTTGGTTTCCATTTGCATAGATGTCTTTTTCCATCCTTTCACTTTTAGTATATGTGCAACCTAACATCTAAAGTCTGTCTCTTATAGGCACTATGTAGATGGATCTTGTTTTTTATCCAGTTAGCTACTCTATGTCTTTTGGGTTGAGAAGGAACCCAATTATCTGTTTAATTGACTTTCCTTTGTAAGTGATTTGGCTTTTCCCTCTGACTGTTTTGAAGATATTGCCTTCGGTGTTTTGTCATGTCACTATGATGTACTTGCTTGGGCATCTCTTTTAGAGGGAGTAGCATATAGTGGCTAAGAACATGAACTCAGGACCCAAGTTGTTCCTATAATGTCCTAATGATGAAATTTGGGCATTATTTAAGTTCTCTGTGTATCAATTGGCTCACATGTTGTGAGGATAGGCAGTTCATACATATAAATTGTTTAGAATTCCATCTGGCTTGTGTTGAACACTTTCTCTTTCTTTGTTTTAATCTTTTTTTTTTTCTTCTTGCTTGTGGCTCATTGAACCTACTGATTCTAAGATTCATTATCTTTCAACATTTATACATTTAAATATTCCTGCTTTTTCATTCTTTCTGTTATATCTTGCAACATTGTCTAGATTTTATTGGAGTGTTTCATTCTATCATACAAGTCTCTTAATGTCTTATTTTTCAAATAGTTTTTCCAGTTTGCTAATTCCTTCTTCAAGTATTTCTAATTTTCTCTTTGATCAGTTCTTTCAGTTTCTAATTTCTAGTATTTATCTAATCTCTAGGATTTTGGTAGTCTCTTTTTTCAGTCATACTTTTAAACTTCCTTTTTTAAAAGACATGTTAAACATATTGCTTTATTTTTTATCAGATAATTAGAGCATCTGGTGATTAAATATCTGATTCTATAGTTTTTTTGTTTAGTATGATTTTCACTCAGATAGCTTGGTTTCTCTTATATCCAGAGGTATTTCCTGGAATGTCGCCTGTGGGAATTCCCTGTGATTGGTTAACTGTATTTCTCCAGAGAGGATTTGCTTTTGCTTCCTCTGGCTTTGGTTAAGACCTGAGATTAAGATTCAGTATGATATGCTGCCTTGTTATCTGAAAACTGGAGGTCCTCAAATGGCCTACACACAACTCTCCTTCCCTCCTCTACTCCTTTGGATAAGGTCCTCTAGCCAAACAACCTTTATCATGGAAACCATGCAGTGTCTGCTTATCTCTAAATAGTAAGTTTTAGTTTCCTGCCAGGCTACATAATTATGCAAAGAAGCCAATCACTTCCTCCCACAGGAATCAGGAGTCATCCTAGCCTCTTAATACTAAAGACACTGATTCTCACAGCCCTTGCTTTTCATTCTATTTGCAAGTGTAACAATATGACCCTGTATGACTGTATCCTCTTCCCCCAGGCCATGAGTATATATGATTAATAAATTGCTGTCCCTCTTCTCTGTCCCATGTTGAGTGCCCTGTGTTGGGCGATCCTCATATCCCTAGGGCAGGAAACCCTTCCTCACCGATAGGATGAAGAGAAGACAAATAAAACAGAGCTCTGAGGTCATGACCAACATATTACACTTCAACTAAGTTTCTATCTTGAGAGTTTGGATACCCATCTTATAATGTAAAATCAGGCCTCAACCCCAGTAAGTGTAAAGCACAGTTTACACGTGCTCTCTCTAAGAAGTTTCTTGGTTTATTTGTTTTCTCATTCTTTTTCTTCTTTACCCAGAGTCAAAGATAAGAGACACACACCCACCATCTCTCTGAGGAGTGTTTTTGCTATCTAAGATGCAGCTGGGGGTCAGGAGAGCCCTTTAGCAATTCTTCTTCATAGGTGAATTTCTCCAATTTGACTTTTAGCCCTATTTAGTCCTGTGGTTTATTTCCTACCCTCTACACACAGAATTTATCAAATCCATTCAAAGCTACTCCCAAGTGAAACACTAATGCTTGTGCTTACTTACTACATTTTTTCTCCCTTTCTTATCCTTTCAGCAAAATGTATTTTTTTCTGTAATTTTATCATTTTTAAATTTTAATCCCAATATAGCAAACTGTAATTCTTGCCCCACATACATTAAAAATATTTCTGTTCATGGGGTGCCTGGGTGGCTCAGTGAGTTAAGCATTAGACTCTTGGTTTCAGCTCAAGTCATGATCTCATGGGTCATGGGATCGCACTCTGCAGGGAGTTGTGAGATCACACTGTCTGAGGAGTCTGCTTGGATTCTCTCTCCTTTTCCCTCTGCCCATCCTCCCACCCTTTCTCCTAATATAAATAAATAAATAAATAAATAAATAAATAAATCTTTTTAAAAAACTAACACCTTAAAAATATATTTTTGCTCATGCATATTATACAGATGCACTTTTTTGTTGTTATACGGGAAGTTTTCTAAACATTACTCTCTCTTTCTTCCCTACTTCCTTCCTCCCTCCCTCCACTACCTCTCTTTCTCACACACACTGCGCGCACACGCGCGCACACACACACACACACACACACACACACACTATAAAACTTGAACGTTTCTGCATGTCATTATGTGTTCCCCAAGCATGTGATTATATTGACTCCAGAGCATTTAATCATAGAAATGTAGATAATTTAGCTAATTTCTACTTTCAGACATTAAGATTTCAGAAATCTTAATATTTTTACAGCTATAAGCAGTGCAGCAACTCATATCCTTGTATAAAAATCTTTGTATCTTTGATTATTTCCTTAGAATAGATTCTTGGATGGGTTATTATCCTGACAAAGGGTATGAACTCTTTTAGGCCTCTTGATGGATTTTGCCAAATTGCTTTCTAGAAAGGTTGTAGCAATTTACAATTCAGTACAGTGTGTGATAGGTGAAAAGTGCTGTCTCTTCGGTGATTTAATGTGCATTTCCTGATTACTCGTGAGATTAGACATTAACTGAGTGCACTATATGTTTAACCAATTCCCTTGTAAGAGTATCAGGTGATTTTAATTATCCCGTTTGAAGCTTTGTTCTTCACTCAAAATATTTGTGCATCTTCCTCTAAGCATAATGCTGTGTTATAACTAAAGATTAGCCCAGCATATTTCAATACCCATGGAATAACTGGCATACAAGGGAACAATTATGTAATGATGCAAGGAAATGTAGCGGCAAATGAAGGCTTCTGCTCAACAAACTCACTGCTGTACAAAAGCAAAGATCCTTCTTTCACTGTTTTGAATAATCAAAATGAGGCTTAATATAATTTCATGCTTTCTATTGAAAAGGAAAATGCCATATTGAAATCTGACTTTAAATGATTTTTAATTTGGCTATTTTGCAGCTAATATTGTTCTTCCACCCCGGGGGTATTTTGAAACCATTCAAAATGTCTATTTTCTGTACCAACATCTTGCTTAAACCCACCGCTTATCTCCATTATCTCTGGAAAGGGATCTGCTAATTGTCACCTAAAGGAATTCTGAGATATTATTTAACAAACTATTACAATTTAATGCAATGAGAGTAAAACCGTCAGCTTTTCTCTTAGTTTTATAAATCACAGTCTTTGGAAATTAACTCTTTCCTTCTAAAAATATTCTTTTCATATGAAACATCCCTTGGAACAGTCATTTGTCTTTTTGTTACATTATTATCTATAATAATTTCTCTTCTTAGTGAAGGCCACTCGTGAAAATATGGCCATCTCAATGACATTTTGTGATATCCCCACCAGGATGTTCCTTTAAATCGCAGATAAAAAGCTTTACATCTCTTCATTCCCTTGATATCCGGAAACAGAGGGTCAGTTGGCCGTGGATGTCTCAGGCAAGAATAAAAACATGTGCACACATCTCATTTGCACCAGAGGACAAAAGAGAAGTATATATATTTCCATTTGAAATAATGCACTAGGTAAAATCTAATGCAAGAAAAATGTAGACTGTGTATCAAGCAGCTTTTACTGAGAGAATAATTTTTGTTTTATTATGAAAACTTCAGTACTGTTTTCTGGGTGCACTGGCTTCATGAAGGGTCTATTTGCATTCAACATTGCCAGAACTAAGAAGTGCCTAATCTCCATTGCTACAGGCCTAATCCTGGTGAATGTGACGGGCAATTGAGTACATCATTTATGGCAATTTTAAAGAAAACTGTATCTTTACTGAAAGTAGGAGAGGGGCACCTGCATAGCTCAGTTGGATAAGTATCTCAGTTGGATAAGTATCTGCATAGCTCAGGTCATGACCTCAGGGTCATGATATCAAGCCCCATGTCAGGCTCTGGGCTAGGTTTGGAGGCTGGCTGCTTAAGATTCTCTCTCTGTGTCCTTCACAGCCTCCCCACCCACTTGTGTTCTCTCTCTCAAATAAATAAATAAATCTTTAAAAAGAGAGAGAGAGAGAAAGAAAAGAGAGAAGAAGGGGAGGAAGGGAGAGAAAGAGAGAAAAAGGAAGAATCTACGGGGTGGCCAGGCAATGCTCTGTTCTCTGCTGCATTTGAGTGTCCATCTGTAGTCAGCTTTGCTGATCTTGGCTGGTCTCTTCAGCATGCTAGCCTGAGCTTTCTCTCATAGTGGAAGCACAGCAAGCATTTAAAAAAATAAAAAATAAAAAAAGTGTGCTCAATGCCTCCCAAACCAACATACTATAGTCCCTTCCATTTTCCTATATTAATCTGGACTTAGGGAATAAGTAAATGGACTGCATCTCCTGATAGGAAAATCTGCAAAGTTGTGTTTCAAAGTGTACAGACAAAAGAAAAGAGAAGAATTGGGGCTATTTTTAAAATCCAACTACTAAAAAAAATAACAATTGTCTACAATAAAGTTGCATACATTAATCCTCCCAATTTTTCCTTAATTATCACATCCTATAATGTAATTTTAATAATAACATATCATGCTATATTTACCTCCAAGTCTGTTATGTATATAACTTTATTGATAACCATCTTCGAAGTCAGTATATATAGCTAGATCATTCCTTTAATGTCCCCACAAGGCTTAATAATTCAGTACATCATTATTTAAGCATTTCCTATTGGTGAAAATATACTCAACTTTTTGTCCTACTGCAAGCCTATCTCTAAAAGCACATCTTTGTATACTAAGGATTTTAGTTATGAAAGTTTGTTTCCTAGAAGAGTGATTTCTAGTTCAAAGGATGGCTATTCTTCCATTATAGGGGAGTAAATTTATTTTATGGAAAAGAGCTAGTTCTAGTAATATTTTGTTAAAGTAATAAATGATAGTTGTTGAAACAAAGAATCCCAAAGTATAGCCACTTAACACAAAGAAAATCAGATATGGGTCAGGCAGTCATCTTGAATAGTTCTCTACCACAGGGCTACTAAGGAACCCCAGCTCCTTCCTTCTACCAAGTGCCTCAGCTACCTCAGAGAGTGGCCTTTGAATTCCTTCACCAGATCCTCTGCATTCAACAAGATGCCAAAAAGAGAGTGTGCTGGGATAAGGAGATAATGGGAAATATTTTAAGGCCAAGGCTTGGAGTATCTTATTTTCTTCCACTGCTATTTCATTGGCCAAAACTCAGTCACATAGCCTCAATCTAAGTACAAGGGAAGCTGGGAAATGTAGTTTTCTTATATGCTCAGGACTAAGAACAGTACTGATGGACATCTGGTCAGTTTGTGTTTCATGATATATTTTCAGTATGTGGTCTTTCTATTATTTCATTATTGTTATTCAAAAATTCTGAAAAACTCAAAAAGGAAAAAATCTTGCACAATGCCACACCTTTTAAAATCGTAAAACGAAGCAAATGCTCCTTATTCATCCCATCCCAACCCTAGAAGTAGACATCGTTAACATTTTAGAATTGATCCTAGTTTGTTCTGAAACACACATCTATTTATCAAGCATCTATCTGTCTATATCTGTTACATGTCTACATGTTAGGGACTGAATTGTGTCTCCCCAAATTCATATGTTAAAATCCTCAAGCAGTCTAAAAATGTGACTGTTTTTGAGATAGAGTCCTTAAAGGGGTAATTAAGGTAAAAAGAGGTCATTAGGGTGGGCCCTAATGCAATATGATGGCTGCCTTATAAAGAAGAGGAAATTAGGACAAAGACATGCATAGAGGGAAGCCAGTGCAGAGACTGGAAGAAGGAGACATTTATAAGTCAAGGAGGGAGGCCACTGAAGAAGCCAATCCTGCTGACACCCTGATTTCAGATTTTTAGTCTCTGGAATTGGGAGAAAATAAACTTCCGCTGTTTAAGCCATCCAGGCTGTAATACTTTGTTATGGCAGCCCTAGGAGACAAATACACTTGACATAATTGCACATAAATTATATGCTTTCAAACTCCTTCACATTCCCCATTGTACATAAACCTCCCCCCACCCCACTTTTTTTTTTTTTTGGCTGCAAATAAATCTTTTTAAGTTTTTGCTTATATATATATATTTTTAAAGCAGTGATTTTCATTTACATTTTCTCAGTTTCTAGTGAGAATTAGAATTTTTTTCACATGTTACTATTTGCTTATTTGCATGTTTCCTTTTGTAAATTCACTATTTGTGCCATTTATCTATTTTTAAAAACCATTTTGTTCCATTTATTTCTAATGCGAAGACATCTGTATGTTATGGATAGCAATACTTCCTTACATAAATTGCGAAGATAGTTCTCTCGATCTGCCATTGGTATTTGGACTTGGTTTATGGGAACGCTTTGATTTATAGGGGCTTTCCATCTTTGTATTTCTTCATGAGCCTCTATGCTAATTGTTGCAGGATGCAGCATGATAAGCAAGTCAGAATCTCTGTCCTCAGGGGGACTGTAGTCTCTCGGTTAGTTGAGATACATAAATACGCAGAATACAATGCAGCATATGGAAGACATCGTGTAAGAACAAATGTGCAAGCCAGGGCAAGAAGGTGAAGAAAGATTTCACCAAGAGAGCATTCATGGAGCATCTTGAGATGACCCAAAAAAGCAGGTCTAACTAGGTCTAACTAGTACCTGAGACCTGTTTATTAAAGCCTCCAGCCCACTAAGTCTGAAAATTCCTGCATTTGTTTAGGTGTTGACACTTCAGAGTAACTAGGTAGGGGTGAGGTGTGGAAATAGTAGGCAAGAAAAAGCGGGAAAGAGAATGGACCTTCCCTTCAGGCTTCTAGGGAAAGCTCAGAGCAGAGCAGAGCAGAGCAGAGCAGAGCACGCCCAGCAAGGTGGGGGCAGGAGCGGGGGCGGAAATGACGTCAGGGCTGGTGTTTGGGCTCCACCTCCCCCCGCGGCAGGGGATGAACTGGGGCGTCTCACCAATTCTGAACAACTTCTTGGGCCTTGTTGGTACAGCTCAGGAGTACTCAGTGTATTAAGTGCACACATGGCCGTGTGCTCTGAAGGTACCATGAGTCGCGTTTGGCCGTGCCTATGAGAAAGCAATTCGCATACTAAAGGAGGGAGCATGCGCAGAGGTGCCATGCCTGAGCTGGAATCCTGGCTAGCACTTCTGTACTCTGGGACTTCCCTATGTGGTGACTTTACCTCTCTGTGTCCCACGTTCTCCTCTGATGAACTGGGATTAATAATAGAGCCACCCTCATGGTGTAAGAAATTGAGTGGGATAATACTTGTAAGGAATTGAAACCTGTGCCTACGCGAAGGGCTCGATACATAGCAGAATTATTATCTTACAGTCGTTGTCAAGCTGCCTACCAGGAAGCATATTTCGTCTTCTTACTAGCATCCTTGTTGTACAGATTGGGAAACTGAACGTCAAAAGATGAATCCAGGGGCGCCTGGGTGGCTCAGTGGGTTGGGGCCTCTGCCTTAGGCTTGGGTCATGATCCTGGGGTCCTGGGATGGAGCCCTGTATCAGGCTTTCTGTTCGGCAGGGAGCCTGCTTCCTCCTCTCTCTCTGCCTGCTACTCTGCCTACTTGGGATCTCTCTCTCTGTCAAATAAATAAATAAGTAAATATATATATATATATATATATATATATATATAATCTTTAAAAAAGATGAATCCATTCCCCGAAGTCTGGCAGATAACGCAACTTGTATGTACAAGACCCAAGAAGGATGATCCCAGAACAAGGGTTTATAATCCCCACACACCAGAAACCACACACTAGCCAGGAGTATAGAAGCAATTTTTTCTACTCCCTGGCAGAAATGGTTGCTTGCATTGGGATAGTTTCAAGGTAAAGACAGCAAAGCCAAATAGTGCCACCAAAAAAAAAAAAAAAAAGAGGGAATGGGGTGCCTAGGTGGCTCAGTGGGTTAAAGCCTCTGCCTTCGGCTCTGGTCATGGTCCCAGGGTCCTGGGATAGAGCCCCACATCGGGCTTTCTGCTCCGTGGGGAGCCTGCTTCCTCCTCTCTCTCTGCCTATCTCCTCTGCCTACTTGTAATCTCTGTCTGTCAAATAAATTAAAAAAAAAATCTTTAAAAAATTTTTTAAAAAGAGGGAATAAAAAAAGAAATTTTCTTTTATATATTCTTCCAGGCTTATTCCATTATCCAGATAAACGAAACCTTAGAACAACACGTTATTTGGTGCCCATAGACCAAATATAAGCGCAAATTTACTTGTTGAAGTTTTCTTGGTGTGCTCTTTCCTGGGCTGGAGCAGGAGGCCAACATTCCTCCAAACAGCGAGGGAGCTAGCACTTCATGCCCATCGGAACTGGACCTCTCAGAAGGCAGCCAATAAAGGCAATGGCCAATGAGGTTGAGATTTTTCCTTTCTGTACAGTTCTTTTTCTGTCTGATCACTTGGCAATGGGAATTATTTAATCTGATTTGTAGTCTCCGTATCCTGCCAGAACCCCACATTCTCGAAATATTTTAGAAAATGTTTTAGAAAGGAAATTTTACACCACCTATAGAGTAGAATACCTACTTGAGATATTTTCAACAGAGGGGCTGCTGCACTGAAAGGGAAGTCTCAGCCAAGAAGACGGTAGGGAACTGCCCATAGCCTTGAAACTCACTTTTAAGTGACTTTTTGGGAAAAGTCAACTCAGCTGCAAAGAAGGAAGAGTTGCAGGCAGATCAGGAGAATTTTGACACAGTTGTTAAAGGACGTCATGGAAAGAGAATTTCTGCCACGCCTGTTCCCCAGAAAAAGCCCAGCCATGAAAGAAAAAGAATTCAAATGTATCCCCAAATGCAGAAGGACATCCAATGCCTCCTCATCGCTTCAGCCAGTTCTGCTTTGGATTCTAAATTGAATATAACAATGCTTATAAGCAGTTAGAATAAGCAGTTTCTTTATGTGGGGACATATTAAGTTGGTGATAGTTTTTAGACTCCCTTTTTGGATTTTCAAGTCCCAACCCTGAGAAGAAAAAGATGTTTTGCAGTTCCCTTACTTCTTCCAACTTCTCGAAGCCCAAAGATCCAGAATAAACCACTGAGGTCTAAGCCAGGTCTATTACAAACCCCACATCCTTGGCTTTAAACCCACCTTTGCCACCTTGAAGCCATTGATGACTGCTTAGCAGTCTAGGTCTTCAAATCAGGGATGCTCTATCCCATAGTATACAGTAAATGTCATTACATCTCTATGTCTCTACATCTGTTTCTTATAGATCTTGAAAAAAAAATTCAGATAGACAACAGATGATGAGATCCTAATAAATTTATTAAAGGAATGCTCTTTAAAAGGTATATGTTTCCACTCTTTGAAACTAATGTCACAGAAAAAATAAAATCTTTTTCTTTTTTTTTTTCACACACTGTTAAGGAGAAAACATTTGGTCTTATTAGGACAATTTTTAGGTTTTTAGTGATTAGAGCTAAACTATACAGTTGGATCAACAATCTTGCAATGGATATTCTGTTTATTGGAGAGGCAACAAAGTCCTGGGATTTAAAGTGCAGTAACCTGGGGCACCTGGGTGGTTCAGTGGGTTAAGCCTCTTCCTTTGACTGAGGTTGTGATCTCAGGGTCCTGGGATCTAGCCTCACATTGAGCCTCGCTTCCGGCTCTCTGCTCGGCGGGGAGCCTGCTTCCTCCTCTCTGTCTCTACCTACTTGTGATCTCTATCTGTCAAAAAAAAAAAAAAAAAAAAAAAAAAGTAAAGTGCAGTAAACTGCCGTGTTCAAATCCTGGCCCTACTGCTTGCTGTGATTATGAACGTGTTAGAATTATTTTGTCAACACACATTGAAGAAAAATTATTTGAACTCCGTTCAACTAAACGAATAATTACCAAATATTCTTTATGTTTCAAAAATTGTGCTTGGCATTGCAGAGCCTCAGAGATGAACAGGACATGGGAGGACCGCCCCAACAGCTCATGGAAAAGAGAGAATAACAGGGTCCTACACACAAACACACACACACACTCACATAAACTGTAACAGAAGATGAAATGTAAGAAGTCCTCTGAGAGAATGAAAGAATCACCCATAATTGTTCAGGGAAGGAGAATGGGGAAAGCCCAGATGGGGTAGGAAGGACCAGGAGGAGTTTCAGGAGGGTAGTGATGGTGGCAGGAGGAAGTGGAAGGCAGGGCTGGGACTTGCCTAGGAACAAACATGTAGGAGCTAGAAAAAGACAGGTTATGCTAAAAGAATATGAAATGATCTGCTCTGATAGACACACAAACACTGAGAGAATTAAGTCTAGAATTTAATAAAGATCTGGAATGCTGGGTATGGAGTCCTTACTGAACTCCAAAAGCAATAAAAATGGGCAGCATTCACTGATACGCACCAAGTGCCTCTCGAAGCTTCTAGAAAGAGATGAAATACTGGCTTAAACTCTAGATGCAAAGATACTAAATCAGTAGGAAGCAACATTATGAGTTTTCTTCTGTGAAAATAGCAGATTAAACTTTGAATGGAAATTTATAAATTAATTTACAATTTTTAAGAATGTGTTGGAACTTTATCACATTTTACCAAGAGGCAGCCTCTATGAAAGACCTTTTTTGCAGGAATTGGAATAATTAAATTGAAGATTCAGTGTACCTTTTCAATCATTTTATTAAAAAACTCATTCTGGTTTTCTCTGAGGGAGAGATAAACCACTACTTAAGGAAGTGGCTAAATCTTTTTTTAAACTACTGTATTCACCATAAAATATATGACACTATTCCCAAATAACACCTAATAGAAGCTAGTCACATCAAAATCAGAAAACAAAACAAAACAAAACAAAAAAACCTTGCCCTTTCAAAACGAGCTTTTAGTGCTTGTCTTTAAAGCAGATGTTAGAAGTACAGGGGAGATTGAGATATAATCCAGAATGGGAGAAGAAGAGCTTATAAACAAATCATTACAACACAGTAATGAAAGACTCTACAGTGTGCCTGGGGGGGGTGGGGAGGACTTAGTACAGCTTGACTGAAGGAATATTTGATTTATGTCTTGGAGGTAATAGGAGCTATCATGTGTATATGTGCTAGTGAGTGTGTTCTCTCTAGACTGAGGGAACAGTAGATGCAAATGCTTGAACTTAAGACAAGCACAAGTAGCTAATTGCTGGAGAGTAATGGTTTGATATATTTGGGTATCAGAAAAGCTGTTGGAGGTGTTGGTGTTCAAGTGGGGCGATGGTGTCTGCTAGGTTGATAGGTGGGTGTGAAGATGTTGAATTGTAGGTAAGGAGAATCAGTAAGAGGCTCAGTAAGAGCAGTAGTCCAGATGAGAAATGACAAAGGATGAGACCTATAGTTAACTACGGGACTGAGTGTAACTATTAAAGGAGATAAGCATTCTAGGAGAAAACGCTTTATATGGGTATTGCATTTATCAAGATTTATGTGTGTATTTAAGATTTTATTTATTTATTTATTTGAGAGAGAGATAGCAAGGGAGAGCATGAGCAGAGGGAGCATGCGAGCAGAGAGCCCGACTCAGACTCAGGGCTCCATTCCAGGACCCTGGGATCATGATGTGACCTGAAGGCAGACACTTAACCAACCCAGCCACCCAGGTGACCTGAGATTTATGTGTGTTATGTATTTACATATATTATGAGTCCCAGTGACTAAAGAAATACAGCCAGATATAACAGATAGATGGTTGGAAATAGGCACCTGGGAGTCAGAAAATAGAAAAGGGACATTGATTTGACAGGGATTAAATAACAAGTTGTAGTTGGAGCTATGGAAGGAGATAATCATCCAGGAGAGGGTATAGAAAAGCTTTTGTGAACCTGGAACCCAGCACTGTGTCTGGCAATGAGTGAGCACTCAAGTGGTATTTGTTGTGTGGATGACTGCGTGAGTGAGAAAACAGATGAATGTCTACCAGTCCCTCCTGGAACATTCCTCCTTGGAATCTAGGACTCCATGTTCTCTTGATTTCTCTTATCTCTCTGTTTCTTGTCCTGCTGCTCTACCTGTTTGTTCTCTTCATGTAGATACTCCCCAGTGTGTATCTACAACAACAAATATAAGACAGGATCCCTTCACTTAAAGACTTCACAGTCCAACAAGGAACCAATTTATAAAGCCCCCAAGAAAGTCCAGAAATGTGAGAAACAAATTGTTCCCAGTTAAACACACTGGAATACATTCAATGAGAGTCTTAGAATAGTTTCAGTAGAAAATATTTCAGAAGCAGAAATCCGGGTTGCTGTGGGTTGAAGAATAAATGGGAGGGTGAAGAAGAAGAGTTCAGGAATCATTTTAAGAAGTTTAATAATAATCAATAGGCTGGGAGGTGATGGAGCTGTATCTGGAGCGAGGGGCAATGTCAAAAGTTGTTTTGTTGGGGGAAAAGGGTTCAGGGCATGGAAAAGTTGGCCAAGAACCCAACAAAGCATAACAAATATTGTCTTTGACCTCAAGGAGCTAATTATTTATTATAGAAAACAGACATGTAAATTGACCGGGAAGGTAGAGTGTGATAGATGTTATGACCAGCCTGGAATGTGCCAGTTGGAGAGCCTGCAATGCTTGTCCTGAAGAGAATAATGATCTGATGTCTGATCTGAATCTAAAAGAGAAATAGGACCTCTGCATGCAGACACCCAGAGGAAGGGGATGCTGGGTAGAGGAAAGAGTGGGAACAAAGGCAGAGGAATATTGAAAACATAAGGGTTACAAATCATTTGTCATTTTCTCCGAGTATGTGGAATACATTTTCATTTCATTAACAATGACTTCTGAAAAGCAAGGTTTTAATTTTTCTAAAATTCAGTTTATCAAATTGCATTTTGTGTCCTAAAGAAGTTTTGTGTAACCCAAGTCATGATTTGATCCTATATTTTCTTGTATTATCCGTATGGTTTTAGCTCTTAAATTTAGGTTTATGCTCTGTTTAGAATTGACTCTTGTATATGATGTGAAGGAAGAGTTTATTTTTGCATTAGGGTATCTAATTGTTCCAGCAGAATTTTTTGAAAAATATTTTGCCATTGAATTACCTTGTCACTTGTTGAAAATCAATTAATTATGTATTTATGGGTCTATTTCCAGACTTCTCTTTTGTTCAATTAATTTATATGCCTATCCTTATGTCAATATCATGTGATCTTCATTACTGTATCTTTCTTGTGAGTATTAAAATCAAATGGTACGATTTTTTCCCAAATTTATTCTTTTCCAAAATTGTTTGGTCCTTTGTGTTTCCATAAAAATGTTAAAGTAAGCCTCTTATTTTCAATGAAAAAAAAAAAAGCCTAAAGATTTATTGGAATTTCATTGAATCTACAGATTCATAGAATCTATAGAGCAGAATGGTATCTTAATTATATTAAGATTAATGGTATCTTAATTATATTAAGATTAATGGTATCTTAATTATATTAAGATTA